>NC_079382.1:8875000-9220000 GCF_021018895.1 Seriola aureovittata
ATCTCGCTGTAGCCCATGTTAGCTGGGAACTCCTGGAAACTGGGCAGCAGGTCCTGGTTCTGGTTGAAGATGGAGCTGAAGCCTTGCTGCTCTGACCCCTCGGCCACTTTACCCACAAACTGGAACAGGCGTTTACGCGTGGTGGTGATGATAAAATACTTGTTCTCCAGGCCACGCTCCACCTCCATGCAGCAGACCGGTACTGGCCTCCCATCCTCCTCCAGGGAGTGGACCTGCCTCAGGATAAGAACATGGTATTGTTTAGGAAGAAATAAATATGTAGGTCAGTATTTTCTGCTGTGTTGATTACAGTAATATGGACAAACCAAATAGTACCACCAAACATAGTATGTATACAAAAAATGTGCATTCTTATGGCAAAAATAATGCACTCTCAGACATTCTCTGACCTGCCTGAAGTATTGGTCTGGATTGGTGTTGAACAAGCTGCCCTCATTTGCAGAGATCTCAGCCTCAAAGATGATGCCTTGACTGGTGCCAACCAGGATGGGTCCTGTGCTGGTCTCGTTGCCCAGCAGCTTGTTCCAGCCCACGCTCTCAATGAGGTGGCCTCTCCAGCGGGACAGACTGCGTACCTTCTGGGTGTTCCTGTTGAGGTACAGACACTCACTGGTGCTCAGGCTGATCAGCACATGGGAGCCTGCAGTGGGAAAATATGGAGGAGGATACGGCTGATGTTGTTAAGAAGTCATAACCATGACACTGCTAGAGTAATGTAATAAATAATGCAGTAGCATCAACCTCAGGTCACTGGTGTTGCTGGAGTTTCTGAGACATTTTACTTATTATTTATTCACTTGAAAATTAAAATAAAAGTAAAATAAAGAATAATTTTGCATTTATCCAAGCTAAGCCATAAAAGGCACACGTAACATGGCTGCTAACATTCCCATATATTTTACAAGAGAATACCCAACAATGACCAATATGGTAATTTAGTCATCTATTGATGGCCTATGGGGGTTGGTAGAAGAAAATCTGAATACTCTGAATTGTGGCTTTTCTCACCTGTGGGGTCCAGGAACAGTCTGTGCACTTTACTGTCATCTTTTCTTCCTAATTCAATTTGGTTAGGCTGATCTGGCTTGGCCAAGTCAATCCTGTATAGATAAGGACATGAAAACATTAGTATAAGCAGCAATAACTCTTTTAGAGACTTCAATAAACAACATTAACAACAGATGAGTAGCAATCACAGTGAAGAGCAGACATTAACTAACCAACTAATCCAATCAAAATAATACAAACACTAGTGAGCATTAATGCAGTGCTTATGATGTGTTATTTGCCTCAGCAGGGTGTCCTTTCCCAGACTCATGCAGAGCTGATTGTTGCAGACTGCAAGATGGTTTATCTTCTCCGGCGGAGTAAAATCGATCCTTTGCTTGTTGAATATCGGCTTCTCTTCCTCAAGTCGCACATTCACAAAGCCTACCGTGAGGAAACACATTTGTATCAATATAGTACTTCTATAAGAAGACCGATCTGTCTGATCATTAACGTTTATTACACATGTATGACCCCAAAGCGTATCTTGCATGTATGTGATCAGAGGGAGCATCTCCTGTGAGGAGGGGGACCTACCTGAATGTGCTAACCCGATGTTGGTGCTTGACAAGCGGCTGTGCTGCTGCGAGCTTTGCCTCGTGTTTTGCGAGTCCTCGTACTCGTCAAGAATTGAAGCCATAGTTGAACGTACCTTATTTCTCCTTACTTCAATGCCTGCAAATAAATTCTCTCCAGTTAAAAAGGCTGAAGGCGTACAGTCAATTCTAAGACGACATGGCTAAAGGGCTAGCTAGCTATCACAGTTCCTCCTGTTCAGAGCTCAGAAGCGCATTTCCTCTCTGCGCAAACGTCTAAACTGAGAAGTAAAGTGTACAATTTATATCACGCTACAGCATTAACACATGAATATATTACAATTCAAGCATTCCTACCTTCCCATTCATATCATAACAGCTAGCTTAGCTTCCGACTGCACAACACAGGGTGTACTCGGATAATCAGGTGACACACGAATCATGTGATTCACATTTAGTGCAGTGTCTCTGTTTGACACTAGGGGGCGCAGTTTATCCAAAGCAAAGAGCACACTGGAAACCAACTGGTTTTGTTGTTGAGATGTTTGTTTTATGTAGAACTGAAGTTTATGTAACAAATAAACTCATGTGCTTCATGACTTGTGACAAAACGCACAGTCATTTTATATTATTGTATACGTTAGTCATCCTATCTTTTTATTTATTAATGGATAATTTTTTTTATCCTTTATTATATAATTTTATAAATAACAAGGGAGTGTGACAATGGCATTGCAGAACAATAATAGAAACAAGACATTATATATATATAATGAAATGTTTAAATGTAAGTTTGAATTAAATTTAAGTATGTAATAGTAATTTAAGTAATATAGTATCTATCTATCTATCTATCTATCTATCTATCTATCTATCTATCTATCTATCTATCTATCTATCTATCTATCTATCTATCTATCTATCTATCGCTTTTTTTACTCGGTGGGAGTGTCTATGCAAATCACAACCTGTCTGAGCACAAACTTGCCCTAGAACCGTCCCACCCCCCACATGTCGCCCGTCAGTCAGAGCTGGGCAGGCTGCCTGGAAGTATGTGAGACACAGACCACTCAGCTGACTCTCAGTATCTAGTCTCACAGAGCTCAGACAGGAGGCGAATCTGCAATCAGAAGTTTCATGCGCGGCTCGACATGCCACCTCAGATGGATTACTTTTACCACGAGTCCCGAGTCCCTTCCGCTTGCGGGCTGACCCGGGAGGATGAGCTGGAGCCCGGTGTCATCAGCTGTATGCTGATCGGAGACGGAGCCGTCGGGAAGACCAGCATGATTGTCAGCTACACCACCAATGGTTACCCGACAGAGTACAAGCAAACAGGCTTTGATGTCTTCTCCGGTGAGTGATCTGAACCCATATTTTTCCATTAACACATTTTCCAAGGTCATTTTCCTGACCGTATGCTACTGAGTGCATGCTATGTTTAAAATAGAGTGGTAGCATGTGTGCTGATGTGATGTGTTTGTTCAGAGTGGAGGTTATAGCCTATAGTATGTATTATACCTAAAGGCAATACAAGTTAATATTGTGTGTTTTACAATTAAACAAGCCTGAATATATTCTGAAAACATGTGTTTTGTCTTATGTGTACTTACTGGTTACTAATACAAGACTTTAATTTGAAAACAGGGCTTTTAAACTTTAAACATAAACATAAGTGTTTTTGTCCAATGTTAAATTTGCTTTATGTGTTTGATTTTGATGTTTTCTGTCTTTGAAATATGTCTGAAATAAAGTGAACTGAATTGAAACTGACTGATTCATCGCTCTGGTTTCCAACAGGTCATGTCCAAGTAGAGGGATCTCCAGTTAAAGTTCAGCTTCTGGACACTGCTGGACAGGTAAGACCATTAGATTGTTTGTATGTTTTTCAACAGCAAATTGTTATGTAGACAAATACTGTCATGCTATTTCTACTGGCTGTTTATAGTATTCAATTCGAAGTCCCAAATTCTGCTGCTTTCTGATGTTGAGGTCATTGTAACAAGTGATAATTTGTCTATTACACACAATATATTGCATCAAATCCCTATTGTTAATACAATATACAGACTCTTTTACAATGACAGATGAAACTGTGTCACATTAATCCAATGTGTGACTCAGTAACAAGGTTTCACCATACATTTTAATGGACCATCTCTTCCTGACACTTAAGTGAGTCAGTCCCTTTCACTCATGCGTCTTCATAGTTTGATTGACTAACTTGTACTTTCTGTCGTCATGTTCCATTTAGGAGGAGTTTGACGAGTTTAGGGCTCTATCCTATGCCCACACGGACGTCTTCCTCCTGTGCTTCAGCATGGTTAACCCCACCTCATTTCACAACATCACCAAGAAGTGGGTTCCAGAGATCCGGGCTTATAACCCGTCCTCGCCCATCATCCTTGTTGGGACCCAGTCTGACCTCTTACTGGACGTGAACGTCCTCATCAACCTGGACAGATCTAATGTTAAGCCAGTTCTGAGCTCCCGGGCCCGGAGCATGGCGGACAAGATCAGGGCATCAGACTACATTGAGTGTTCATCACTCACACAAAAGAACTTGAAGGAGGCATTTGATGCGGCCATCTTTGCCGCCATTAAGAACAAAGCTCGCAAGACCAAGAAGAGGAGGTTTTCTGACAGGCGCACCAAAGCTTTCTCCAGGTGCAGCTGGAAGAAGTTCTTCTGCTTCATCTGAACTCAGACTGTTAACCCTGTGGGTTGTGAACAAAACTTTTTTTTAATTTATTTGAAATACTTTCACTTAATGTCACAGGTCCCATCAGTGGTAGTTTAGCATCTTTCCCTGTTAAGTGTTTGGCTTATATCACTCTGGGATGCCCAATGGTGCAAGAGAAACAACATTGGCACAGTGAGCACTGGAAACGAACATCACTGGAGACAGCAGAGAGGATTCTGGGTCATTCTCAACCAGGGTCTGGTCACAAGCTCCATCAGATAGACCCCAGGACAGCAGTGTTGTTTACATTTTATTTAAATGAATCATTGTTCCAGAGCAACAGAAGAACATATGAAAAAAAAGAAGCATGAATATTGTGTTCATGTGGATGCATCACTGGTGAGCCACTTATGAGAAAAGGGCAGTGAATTGACTTTAAAGGAGGTGAACGTAAGTTAACTTGCTGAACATGCAGCCACAGAGAGAGAGAGGAAAAAAAAAAAAACAGGGCATCATGTAAATTATATGAATTTGCATGGTGAGCTTTGCTTCCAACTGCAGCCTTTTAACGTCCGCGAGAGAGAAACGGAAAGTATCAGGGCTTTATTTGAGCAGATGGGTGTTAGCCACTTTTTTGTTGTATTCTTGCAGTCTGGCTGCACCAGCTTATTTATATGCAGCAGCTGCAAGTTCAGGTTGCAGTGCGAAGTGCCACATTCTTACCTGTGTGTGAAAGCTCCCCTGGCTGGTTTGGGTGGTTACTGACCCTCAAGTTAATCAATTAACAAACCTATCACACCTTACATTCATTTTGATTAGAATTTTATCAGGTCTTTTAACACTTATGAAAAAGAAGCACAGCAGGAGGATTTGTTTGCAACAAATCAGAAACAAATGTATTTCCTTTGTTTGAATGTTCAGATTGGCACAGGAACTTTTTTGAAAATCCTCTTGTGAAATGTGAAAGGTTGCGCGGGAACTCTAACCTTTGGCTTTTTGTTCTGGTCTCTCATCAATCTGCATCTGTAAAAGCAAGCACCGCAGGAGTCTTGACTTCCACCCTGCAGATCTTCCCACCACCTCCACCGTCAGCCTGGCTTTTTTTATACTCCCCTCTTTGTTTATGTGCTCAATACAATCCTTATCTCCTGAATAGGATGCTAAACAGCCCTCTGTGTGAATGGAAGTGTAGGTAATACGCTTTTTTTTTTTTTAAAGAAAAAGCTTTTGTGTCTGTGACATTTGTACAGAAGAAAATCATATTTTGAAATGCAGTGTGATGATATCTGGTGGATATACAAGCTTATATATTTGACCAGAACCAGAGCAAGGCTTTACTATGCTTCTTGTGGAAGTCAGTTTAATGTTTATTATATTCTGTTTGTTAAAACAGTTCATTTGTCATTTTTATGTTTATGAAATATCAGATAAGACATGGATTTTAAATGCATTTATGTACTCCATAAAATCGTGTTTAATTTTGTATCACTGTCCATCTCCCTCTCTAACCTGTGTGTCTTTTTTTACATGTCGCAGTCATGTGATGCAAATAAATGAAGTGCAAATTATAGCTCCTGTGTTATGTGTATTTTTAGAACAGCAATGTTTGCAGTTACATCTGATAGTAGCAGCTACTTTACATTCAGGGAAGAGTTTTCAAAAAGAAGTGCATTGAAAAGCAGCAAGCACTGTTCTCTACAGGGAGTCTGAATAATCCTCATCACCACACCAGGTACCTTTCCTGAACCGTCTCCCGGTCCAAGGATATGATAAGTAACCTCTGGCCTCCAGCTGTGCTGTGGGGCAACCAATTCTAATGCAATCCACATGAGTGCTGATGGAGTCTGGCAGTGCCATGCTGTGACTGATTGCTTTGTGTGGTTGTTCCTTTTTCGAAAGGGCTAGAGACATGGGAGAGTGACATTCAGAGGAGACCGATTGAGTCAGACTCATTGGTTGACAATAAACAGCGGCAGTGGGTTGTTTTACTACAACAATGGAGTTGGCACATTGTTTATGAATTTTAACAACATCAATGACCTTTGAAAACTGAATCAAAAGGCATATGCTTGTTTTTAGACTGGGTCGGAGGAAAATGAAGTGGGACACAGTATTCTTCGTAAACAATCTGGGGTGAACGTGACAGGGAGACACGTGAAGATGGAGCATTGAGGGGTGATAGAACACTTGAAGACCTAACAGCTCTTCGGTGCATTTGTTCTGAGCGGGGTGAATGAGTCACAGATGAGCATGAGGATTAAAAACACGCACTCACCCCAATACATCAGCAATCTGTTTGCCATTAGTCAGCGTGCTGTCCGTCACACAGTCATGTGTCAGGGTTCTGTTTGAACGGCTGTTATCAATGGGTTAAAGCAGGACATCATACTTCTCGGCCTAATAACCTCATACGGAGAGGTCACAAGAAGGAGCTGCTGTTTTGTCATCTGACACCGCTGACACAAGTTGACTCATGACCTTTCATTTGACTCTCAGGGAGCAGTCGGTATCAGTCATGGCCGGTTGGACAGCTTGATGCACTGACACGCTGAGAGGATCATGAAAAGGATGTAAAGCTGCTATAATCTATATTAATATATTAACGGTGGATCAAAAGACTATGTGTAATGTGAAAGGGGCCATTTGTAATGATGAACACACAGAGAATTATCACACCGACTCCGCAATTGCCCTCAGTTCCATTGAGTGTTTTAGCATCTTTAAGCTTGTTTTGGTTTCAAGGCCTGACTGTTTTGTTTCACTCTCTGAGCTCAAGCATAATTTCCAGACACAGATGAGAGCTGCCTGTTTTCAGCTAAAAGTTTCTACCTGCTCTGTACCAAATAGCAGACAAAGTTAGTGGCTATCTTGAGAACATAGCAAAGCAGGTAGCGGCTAAAGAATCAGATATTTTCCTCAGCAGTTGGTGGAAACCAAAACTGAGCCAAAAGGAGAATGAATGCTTATATGCATCCAGTGGAGACAAGAATTACCCCAAATGAATGCTAATGTTGCCCCATGACTTCTGGATTTGCAGCCACTGTTGGCTAACATGTTAGCCATGGAAACTTTATGAGGTAATGGCGAGAATCACTGTTGTGTTTACAGCTTGTTGCAGTCCAAAAAATCAAGTCATGCCATTTTTGTACTTTTGGCTTTTATTTATATCAATAGTAACAACACTGTCTCTGCCAGGTTAATACTTGATCAGCCCGGTAGATGATCAAGTTTCAAAGTAACGCCAGGTTAGCTGAATTTATGTGACTATTTCTGGGGTGATCACATTTCATTTAATCTCCAAATAAAGAGGTCTAGCTCATCTATACTGTTGGCTTGTTTACAACCTCTCTGATTGTCTGACTGCTTGTGTTTCTTTCCCCTGACAGACTGTGTTGTTGTCACTGCGTTCCCATATTTCAGCAATTAATGTATTGAATGCACTGATGTCCTGATTGATAGAAAACAAAATCATGTACAGAAGAGCAAAGTTTTGGAAATAGCATCTAAATGCTGATAGACAAAAGGGTTTATCACGTTGGCATCCCCTGTGTTTTGAGGGCAGATGAAAGCCGGGAGCACTACGGTTATGGTTAACATCTTGAAAGGTTGAAGCCCAGGGTTAAGACAGGTCGTGGGACTCCTTTGATAAACACACTTGAATGTCATGTCTTATTTATGACTCTTTTCCACTTTGAAAATTTTCCGTTCCCTCATTGAAAGGAAAAACGTAGATGTTTTAGTAAAGTCATCTACTTTAACACAAAAAATATCAAATATGAAAAATATTATTCAACGGTGCTGAATTAATGTGGTTATATATGCATCCATGATGCAAACACAGACGCTCACTCACGTTGTGCAGTCATAGTATACTCATTGAGCAATCGTGAAGACTACGTCGGACAGGTTTTAGGTTCCCAGGAGTTCAGTGAACTGTTTCTCCTCCTCCTCCTCTCTTTCTCTTCTCATGGTTAGTCATCTATGTTTCTCACATCCACACTCAGGGCTGGTCCTCCTCCCAGGATCCCCTGCTTTTTAGTGATTGTGTCAGGAGTAGTCAACCAGCTCTTCCTCTGGCTCTGGGCCAGTTTCACTCTTGCTGGGTTTCACTGTAGTCGAAGATTGGCAAGGAGGCCTGGGAATCAGCAGGTGCACCGACAGGTCTGCCTGGATGAGGACAAAGCCGATTGGCTCACTGCTGCTGCTTCTCGGTCAGCTAAATTGGCAGTTTGAACAGTTATGCTTTCGGGAGGACTTGGCATGGCTCACAGTGTCTCTTTCACACAGAGAAAAAAAAAACTCTCTGTTGTGATTTTTCTTGTTGTTATTGTTGTATTTCCCTTACTGGCTGACCGTGTGTTTCTGAGAATATGTGACAGGTGTGACATTATTACTGGGTGGCAATTATAAGATTATCGTTGAAGGTGTTTGGCGATCTTGAAGAAATCACCAACCCAACATAACCCTAAAAAATTACGTTCATTTTGCCATTTAAAGATGAGCAAATTAACATTTTAAACAACACACTATTCTTATAAAGTGTATTTTTGCATACTGCATACTGTTTCCCAATTTCCCATGTAATTCACTTCTACAGTTAATTTGCATAAAGAAATCCAGCCTGTCACTCACATTAAGGGTGCAAGTCTGTTTATTAAAAACCTTTCCATTGTGTTTTTCAAAACATAAACTGTCAGTTTCGGTGTCGAGCAACCCCAATGAGAATCGTCCTAGTTCCTGAGTGTGACTGTGCCTGGAGGCAACAACTATTACTTCTGTCCCACAGTTAACAGCTTTAGTTTGCTTTCATGAATCTGCTAAGTTCGTCATTCATGCAGTTGAGTAATACATGAAGAGGCTGATATGCAAAACACTCGCAAACACAGTTGACAGACGTGGATAATTACAACCCTTTCCTCATTTTGCATTGTAAGACTCTGTAATGTCATATCCAAGGGCGTGAAATACACCTGAGCCATTCATAGAATTATCAGATAGAGGTCTTTCTATTATACTGTATGTTGTCAGTTGTATCCTTAATCTTCAATCATCAAGGGATATAATGACTTTATAGTGAACATCAGTGACCACACATGATCAAAGCAGTGCAGAACTGAAGCACATGCAGCTTCTGAGATGAGACAGCTGAAGAGTGCATTCAGCACTCAGCCAATGATTAGGACATTAGCACTTCAATCAGGCCTCACCTCAGGTCTCATTATGTTACTGACGACCTATAGACATGCTGGACATTATTTAGCTCTCCACAGCTCAGGACACAAAGGATGCTAAAGCTGCGAGAAAGTAGTGCAATCAACAGTTGTGACTCTTTATTTGCTTTCCCTGAATTCACAATCATACTGTGACACTTATTTGTTGTCTTGCTTTGCAGTGTAAGCACAAAAAACATAGACAATGAAACACCCAATACAGCTTCAGTACTATACAGCACCAACCTGCAATGCTTATACAAGTACATGCTATAATGTGATATCCTGCAGAGGTGTAGGAGAATCAATGCAGCAATAAGCAGCACACAATACTAGAAATTCTAGATAAACTAGATATACTGTATGTGTGTCGGCACCAGTGCTGCAAGTCATGTATGTGTGATACAAAGTGACAAATAATCAAATACAGTATGTTGAGAGTCATTGTAACAGCTACCAGTTGGATGAATTAACATTAAAAAGTCCTCTTAAATTCTAATATTACACAGTAGTACTTGTATTTAAATAATACATCAAGACAGTGTTTATTGTGAAACCATCATGTTCAGCCCTCTTCACCTCCTTAAGTTGAAGAAAAACAGGCGCAATCTGACTAAAGTTTGAGTGATGGTTTACTCACTAAAGGTGTCACAATCTTATCATTGTTATCAACACACTGTCCTCTCTACAGGACACATCTGCCTACATATTGTCCTGAAGATTACCAGTAAACAACTGTATTATTATCTGACCAGAATAGAGAGTAGGAGTGAGCTACGTCAGATCTTAACACCTTTCTTCTGATATGAATTAAAAGAGTCAACGACAATCTGTCCTGAAAGGCTTGGCTGGGGTTTTTTCGGGAGTGACACGACTAGTCATCATTAGCAAGTGTGAGATACACATTGGTTGTGGATTAAAACAGCCCAAAAGAGACTCTGCTTTTGTTCTTTTTTTGAAATGAGTTTCTTTTCCAGATCAACTTCTTTGTGACTGTAACTTCCTGGACAGAATGAATTTGCAGTCCATGGTTGAAGAATGATTTTGGCTGATTCAGATTGCTTGTATAATGACCTAGCTAGCCAGAGCACAATCGGCGATTTCTACCAAAAAATAAGGTATAAAAATGAAATAAAAAATATATTTGCACAATTACTTTGATGGAGTAAGATAAAAAGAAAGATACAATATTATATTATTCAAGATTTTGCTTTCCTATTGTGCCAAACAGGTGAATATTAATATCAAAGCTACAGTGAATAACGATTCAATATTGTGCCACAGCAGTAAGATTTAGTTTGGTTTCATGCTGTTTATCAAGCGGCATCTTAATCTGACACTAAGCTGGAGAAGCGAGGGCGAGATGCACAGTTTAGAGTTTAAATATGATTACGTGTGTTATAGTTTTCAGAAGTGAAAATTAACCATGTTTAGGAGGGAATACTGAGCCCTCTTTGCATATGGGAAGTGTTGGATTTGATTGGAGGTGAGTCTGTACATTGGGTGTGTCCATGTCTGGGAATCAAGGGGGTGAGGTGTTCTCACAGCGGCGTTGGGGGATGAGGAGGGGAGGGAGGCAGTGGGGGATGTTGTGACATTTATCACACATGGTGGCGGTGAAGCAAGCGAGGGCACGGTGCAAGTCAGTACAGCTCTTGTTGTCCCACAAAACCTCTGCTACACACGTGTGGATAAGCACACATGTACTCACACACATACAAACACCAATTATATTAGTAGATATATTAGAGCAGGTACACAGTATGAGTGTATGCAGGTAACATGTAAACACAGGTTCCCCAAAACTCAGACGGGCAGACAGTGATGACTGTTTGCCAACACATGATGTAGTCTAATGGGTTAATGACAATAGATATTGTGTGTTTCGCTCGGCTTTCTGCGAGAGCGATAAGTTTTGTCAGGACATGTTCAGCAGAGAGCGGCTGGTTGTTGTCCGGTTAGTCACAGTAAATCGGATTACTCCAGTTTGTGTCACCACCATCAAAGGAGTGTGTCTGTGTGTGTGGTTGAGGCACATTTACTGAGAAGAGAAAAAGAAAAAATTCACTTTCCTATGAATCAGTATTTTTTTTTAGCATCACTAGACGCCTCAGTATTAAAACAGAATGATCCAATACCATTAGAAAGTCAGACTAATATAGAACATAATGAGATATAATCAGTCCACTGAAAATTAATTTTTATAATCATTAGAGTTGGCTATGGGGTGGAAGAAGTATTCCTTACTTCTACTTCACTGGCAGGAATAATGTGATATTTTGGGAAATATTTAATGTCTGCTATATGTGCCCTTTAGATAAAGTTTATTGAATTGACTTGAATACATCTATCAGCTTTCTTAGCAAGAGGAAGATGAGAAGATTAATACCACTCCTGTGTGTCTTTGGTAAATATTAAGCTATACAGCCAGGAGAGAGCTATCTTAGCTTAGCATAAAGACTGGAAACTGAAGGACACAACTTTCCACCACTGGTGTGTCATGTACTCATGACGTGACAGAAACTTGCTGTGGGGCCTCTCAAGAATCAGGATCATGACACAGTCTCATCCTGCTGCATGAACCTCTGTAGAATTTGGCTTTCGCTGTTGTTGCTCTGAGTAAACCCAAGATTACAGGTTTAATCATGTGATGTTAAGTCACTTTAATGTTAAACCATCTCCCAGATTTTTTTTTTTTCATGAACTGTAAGAAAGAGAAGTATCGCAGCTTATGTGTTTATTTAGAGGAATATTTCCTTTAAATTAACAGTAAAAGGAAGCAGAGTTGTTTTACTGTTGGTGTGTCATTCACAGTGTAACTTTAATAATGGAGATGTGACTGAGAAATTCATATTCCAAGAACACAGGTGACAGTACAGTGTTCCTGTCCTTCATCTTCATTGTGGTTGTTTTCTAATCCTCTCTCTCTCTCTCATCCTGTCTATTGTTAAATGTGATGTCATTTAGTGAGTAGTGCGCATGGCATTGGTATGTGACAACCATGAGGGTATTTCTGAACAAATGACATACCATCTTCAAAATTCACATCTCTGCAATAGCAGATTACAGAGCAGGCACACTTATCCTTGACAAACATATCTGCACATGCCTATCTATTATCAGACATGAAGGAAACAGGCCTCTCACGACATGAGTCACTGTCTATAGGGGAGCTTTGGTTGTTGGGATGATTCACAATCAGAACTGACACAAAATAAAAGATGAGAATCAACACAAAACAAGAAATGGCAACAATAAAATCAGAGCAGTTGGTGATCTTGTTTGTGGTTTGCTTTTTCTTCGTGATTTATTATAAAAATAATAAAACGAAACAAACACTCCATGGATTAGAGGAATCTCTCTAAAGCCTAAATTAAAAAAAAAATTCTTTATTGATCGTCCTTTTTAAATTTATTGCCTTTAAAGTTTTATGCAAATGACATTCATTCTGACTCAATCACTGGTCACAGATACTGTGGCTCCACTGGAAGTGAAGCGAGTGAGCAGCTGTCATCACACAGCAATAGTTTATTACTGATATGGGAGTGCAATGTAATGAGGATACACACAATATAGAGGGTAAATCAAATCAAATAATTCCAATACATTAAAAGCAAACTTGTAGCGATCAAATATGGCCAGAGGATTTGAAAATGGCAGTTTAGGCCTGCCTTCATACACACATAAACACACACACAAAACCACATGCCCGTAGAGACTCATGACAATGGCTTGGCTCTTTTCTTTAGAGACAAACAGAGAAAACGGTGGTGTGTTTGCATGTAGCTCTCTGCTGTCAGCTCCCCTGACAGACCTGTAGAGCAGGCTTCAGCTCTCTTATCTGCTGCCAGCTGGTCCGACTAGAAGTTCGTCTCACTTACCTCACATCTACCAGGTGACGCCGCGAGGGCGTGGCCTGAGCAGAATCCTTTTCATTTGTATCATTGTACTTTTCAAAAACCTAATTTACATTTAAACTGATTGGTGGATTAGAAAAATCAGCTTGGCTGCCATCATGCTAAAGGCTCAACAGGATGCTAAAGGCTCAACCGGATGAGCAACTCATATTAACAATATCTAAAAGTTTCACCGGGCAGCGGCCGAGTAGCTGGATTAGGTGATAAAAACTGGGGTAAACCTCAACAATGAGGTCCATTATTGTCTCCTGTCAGAGGACAGAAAGAAGGCAACATTGGACTTTCCTCCCCAGGAAGGAAACTGGTTTCTGAGCAAATAAAAGCAAGTCTTTCCCTGAAGAAAAAAACAATTTATCAAGATTGTTCCAGACGTTAAAAGCAGTATAATGTCACAGCCTGCAGTTAACGGGTTGATGGATTACACAAAGTCTTTGAACATATGTTGATTTTACAACCAACGTAACTTCTCACAGCTCAAAGACCCTCAGTGTCACTAAGAAAGACAAAGTCTAAAGAGAAGGGTTAGAGGAGGACTTGAAATGACATTTGGTTTTATATCATGGACTTTTTTCACAATGATCTTTAGCAGCTACAATGTACAGTGGATCATGTTACCAGAAAGGTTCCACAGAGTTTGATAAATACTCCTTTGTGTCAAGACCGGTTCTGCAATGCCACCCAGCAGACCAGGCTTATACTTCAACCTGCAGCTTAGTCTTATCTCTGCCTCTGCTGTCATTAATGTGACCACAGTCTCGTTTAGTGTGGAGGAGGCTGAGCACCGTTGAACTTGCTGAATAGCGCTTGTTTTCTGTAAATCTGTCAAACCATTGCATAGTAAAATGTCAGTTAGTGACAATATATAAACAAGTCTGTTTTTACTATCTTTTACATATAACCAAATCTTTTCTTATTTAAGTATTTCATTGCCTTGAAATGACTTATTCTAGACATTTCCTGTAGTCTTCTTGCAGTGATGAGGCTGCACTGGCCTGTCCATGCTGGATGCACAAAAGGACACACTGGTTTGAACAGAAAGGTGATCAGGTACATCTTGAGCGTTAGGGAGAAGAACAATAAGGTTCTGCAGTTAAAGTCCCCAAGGTAAGCTCTAATGACAAACAGTCAGGGTAAACTGGAAAATCACATTATTACATGTCCAAAATGCAAAGAATGATAATAAAAATAATTAAAAAAAAAAGAATATCTCAACTAACTTTTGAAAAAAAATAGTTAACTTTACATGACACACGAAGTAAACCCCTCAATGAAGAAAATCTATCCGGGGAATATGCAAATATATGTCCTACAGGAAGATACACTTCCATATGAGACCATAGCACTGTATTCATGTTCATTTGCGTTCAGTGAGAGAGGATGAAGTGACCTGTAAAACTCCCTCTGACGTTAACAGTGAGGCAGGGAGGGATTTTTTTTGAGATTCAAATTCAAACTGACATCAGGTTACACCTGCCTGTATGGACCGGTAGGTGGAGCAGATAAACGGACACTTTTCAAACAATCAACTTTGTTCCTTCAGCGTCTGTCAGCCGGGAAAAACAAGACAAAGACACAACACTACACAGAATTATACCATTGTAGGCAAACAGTTTCTGTTGCACCAGATCACAAGTCATTGCACATGTAAAATATATTGATGTATTTACATATTTTCTGTTAAATCCATTGTGTGCGCCTCTAATGTACCCTGAAGTAAAGGTTACATACAGTAAATGTGTGACTTAGTGTGACATTTTGCGAAATACACTTACTCGCTTTCTTTCTGATGTTTGATGAGAAGATTGATACCACTCTCATACCCATATGGAAAATATATGAAAATGTTAACTTAGATTAGCATAAAGACTGGAACCAGGAGAGAACAGTTAACCCCACTTTGTGGGACAGCAGCAAAATCCACCTCGCAGCACCTCTTAAGTTCTTTACCTAACATGTTATACCTCATTCGTTTAAACCATTTATGTAAGAACTACAAATCACAATTTTCCAGACATTTATGTGCTGTGCTATCTCTTAGCTGGGAGCAGTCTCAGTGAAGACCCACACATATCCCCCTGTGAAACAGCAAATTGTCTTTCTGTGCCTAGATTTATGGACAGATTAAACAAACTAAATATAATGTGTTAATTAGTGAGCTTTCAAGGTGCTGGTAGGTGGATTTAGTCTAGTTGTTTCCTCCTGTTACAAGTCTTTATGCTAAGCTAAGCTATCTGGCTGCTGGCTGTAGCTTCATATTGCAGAGATAAATATAAGAGTGGTAATGTAGGCTATCGAACTCTCTGCAAGAAAGGGAATAAGAGCAACGTCTGAGTGTGTCATGATTATGATTTGTTTGTGTGAATTTGAATGTGTGCATATGTCTGTGTGTGTGTGTGTGTGTGTTTTTGCACTGCAGGCGGTAAAGGGGCAACTCCCCATCTCAGTGGGACTCCTATCCCTCCCCTCCTGCTAAACCACGAGATTCTAACACCCTAAACACCATAAGCTGGTTTTAGACAGTCACCATTAAGATAATGAACCATGAATTACATAAAAAACACAAATTTAATGGAAACCAGCAGTTACAAGAAAGACAACCAGAGTTCAGTCTTTATCAATGACTATTTGAAAGTGAAAAACATCCACAGAAATACTGTGGGCAAATCAAAAAAGTTAATGTCTAATTACAACCCTATTGTAAACAAGGGTAATTAACAGTCCACACCTCTGGCTCAAGAAAGCCTCACTGTGTTTCTGCCCTGCCAAACCTTTACCCTGCCTAAGAGTTAGACTCAGTGGGGATACTGCTGGTTTATGAGGCCTATTCAGAAGCCCTGAGGAGGTGTCACTCCTGGTCACTCCCAGGTTTTCCCCTCTGCCTGGTTCCTGGCCGGTTCACACCTCCAGGAGGGACAATTATCCCGTCAGAGGGCCACTCTTCACAGCAGCGTAATGCTTCGCCCCATGAAAATCACACCCTTCTGCTTGTTTTGTTGGCCTGTGGAACACGGAGTTCACACACAGGTCTGATTGGGAGCTACAGATGGTTGCCGAGAATTAGAATGGATGGAAAAAAGCAAGGCCTGGCGAGAAACCCAAACCGAGTGGTGGTGAAAACAAGGGCTCTGAACTTTAAGCTGCTGGCAGTGGTTACCCATTATATGTTCAATCACACTGTTATAAATTAGTTACAATCATATGTAGTTTTTGTGAGGAACCCTTTCTCATCCTGGTTGAAAATACTGAACACATCCTCTCTATTTACATTCTTTTACTTGACTACATTTATACAGCACTTTATTTCAACAGCAGTACAAAGTGGTTTACAGTAAATCCTGTGTAAATATGTACCTGACTCAGCTGTGCTAAACTCTTCCTTCTTTGTTTTGATGTAATCTCAAAGTATTTGACATGGTGAGTTAATAAAATAAACTTCTTTGAACATGACTACTTGTCTGAAAAATGTAGATGCAGCATCATGCTTTATATAGGAGATAACAATTATTCCTATTACAATCTAACAAAAAGTAGTGCCAGGACATAATTTACATTCTTATACGCTTTACAAATTCCTATCAGGAGTTAAGGCCAATACTGTAAGGCAAAGTGTGCAAGGGTCATTCCTCTGCAACAACACTTATTCTAAAACTGCTCCTACATACACTGCCATTGTCATTTGGTCTGAGTTAACCTCAAGTAGCATTTCTGAAAACAGGTGTGGTAATATCAACAGTCACAAGTGAGGTGACTGCCGGCTGAGGTAAACGTGACCAACTCTCCCTACCAGATGAAGGTATGGTTATGAGGAAGTGAAAATATCTTTGAGGAAGAGGGTGTGGATGTTATTTATAAAAATATACTCTACACACAGCACGACTGACACTACACATTTATACATCCCCTTCAAGAAGTCCTTTCTAAGTTTTCTGCGTATACAAGCTCAATTCAGAAGCAGTTTGCTTATGTAATTAACATTGTGGACAGACAAAGACTGAGACAAACTCACTGTACATCTGAAGTGCTATAGACACAACTCATATGTATCTAATATTGATAAATACATAAGAGTTTGATTCAGTTTTCTTGGGCCCGATTACTTGAGATTATGAGTTTGGGGAAGTGTGGTGCTGCCCCCTACTGGGGAAAAAAAGTACAACTCAAAAACAGACCACAAATTATTTTGTTTAATCAAATTTATTTTTATCAAAAAATACAGTGTAAAATACAGAAAAATTATTAGGATTAATTAGTCAATTCAAGTTTCAATGCAAAACTGTTTTTAATTCATTTTCATACAGTGACAGTTAAAAAGTTTGGCTCTTTAGGTTTAAACAATAGTCTATGACCAGTGCTATAAGTTATTCAAGTAACTACACAACAAACTACAACATTGAGTCATTATGACACAACCAACCCTCAAAGGATAAACATTATAGCTAATGGATGGATGGAGGGAGGCATACCTGCTTTCTGCTTCCATTCAATGAAAAGAAAATGACTTGAAAAAAAGAAATATAAAAAGTATGCTGCATGTATGAATGTGTGTCATCAGCACTTTGAAAGAATCTCCTGACAGCTTTTGTAAACCTTCACCAAGCAGTTAAGCCTCGGCTTTGAACTCTGAAAGATGAAGAACAATGTTCATTAGAAACAGGTTACTGTGAATGGCACTGTGTAATAAAAGCCTTTGTACAGGAGGTAAGCAAGAAACAAAACACTGAAAGTAATTTGTCAAAAGCAAGTTTCTGTCTGAGATGTGGGTGCACTGAGCATTCATCCTCACCTGGAACAATGGCACAACGTTTGACACTGCATTAGGTTCTGAAGGGTCCTTGAGCAGTACACAAAGGTAGTAAATGATCTGATGCTGACATAAAAAAACCAAAAAACATTAGACGTCAATCCACTCATTTCACAAAAGTATAAAGTGAAATAATTGTAACTGTAAAATAAGTACTGTACAATGATGGTATTATTCATGTAAATTCACACAGAACAGAAATGTACTTATTCACCATGTAAATTGCTTCATTGATGACAATATCCTTGATCTTGCTCATCTCAATGAAAGTGGTGGTCTCACGGCCTGAGGCGTAGTTGGAGGACACCTGAATGCCTAAGGACCCAATGACAAGCAGGGATTCGTGGTCCACCTTCACAAAGTGGATGTGCAGCATCATGCCAACCAGGGTGATGACTATAGCACTGGAAAGAACAGCAGTGTTCTGCAAGAGAGGGAAAGACATTCACATGCAGGTCCTGTTCAGTGTAACATGTTTATGTGATGAATCCCCACTATCACGCTCAAAAATGATAAAGGATGGTATGACCATTTACAGATCAAAAAGAGTATTTTGTCCACCCATGGTATCTTGATCTGCTTAACTAAATCAGTTATAGCAATTATGAAACCTATTAGAGCTTAACAATATTGGCAACAAACACATAATAAACAATACATACAGTAACATGACTGTTGGCGCTCTCATACAATCTCTACTCTGGGATGTTTAGCATGGTCAAGAAGAGATAATATAAAGTGAAAGCAGGTTGAACAGTAATTAAGTTTACAAAATTCAAAACTGTATACTTTACTTTTCAAGATTTTACAGTGCAATGACGTGATTTTTTTGGTTTACTTATTATCACAGTGAGTCATGTAGGAAGGACTGTGTTGTAATGTCAGCCATAAAGTTACTTGTCTTACCTCAGTGAAGAAGAACACAGCGTATGATAAAAGCCAAACAGAGCAAGTGTACACCATCACCTTGCCGATGGACACTTTGGAGGAGCTGACAATGAACTCTCTGCAAAAGCTGGAGTGACTCTGACAGTCCAGAGATATTGCTTTGCCATTAATGTCAGTGAAGGCCTCATCTTCCATGATAAACGCGACAAAAACAGGGTGAGTAAAGAAAAAACACGAGCACTAAGCGAGCTCTCAGACACAGTTAGCTAACAGTGAGGCTAGGTTAGCGCTGAGCTAACGTTAGCTACCTGCTGTAAACAGACAAGGTCAGCAGCATATGAAGACAGAAAGCGGTGCTTTCTTAGCGACTGTAACAGGGAACATATGCGTACATAACCAATGTGCTAGTTTGCTGCTGTTAAATATAAAATGAGAAAGGACGAAATGACAAAAAGCTAGTGTTCCCAGCACAAGTATAAGTGGATTAGAGCCAAAAAAGAAATCAATCCTGATATTAGTTGCGCTCGTTATTAGTACCGGGGTACTCAGATTGAATATAGTTCAAGTGGCTAAAATAAAGGGCATGTGACCGGGGATATGGACGACGAGCGTGCTTCACAGCGAACAGAGAAATTCAAATAATGAATCCACTTAACTATAAACCATATATGATGCAGCACTTGATATTAAAACACTGTGTCAATACTAAGTGCTGTCTCCGTCCACCCGGTGAAGATACGGTGTATACCGGTTACAAATAAAAGTGAACCCTACAGCAGCTGGAAGATGCAAAGCATTATGGGCAGCGGTTAGTATCCGATTTGCTATATGCCTTTCACTTTATGTAAGTACCTTTTTTCAAAGTCCCGTTAGAAACTATATGAATATTTTACGTTAGTATATGTACATTAAAACTGAAGACAGTATTATATAAATAGAATAAAATCAATTGCTTTTCTATGGAACTCATAACTCCTTCATTACCCAAAATGCATTGTGTCCTTATGACTTTTGACCTCTGGATAAAAACAAGCCGATCAGCTGATGTAAAAGCAACAACATCTACTAGGTCTGAGACAAAACAGCTCAGCTAGCTAACTTTCTCTGTATGTGGCAGTCGGCGGTGTGGTGTTAGTGTACGTGTCCAGTTTTAGACTCTGCTGAGGCAGCGTTTAACTTAACGAGTCAGTCGTCGTTCGTCGGACTAGTAGCTGCTGCTAGGTCAGTCGATTGAAATGAAGGTTGTTTGTTTCTTCAGAAGTGTGTCTCTTTGTGTAGCAAATGTTAGCTAGTGATTGGTTATTGCTGAGTTTCACAGCGTATTTTCTTGGGCATTATGACGAGTAAACTGAGCTGCTTTTAAATAGCAACTTGCCATCGTCAGCTGAGCTGCAACATTACAAAATACATAACAAGAGATGCAGGGCAGTTAATGTTAACTAGCAAACTGTTGTGCCAAAACATAAAGTAATTACTAGTCTGCACAGTTGTGTTTGAGATTGCTACCTGGACTCGCATTACCACATACTGAATATCCGCATTGACAATAAGTAGCAACAAGGTCAGCTGAACATTTCATCGTACTTTTTAACAGTATTGCACATAAGTGAATTGGCTTTTTAGAGAGTTTGAACAAAAAGGTTACATCACATCTGGTCATAGAGATTTATTAAACTGTGCCATAACCTTGTGTCTTCCACCTGCATTGCTTTTGCAATCATAGTTACTTTAAGTAATACTTTAAGGCACAGTTCCCCCTCTTATCAACACCAAGGGTCGTGTCCAGACCTGTCAGGTTTGAGATGAGTAGTCAAGGTCCAGCTGTAGATAAAGGAATGAACACAATTCTAGTCTGTCAGGAGAGCTACGCCTGTGGGGGTTCAGATGAGGCTGCGTTTGAATGTGATGAGTGTGGCAGCTTGCAGTGTGCCCGCTGTGAACTGGAGCTCCATCGCCAGGAGCGGATGAGGAATCATGACCGGGTTCGGATTGCACCAGGACATGTTCCTTTCTGTGATTCCTGTAAAGGAGACAGCAGCTGCTCTGTCAATGGTGGGCGGCTCAGAGCTGTGGTGCGCTGCCAGGGTTGTAAGATCAACCTGTGTCTAGACTGCCAGAAACGTACCCACAGTGGAGTCAACAAGAGGAAGCACCCTCTGACATCTTATCCTCCAGCCAAAGCTCTCCAGGAGAACAGCGTGACTGCTGGGGAGGCAGATATTGAGATCTTAAAGGCCAAGCTAGAGAAGGTGTGCAGCTTCCTTTTGGTGGACGAAAAGGAGGAGATGCAGGTAAGTGTGTGAGAAAATTCATCTTTTGTACACAACTTGTTGATGAGATGGTATGAGAATGTGGCTGATCTTGTGTGGATTGTCAGGTGAAGGATGAGGAAGACTTTGTTGGACGACTAGGCTGCAGACCAGATGAGCTCCTCAAGGTGGTCTCTATCTTTGGGAACACTGGGGAGGGCAAGTCCCACACCCTGAACCATACATTTTTCCTTGGGAGAGAAGTGTTCAAGACCTCACCCACCCAGGAGTCCTGCACTGTGGGTGTTTGGGCAGCTATGGACCCTGTGCATTGGGTTGTAGTCATCGATACAGAGGGACTACTTGGGGCTGGTATGGGGAAAACAATTGATTTGTTTTATATCATGAAATAAACAGGGGGTAGTGGGAGGCTGTTTCCCACAATTAACAGGCTTGTTTGCACTGATCACCAGGAGCCAATCAGGGTCAACGAACCCGGCTGCTCCTCAAGGTCCTGGCTATCTCTGATGTGGTCATCTACAGAACACATGCTGACCGTCTCCATGACGATCTCTTCAAGTTCCTTGGTGATGCATCAGATGCCTACTTGAAACATTTCACTAGGGAGTTGAAGGCGACTACCAGCCGCTGTGGTCTGGACGTCCCGTTGTCCACTCTGGGCCCTGCGGTGATCATCTTCCATGAGACCGTCCATACCAAGCTACTAGGATCAGGTCAAATAAGGCTCATTTATGATTTGGACTGTACTGTACTGACTGTACTTCACTAGGAATGAAATGAGCAAGATTGTTTGTAGATGCTCAAGTTATCTTCTCCTCCACTCTCTGTCTGCCTCTCAATCTCTAGACAAGCCATCTGAATCAGCTGAGCGTCTGCTTCAGGAGCGTTTCAGGAAGCTGGGTCTGTTTCCAGAAGCTTTCAGCTCCATCCAGTACCGTGGAACTCGCACCTACAACCCTCCCACAGACTTCAGTGGTCTGCTGCGCAGCCTGGAGCAACAGCTGGATAACAACACCACCCGCTCACCTCGTTCTGCCAGTGTCATCTACAAGGCTCTGCAGGTAGTGATGCTTGCTTGTATGAAGAAATGTGGATTGTATTGCCACTTATTTGGTGATATGCCAAGGTGACGTGTAGAAACAATTCTCAGTATGAATGTGTTTATATTGCGCTTTCAGGCATTCAGTTAACAATGTATAGTCAGAATCGCGCAAAGTGAGCATCATTGACTCTTCCATCTCCTCCTCGCTCCTCCCCTCAGGCCCTGAGTGAACGCTTCAGTGGGGAGATTACAGATGAGCACATGATCAGTAACTCCTTCTTTCCAGATGAGTACTTCACCTGCTCTAGCATCTGCCTCAGCTGTGGGTATGTGCCTCTCACTTATTTTCTGCACCTGTAGTTCAGTGACAGAAAGACAGAAATGATCATTCATGAGACAGAAAAACAAACATGACAGAAAAGGTTTTGTATTTGTCGACATTCTCAGACGTGACAGCTGCCCTCTGAGGTATAATCGCAAAACTGCCGCTATCTTCATTTATCTATGGTTTCCACACTGACCCTTGTAGCTTTTCTAAGTGATTTTTCAACTATATAATTGATAATATTATGATATGATTATAATACACCTGCAAAATCTAGTGTGATGTCTTTGATGTGCCCCCACTTTCAGTTCAGGCTGTAAGAGAAGCATGAATCACCTAAAGGAAGGACTCGACCATGAAGCCAAACATCGCTGCCGCTACTCTGCACAGTATGACAATCGCATATACACCTGCAAGGCAAGTTCAAACCCACAACGCCATACATGCCCGTGTTGAGGGAAGTCTGCATGATGAGGTTCTGAGTGTGTGTGCTGATCTTCTCAGGCCTGCTATGAGGGAGGGAAGGAGGTAATAGTGGTTCCCAAGACGACGGCCTCCTCTGACTCACCGTGGTTTGGCCTGGCCATCTACGCCTGGTCTGGGTGAGTCCATCTGCCATAGAGCCGCTTGGAAAATGAATGGAAATGGCTTCTTTGCAAGCACAAATAATTTAATATATGCTCATTCATTATGCTAAAAAATGGGAAAACATTACAGAGCGTGGTTCACTGTTGGTTTTGCTCAACTATAGCAACAGAAAGTACTCTAATGAATAACAATGAATGAATAATAAATGTATTGCAGCTCTGCAGTAAAGGCCAAGACCACCAATCTGTCCCTTTCATACTGGACCTGAGATCTTTTTTTGTCTTTGTCTAGGTATGTCATTGAGTGCCCCAACTGTGCAGTGATCTACAGAAGCAGGCAGTACTGGTATGGAAACCAGGACCCAGTGGAAACAGTGGTCAGAACAGAAATCCAGCACATCTGGCCTGGGGTAAGGCCACAGTGGAACAACTTCAATGAGATTCTGCTTAAACCAATTAAACAAGGTTTCAAGCCAAGAAGTTAAAGGTTTTTGGTTGAATGAATGTTGTCACATCTGCTGTGAGCTACATTTGCTGTTAATTTTTGCCAGCTGGTTGTGTTTAGATGTCCAGGAAAGTAATGCAGAATTTTGTTTGCGACAGCATACTCAGTCAAAAGTGCTGAGTAAGGAAGTCAGCCGGTAAGGCTTTGTATCTTCACTCTGTTGTACTTTTCTTGTCTTCTTTTCAGTCTGATGGGTTTTTGAAAGACAACAACAATGCTGCTCAGAGGTTGCTGGATGGAGTGAAATACATTTCTCAGTCAGTGTCTGAACTCAGCGTCAAGCCTGCTAAAGCAGTCACCTCCTGGCTTACGGACCAGATTGCTCCCACCTACTGGAAACCCAACTCCCTTATCCTGGTACATGACTACAATTGGACTAAAGCTAGAACAAATAAACTCTGAGCGTGTTATTTGCGAAACACTGGTTGACATCAAATACGTTCCTATAAGGTCCTTTTTGTTGTCAATGATTTTCATGAACCTCAACCCGTTACACAGTTCAGGGTCTTGTTGACCTGCATTTAGTCTTTCTACTTGAGTTATTTGGCATTTATAACAGTGTAGTGGCAGATTTATAACTGATAGCAGTGATGCAACATCTAAAAAAAAGGTGTGATTGTGAGGACGCTCAGACGCAGCAGTGGATGGAGGGTGGGAAAAGAGGACAGATGGTTGAGATTTAGATCATGGAGGCCTGAACCAAATACATATACAAAAGACACCCAGACTGTTTCACAATAGTTACACCCTGTGGTTCCTATCCAAACAGGATTTGATGACAATATCCATATTCTGAAGTGAAAGCATGTCTTCAAAATGTTCTTCTTTTCAGAACTCTTGCTGCAGTATGAAAATATACTCACATTATCCTTACTGTGTGTGACTTAGCGATGCCATAAATGTGCGGAAGAGTTCCAGCCCAACGACACCAAGCACCACTGCCGTGCCTGTGGAGAGGGTTTCTGTGACGCCTGCTCCTCCAAAACGCGACCGGTCCCAGAGAGGGGCTGGGGCCTTGCACCCGTGCGAGTCTGCGATGCATGTTTCCACAACAGGGGAATCCCGACTGGTATGCAGATGGGATATCAGTTTTCTGGATGTGGTTCTTAACGGTACGAGAGTTTCTGACCTGATGAGTGCATGTTTTCCTGTTGTAGAGTTGCTGGACGCTGCCTTGGAGGAGGAAGGAGGCACTCTGATAGCCAGGAAGGTCGGGGAGGCTGTTCAGAACACTTTAGGAGCTGTCGTTGGTGCTATCGATATACCTCTGGGTGAGCACCAGATCTGTCTGCATTATCAAAGCAATGCAGATAAAGATCACTTCTAATTAAAACTATCACTCTATCCAGCTATTGTTCAACAGTCAAAACAGTCTATTAACTCCTGATACTGTAAAATATGGTAGAAGATGATGTGGTAGAAGTTTTTATACTTCAGAAAATTTCAGAATAACATTTCAGCTCTAAATGTGACTTATTTATCATTTTTAGTCATGAAAAACAAAAGTTTTAGTTTGTGTTTTCAATCAAGCTGCACGAGTTTTAATGTAACATGATATGGCTTTACCACATTTCCTCCTTTGCATTGTTACCATTAGACATGGATAGATTTTAGCACTGATACTGAAACGTTATCATTCAGCCCTAATGCAAAGCTGTAATAGATGGGTAACTCTGGTTTCACACAGTACCAGAAGCTGATTTCCCAGTTGAATAAATCACAAAGTGCCCTGTCACGAGACACCCTGGCTGTTTAGTTATATTAACAACTATTTTCCCTTTTGTTTGTGCGTCCAGGCCTGGTGAAGGACGCAGCTCGCCCGGCCTACTGGGTCCCAGATCAGGACATCCACTCCTGCTGCGAGTGCCAGAAGGAGTTCGCCCCACGTCTCTCCATCCACCACTGTCGCGCCTGTGGCCAGGGCGTGTGCGACGACTGCTCCCAGGAGCGGCGCTCTGTGCCCTCGCGTGGCTGGGATCATCCTGTGAGGGTCTGCAACGGTTGCAACCAGAAACCCGGGGAGCTCTAGCAGGACCAGGAATAAGAGTCAGAGTGGTAACGTTTTAAGGACGCCGACTTATACGAAACCTGGAATTGACACCATTTCGACTCAAAGACGCTAAAAGACGTCAGATCCTTGTTGTCTTTAGTGGCTTGTCTTGGCTGCCACCTGACTGTCTGTGGCAGGTTGGACTTATTGTTTTTTAACGCTGTCCTCACGTCACTTCAGTCCCTCGATGCTATCTCACTTTAATATCCCTATATTTTACACTGTGAAGAACACCAGTCAGAGTGAGATTTGTATCAATATCAAGAAGACAGGAGAGGTGAAACAACTCAGAGAGATAATGAAAGTGAGTATTGTACAGTATATGCTTGCTTCCAGTTGAGTTCAGGTAAATTTCCACGTGCCCCTTTAGACCCTTTTCAAATTTGTATTGATGCACATGAAACCCTTACCCCTTTGACAATCCCTCTCAGTGTGACACACTAGTACTATTAGCACCTTTTTGTAGTCTGGGGCTACATGTGTAAACTGTGTAATAGTAGAAGTACTAACTGATTCCAGGTAAGCACTTTTAGTCTAAGGTTGTTTCTGGATTTAACATTCAGAACTGGCTTGAGAGGAAATGAGGGAAAACCTGAAAAATGATCCACCACAAGGAATTCTGATCCATGTTTGACTGGATCCACTGTAATGTCCCTCTGGTCCAGCCTCGCTAGCTTTAGCTTTCCTGCCACTCTTTGGCTTCAGGAGTATTACCACAATCAGAAGCCACTGATGTACTGTAGCACCGACATGCATTCCAGCTTATATAATTACTCAGTAATAACTACTTGTATAATCCCTTGATCCTTTTGTGGGTGTTTGAGCATCTGAGTGGGCAGATGATAATAGAACAGCCTTAATAATGCTGTCCACATAGACTGTTTTACATAGAATATATGCATATATGGGAAAAAAGTTTACTTTTAACAGGGACATTTCTAAATGGCCTCGTTGTGTTTTTAAAATGTCAAAACTACTATCTGTTAACAAGACAAATCTGACTGCAGCAGGATAAGATGCAACAGAAACTGCTTTTATAGAGTGGCTGGCTCACAGTAGCAATATGGTACAGAGAAGAAGTCAAACCATCTTTTTGAGGCTGGCCCCTCAAAACAGGAAATATTTAGAAGAGTAACAATCCTTTACTCTGTCAACTCAGGCTGTGTAGCTGGTTAGAGAGGAGCTTTTAATGAGCGATGTACCTGACAATTATCTTATAAATGCAACATGTAATCCAGTCAGGCTTTTGACTGAACACCCAGGCATTGTGAGGTCTGACTGTGTTGATAGTTAATGTAGGATTTTTCTTTCAGAGACTGACTAGGAGAGTTGGTTGGATTATGCTGAAATAACAGACTTTGACCTGAATGAGTGAACCATCTCATCATCTCAGAGAGATACAGATATCACATGGAACAAATCAATACCTTTATGTTCATGTATGCTCATACACTATGTATTAAACTGCAGAAACCTCTTACGTGAGTTTGTGTGTGTCGTTTAGACAACAAAAATAATTCAACAGATCACTGTGTTTAATGATTTTTTTTAAACAATTAGAAAAAAGTTGTGTCAATCAACAGTATAAACACAGTATCATTCATTTAAAATTCAGATCAGAAACACCCTAAATTATATTACCAATTAAAGTCAGTCATGTTTTAAGTAAGTACACTTAATTTGAAAAAGTTACAGCAAGCAATTGTCTTCACCCATGTGTAGCATTTCTATTTCCTTTTGGCACAAACAAGTCTGTGAAAAATAACATTCCCCTGAGACATAAATGTAACTTTTCTGAGGTCATCTTCCAAGATAAGAGTTCAGTTCCACCTTGTGGAAATGCAATGCAAGCCTTTCACTTATACAATACCTACAGGTTTTGTATATCAATATAACACCATTTGTGCATTTCGGGAAAAAAAAGAAAGAAAAGATGTCTTTTTTTTTTTTTTTTTTTTAGAAATCACGTGTCGGATGAAACATTTTCACAAAATCCAGCCATCTGCTCTCCTCCTTCCTGGTAGTCAGTGTTGTATGGGAAATAATACAGGTCATGTTTGACAGCCATGAGCAGGCCGGGGAGCCCCCTGCAGCCACCCAACTTGGAGGAGAAGACAACGCTTGGGATCAGGTCATTTGCAACCGGGTGGGGTGATGGGATGGTCCGTAGCAGGTGGCCGTCCTTTAGGCTCCATAACCTCGTGTAGCAATCCTGACCCACTGTGGAGAGGACACACATCAGTCAAACAGTGAGTTTTGAAAAGCAAGCCCAGTCTCAGTAATGAATATACTGATAGAGCATGTTACCTGCCAACACAAGTCCCTCAGGTTCATTGACATGAATGGGAAGGTAGGCATGTTCATTATAATGCCCTTTGAACTCCTGCACTGGTTTTGTCACTCGCACATCCCACAGCTTGATCTGCACACAAAACACACAAAGTTAAAGCAATAACAGAAGTGGTTTTACCATGTTTATATTCTATTCTTGAGGGTCCCGGGATTTTGCTTGTGTGAAAGGTTGTAAAGTACAGCTTTAGCTCCAATGTAAAGAGCCGAAACAGCTCAATTACAATCTTACTTAATTTTCCCTAATGACACCTTTCTGTCATTCCTCTACCACTTTGTCAGTCACCAAAGTTCACAGTTTGATTTATAAGTTTAAATACACAATAAACAGTTCTGTCTATTATTCCAACCACTAAGTTGTTACAGGTTGTCAACACCCTTCTTGGCCATGAGGGTGCCAAATCTTCCGAATTAGGTCATTAACCTCATCTCAGGACCAAAACATAATTAACATACTAGTAATTTAGAACCAAATGTGTATAGCAGGATTCCAAGTGTTTCAGAAATATTCTTTTTAGCTGACCTGGCCCAGCATGTCAGCAGCCAGCAGATAGTTCTCATCCTGGAGGACGCGGACAGAAGTGATGGCTGATTCTTGATGGAAGCGGCTGGCCTTCCAGCTTTGATCCCTGCGCCCGCGCTGCCGCAAGTCGATGCTGAAGATCTCCCCCGATCGGCAACCGTTAAACAGCACAGGGACCTGAGGAAAAAAAGGAGGTCTTTTTGTTCCCATGGTATTCTCCTTCTGGTCAGTGTCGTTCTGGGTCATATCAAAGAGAAATCTACACTAAAACATATTTCCAGTGTACTCAAACATGCATCATTTTCATGTAACAAATGACTCACCCTAAGGGCAAACTGCTGAGCCAAGACATCGCTGCCTACGCTGTACGTCTGTGTTCGGCCCGTCTCTGCATCTTTCACAATTACCCTGCGAGACAGGCCTGCCAACACATGCAAGAACACATAATTATTTCAGATTTATAACTTTGTGGGGAGAAAATTTATATAGCTGTCTTATTTTAATCATCAACATCAATTATAAGAGATAAGGTTACTCAGTACTCCACATGAATATTGCTATCAAGAAAACATATTAGAAGTATCTGTGACCCTGTAACCCCAAGACGGCTTTTGAGCTTTGAGTTTGCTTTTCTGTGTACTTGCAGTGATTGTGACCGCACTGTGGCCTATGAGGAACAACTGATACAGTCTATGATTAGTTTCCAACATGTGTTGCTGAATTTGTTTCTGAGTGAGTGTGATTTAAGAGACTGTTAAACAGCCGAGAGCCGCAGCCAAACCAACCAACTTACTCCAAAGATGCCAGTGATTGTGACTGATTGTAATTATTATATTTGATTATGAGTAGAAAGAACAGTGATGATGGAACGGACCAGTGCTGAAGGTCTTGTCAAACTGTGGGTTGAGACACCAAGCACAAGACCAGGCTGTGGATATCTTAAAGCTGCACAGCATCCCGGGCTGGTCTGAGGAGAGAGGAATTAAAGAGGGGAGACATTAATGTGAAGTAAACCAAACAATACCAACATGAAATATGCCCTTTCTGATCACCTTCAGTCTGCAGGCATATCAGTATGTTACTAATGCAGCTGATTGGGAACCCATTTAGGAGTCATTGACTAAAATGGACCATAATTATCCTGGCTAGACAAAATCTTGCAAAGTGCCTGCAATCTGCCTTAACAGTAATAAAATGTAATAGGCTAGTTTAAAGTCTAAAATAAATTGATACACCTGAGGATATTCTATTTAATCTAACCTGGGTTTGAGTTGCTGAAGAGCGAAGCAGGAAGTAAACTGACGCAGCCAGGGGTGTCTGCCACTCCGACCAGACAAAGCCTGATGGTCAGCTCAGTCAAGAAAACAGAACCAGTGTCCACCAAAAGAAGACACTTGTGGAACTCGAAAATAAAATAAAGAGTACTACAATATTAAAAAGGACTGTGTGTTGATATGGAATCTATTCCAAGAGGGGTGTTTGACAGGTATGAGACATTGTATTTCCATTCTAATGAAAGCATACATACAGATCCTCTCTTTTGAATCCAAAGCAGCAACTGAGTGTTGAGACATGTGGACTGACTAAGAGCTCCATTAAACTGAAGAAGGATACAGCACATGGGAGTCTGGATAGTTGACTGAGGCCCAGCAGATGGAATTCACCTGAAACACATTTAGCCAGAGCAGAAGTGTCAAAATTCACTGCTGTTGGATTAAAAACACTCTTTTACAACATTTAATTTTCTTAGGAACTGACAATACTGGTTTTGCAGTTTTTCAACATGTAGATATACTGAACTTTAAAGCCTTTAAAAGGGGATTCAAAGCCTCTGAGGTAATTTACTGGGTTGATCTACACCTAATAAAAATTCCCCTGAACCAATGAAGGGAAAAATACGGGCACAGTGAAGTACAAGACATGTCTAAATATTTAGAGTCACTACTTCAGCTCTAGTGAAATACTCCCACCTTGCGGTTGGTGAAGTAAAGGTTATCACACATCTCCACTGACAGAGAGCCCCGGCTACTGCTGTTGAAATTCATGATGCCGTACTTGCAGCCGCCGTGAGAGACATCGTTGACTGTAAACACTCGCTCACACGCCGAGTCCCCCTGAGGAAGACAAGGAAGAGAAAGGAGGATCAAGCAAAAGCAAGTTAAGGATACTTGGGGAAAAAAAATCATATATATATATATATATATATATATATATATATATGTGTGGAAAAATGTTTGTCTACGTATGAAGTTATGTATCAGCCCTGGGACGTTTTGTTTGTGTGTCTGCGTGTAGTCTCACCACTATCAGTCTGAAGTTGTCAGTGTTGGGGTTGCTGTTGTCTGTGCTCTGGATCTCTAGTTTGTGGCGTCTCATTCCGCTGACCTTCACCTCATGGACCAACCTGGAGACATACAGTAACCATGGTAACGTTGACTACCACTGTCCACAGACAATCTACAGAAAAAGAATAATTTACTCACTTCCTTTCAGCTATCTGACAAAGTGAATGTGTCCCTTTATTTCAAAAATGTTTGCCGATAGGCTGAATATAAATCACTTCGGCTGCTGATGCAACTGTAAGTGACATAAATTCATATAATTCATACTTTCGGACAGCACAGTATTTTGACTATGTTTTAGCCTGCTTTTGTTTCTCTCTTTATTTCTTATGACTGTTTTGAAACCCATGTCAAAAATGGTTAGCATCATTGTTAGAGGCCGGCCATGCTACAAAGAAACCTCATTCTACACATACAGAACTGATTAACATTCAAGTTAGTCTTTGTTTGACTGGGGTTGTTTTCTGTAATATATTACAGCTGTTGCTATTGAAACATGTATGGGCCACAAGGGGAACAGCTCTATGTCCTTGTATGCATGTGCACGAAGCAGTGGGATACAGTACCTGCAATAGGAGCTCTCAGGTAACAAGCCAAGGTGTCTTTTCTGCAGCAGCAGTGAAGTGTTCAGTCCTGCTCTTGGTGCTTTCTACAAAGAAGAGGATATCATTAAACAGGGATGAAACCAATCCAGGCCAACAAGTTTTAGAACATGGCTCATTCCCAGCTAATGGTGGAAAAAAGATGTCATTATTTCTCTGTTACATTTATTTCTTCTCTGTAACTAAACCAGAAGACAGGACGTCTGCTTGTTTCAATCAGAATCAACAAACAGTGAACTTCTTTGCATTGCTTTTCACACTGTTCTCTCAGTGACAGAGTGATCAACACAATTTACAGTCCAGCAGTTTCTCTTTGTTGTGGCCAAAATGCTTCAGCTCAGTCTACAAAACTACATATTTCAAATCAACTCATATGATATGAAATGTCATTTTGATGACAATGACAATATAGGCATTTCAGTTTTTACATAAGTTGCTCCTCTTGAAGGTAGCACTCGTGGTAAGAGTTTCGAGACAAACACAGCAGACTTACTTTTCTGGGTTTTTCATCCTCTGCAAGCAACTTGTTTCTCTGTTTCTCCCTTTCTTTCTCCTGCAGCCGCTCTCTGGTCAGCGGGTTACAGTTGTTATGTCCCGGCAACAGACGAAAGTATCGGTTTTTCTCTGGGTCAAAGTAAAAACCAGGCAGGTCTGGAAACAGAACAACAAGGGTCATCTTTTCTCCACATCTTAAATTTACATCACCCTACTATCCAGGTTACAGAAGGAATATTGATTATATACTTCAAGGTTCAAACATAAAGATTGGACCAAGTTTATTTTCTGTTGTGGTGTTTGGTAATAGTGCTTTCACGTGTGGTTGTGTTATCAGTGTTCATGACAAGAGTCCATATGAAGCAGCTTTTGTGTTACAAACAAAACAAACACAAACAAACCACACCTTGGACCAATGTAAATGAGACAGTCTCATATTCATGTGATTAAGGAGATCGTTTCTGGTTCTGACCTGGGGCAGCACTGCTGGCCTTGGAGGCAGAAGATGAGGATGAGGAAGACGATGAAGAAGAGGAAGAGGCAGACTGGTTATCATACCTCCTCTGAGATGTTCTACGTGACGGCCCTGCATCGTGTCCATACCTGTGAAATGAGAGTAAGAAAGTCTCAATACTAAACTATGGATAATAGTTCATTACTGACATTTATATGCATTCTCAATACTGAGCAGTTGTGACTAAGACACATGTCACGCTCTTTGAACTAAGTACCTCAAATATGTGTCAACATGTAATTTATCATACCACTGTTCGTCCTGTGCTGATCTTTGCCGGTTGTCTCTGTACCAGCCGCGGCGGTGACCACCCCCTTGTCGCCTGTGCGGTCGCTGCCCTTCTCGCCAGGTCCACTTCTTCATTCCTGCTGTGTAATTCACAAAGTGAAGGTCCTAACAACACGTTGCCTTTCATTCACTTCTGTAAATTTGTGCCAGTGAGTGAAGCTAGGTAGAGGTAGCGCGTCTAGGTGTTAGCACTAGTTAGCAAGTTCTTGCCATTAGCACTCTTGAGCTAATGTTAGCTACACATCCTTCTCGACACGTTTTAATACTGACGCTTAACATTTAACAGGAGTCAATGTTGAAAAGGTTTCAATAGGTCAATAAATACGGCTTCCGTTACAGGAAAACAATCTATTTTATCATTAAACTGATAAAACATAGTTGTTTTAGCACCTCATGAGCTAAGTACTGAGCATTAAGTTCCTTCCATGTTGTCCCGCCTCCAAATGTCATTCATTGGGCTATTGCTAACAATAGTGTGTGACGTAGAAGGCATTCATTGGTTGTTTTCTTAGCGATCGTTTTAGCCACGCATCAGGATAAATATATGGAAATTATTTTATTTCTTTGGATTGAAGGACGTTCAAATGCAAATGCATGCATGAATGTACATGCTCACAATGTGTGCTGTCTGTCGGTGCATTTTTATTCTAGTCATTCATAATTTTGAGTAATTAAAATTAATGGCTGTATTATAAACTGGTGGATTATTATCTAATCAGACGTCAAAACCCCTTAACCCAATCAAAACTCATAGTTTATGATATTCATCTAATTTCAAATGGACTAAACCTAAATCAAGTTTATGAGATTACTAGAATCTAAGGACCGGGACATTGATTTTGACATACCTCCCTGAAGCCACGCCTAATGTCTTGATGCTGGTGTTGTATTGGTAGGGAGCACAGTGCCCAGGACCGCATTGGCTGTTGTGTGTTTTTTCATAAGGGTCCCAAACTATACCGAGATTTGGAATATTACGTTACAGTCCTGCAGGAAAATGGCGACTGTCATTCATAATCCTCTAAAATCGTGAGTAAATTTTTAATATTTCATTGAATTATTGCATAGGTTGTTTGCATGTTGTGTAGTGAGCATGGTAATTATATAGGTTTAACGCGCGTTTAAATTAGAATCACAAAATTAACACTCTTGCCATGTACAGTCTCCGTGTGTGTGTGTGTGTGTGTGTGTGTGTGTGTGTGTGTGTGTGTGTGTGTGTGTTCTTTGCAGGTATCGTTGCCTGTTTGCTGTGTTGTGTAATACTGATATAAAAGCATGCCCTCATTCACAATCTTGCAGAGAAAGCGTCTCCAAGCCGCGCGTAAATGTCTCTCGCGGACTTGGTTTCACTTGGACAGAAAGTTGCCATCGTCCACATTCTGCTTTATAAACACGGCTGACAGAAAGTTTGCAAGCAGGGCTCTTTGTCAGCGCTGGACGGGTGAATTTGCATAGATAATTTCATGCAACTAATGTCACAAGGCGCACATTGAGAGGGCGACTCTCGCTCACTGCGCGGCTCGTGCTGTCAAGTAGATGTAGCCCACACAAAGCACAGCAGATTATTATATGTAATTATACATTGCTGACCTCCTCCTTTCATGGATGTATGGGAAACCTGCAATATTATACCGATTTAAGGGAAGGGCAGTGTTTGTGAAGTTGTTAAAAACTGATGACTTTTAACGGTGTTGATCCTGATGATCTGGGCATGAACATTCTCTGATTTGTAAAAACATCTACCATACAGCTGCAAACGTTGTTTCATCTTTAATATGCAAAAATTGCGAAATATGAACGGACTAAGACTTGTTTGTAACTCTCAGCTCAGTTTATATTGTATGTCTGTCTTTCTGCTCACTGACAGCAGATGTTTACACTGATCATGCGGAATGTGCAGAGTTAGTTTCACGAAATGTGTTGTGCAAGAGGCCATATGAGTGTTTTAAACAAAGCATGATTTGACAGGAATATGGTTTGGCAAATTAATTTTTTTTTTTTAAATTTTTACAATATTTGAGGGGTGTGGATGAGTGAGTCACATATCTGCTTTCACTCAAGGCAGTTGTGTAATTATGTGTAATTAAATGTTGTAGAGCTAATTGTTGACAGCCAAAATATATCTGACTTTGCCACACACACATGCACAAAAAAATCTTTTAAGCTGCTGTATTCTACCAAAACAGATTAGGCTGTAGAGACTGTAGATATATGTGTTTGTTTTTGTTTGTCCGTAGTTCTGCACGTAGAGCATCAGATTAGGAGCGTCCCAGTATTCTCCTGGGTCCATCTGTTGAGAGAGAGAGAGAGTTAGATGTAAAGACAGACAGTCTGATGCTGGGGCAGAGGGAGAGATGGAGGGAGGGAGCCCCATCTGCCCTTCATATAGGCCACGACTTTCCCCCACCCCATTCAATATCTGCAAAAAGGGAAAACAATGTGTGTATGTGTGAGTCCACCTACCAAAACAGACATACGCCCATGCCATAATCGTGAGCAAACTGTCCGGAACTGTATGTGAAATGATCATGTAGGAGTGTAAGAGCTAATATCAAGTAACATATGAGTTACTATCATGGGAAATAATGTTGTGGTCTACTTTCCAGGCAGAGCAGTTGTGTGAGTCCACTGTCTGTTTGAAACAATGGGGCGTACTTGTCATCTGTCCTCAGGATGTGGCCCGGTAAATCATATGCATTCAATAAGGACATGGTAATGATCTAGCCTTTCTCTCCTGCCAGTGCTCAGCTCTGAAAGATGAATTACGAGCGTCAGCAGCTGGCAGTAAATATGTCTGGCTTTCTAGACTCATTCAGTCATGTTTTAATCGTGCATATTTACTTGATTTATTTAAAGTCTCATTTTTACAAAGACTTCTTTGTGATTAAAACCTGTGAGGCCGTGTGGGATGGGACATAATGAAGAGCTGACATGAGAAGTATTCAAATGAGCGGTGTGTTTCATGTGCAGAGATGTGTTTACGTGCATATTGTGTGTCCTTTCACCTTCTCTCTTATCATTAGGTTTGAGGCTTATAATGAACCAGGTGGAAAATGGTTTGACTGTGTTTGCATAAGGAGTGAGAGGAGGTGGGATGTGATTTGGGGAAATGTAAAGGAGATGGGAGAGGGAAGGGAGGGGAGGGTTGGTTCATTAATGTGTTTGGGATTGTGTGTTTTTATTGTGCATGTTTGTTACATGCGTAGGTGGTTGTGCAGCCATGTGCCCCTCCCCCAATTTGCGTGAAAGGGAGCATGAGTGAGTGATGGAGGTTAGGGGGGGGAAGGGGGGCGGGGGGTGTCTGTCTGGCTGAATTTACTGCATACATTTATACTACACCCTCAGCACAGGGGCGAACCCTGGCCTTTGTCTATCTGAGGGAATGGGAATGTCCGGGAATGGTTTCCAGGCACGGGGAATTAAATGGCCAGGAACATTTTTTTTAGATCACTCCATGCAGTGATCAATCCTTTCTGCCCTGTTCTGCATATGTTTCTCTCCTTATTTTTTATTTTTTTAAATTTTTACAATATTTGAGGGGTGTGGATGAGTGAGTCACATATCTGCTTTCACTCAAGGCAGTTGTGTAATTATGTGTAATTAAATGTTGTAGAGCTAATTGTTGACAGCCAAAATATATCTGACTTTGCCACACACACATGCACAAAAAAATCTTTTAAGCTGCTGTATTCTACCAAAACAGATTAGGCTGTAGAGACTGTAGATATATGTGTTTGTTTTTGTTTGTCCGTAGTTCTGCACGTAGAGCATCAGATTAGGAGCGTCCCAGTATTCTCCTGGGTCCATCTGTTGAGAGAGAGAGAGAGTTAGATGTAAAGACAGACAGTCTGATGCTGGGGCAGAGGGAGAGATGGAGGGAGGGAGCCCCATCTGCCCTTCATATAGGCCACGACTTTCCCCCACCCCATTCAATATCTGCAAAAAGGGAAAACAATGTGTGTATGTGTGAGTCCACCTACCAAAACAGACATACGCCCATGCCATAATCGTGAGCAAACTGTCCGGAACTGTATGTGAAATGATCATGTAGGAGTGTAAGAGCTAATATCAAGTAACATATGAGTTACTATCATGGGAAATAATGTTGTGGTCTACTTTCCAGGCAGAGCAGTTGTGTGAGTCCACTGTCTGTTTGAAACAATGGGGCGTACTTGTCATCTGTCCTCAGGATGTGGCCCGGTAAATCATATGCATTCAATAAGGACATGGTAATGATCTAGCCTTTCTCTCCTGCCAGTGCTCAGCTCTGAAAGATGAATTACGAGCGTCAGCAGCTGGCAGTAAATATGTCTGGCTTTCTAGACTCATTCAGTCATGTTTTAATCGTGCATATTTACTTGATTTATTTAAAGTCTCATTTTTACAAAGACTTCTTTGTGATTAAAACCTGTGAGGCCGTGTGGGATGGGACATAATGAAGAGCTGACATGAGAAGTATTCAAATGAGCGGTGTGTTTCATGTGCAGAGATGTGTTTACGTGCATATTGTGTGTCCTTTCACCTTCTCTCTTATCATTAGGTTTGAGGCTTATAATGAACCAGGTGGAAAATGGTTTGACTGTGTTTGCATAAGGAGTGAGAGGAGGTGGGATGTGATTTGGGGAAATGTAAAGGAGATGGGAGAGGGAAGGGAGGGGAGGGTTGGTTCATTAATGTGTTTGGGATTGTGTGTTTTTATTGTGCATGTTTGTTACATGCGTAGGTGGTTGTGCAGCCATGTGCCCCTCCCCCAATTTGCGTGAAAGGGAGCATGAGTGAGTGATGGAGGTTAGGGGGGGGAAGGGGGGCGGGGGGTGTCTGTCTGGCTGAATTTACTGCATACATTTATACTACACCCTCAGCACAGGGGCGAACCCTGGCCTTTGTCTATCTGAGGGAATGGGAATGTCCGGGAATGGTTTCCAGGCACGGGGAATTAAATGGCCAGGAACATTTTTTTTAGATCACTCCATGCAGTGATCAATCCTTTCTGCCCTGTTCTGCATATGTTTCTCTCCTTATTTTTTATTTTTTTAAATTTTTTTTGTGTCTGTGTGAGAAGTGAGATGTGACTGTATGTTATTCTTCACAATCTTCTGTTTTGGAGACACATTTTCTCATATTTCCTCCAGTGACCCCCATGCTGAGTTGAAGTGAGTTATCGTTCAGCCCACGTCTCCAGCTCCCACTCCTTCACCTCACCCGCCTTCAGCGTCTCTACCTCCCCCCACCTCCACAGCAAAACAACAGCAGCATCTGAATCAGGGTTTCCCCCACTGCAACACCCTTTCCTCTTTAGCTGCTCGCCCCTCTCCCCCCTCGGACTGCACCCTGCACCTTTTCCTTTTATTCCCTTTGTGTGTCTGTTTGTGCACGGACAAGCGCGTGTGTGTGTGTCTGTGTGAGAGAGAGAGAGAGAGTGCGCTCGTGCGTACACACATCCGCGGGTTGGAGAGAAAATGAGTGTGACAGGGTTTGAAAGGGAACACGTGTGCCCCGGGACACTGCTTCCCTCCCCTTCTTCCTCCTTGGCTCCTCCTCCTCTATGTCTCCCTCCTCTCTGCTTCACCCGCTGCTTGGCCTACCAATGCCACAAAGACGCCTATCAGTGCCCATATGCTGTTGCCCTAAACTGCACTTCCTTTGGTGCCTCATACTAATTCTTAGTCCAAACTGCATCTCCTCTCACTGTCATGTGTCCACTTTGTGATAAACCCCCATAGTCCCATGATCCTATTAGTTGTGTTTAAGATTTCCTTTTGCAAGTTTTATTACAAAATATGTCTGTGTGGAATAATACACATCAGCCAGTCAGTTCGAGTGAAGCTTTTTGCACATTACCAGAGGCTGATGTTAGTTTTTTTTAAACTAAAAATAATGTTTTTAATGTTAATAATTCTGTGTCAGTCTGCCGTCTCCTGAACTGATTTTCAGCCTCCTAGAAAAGCCTGTTGTGGACTCATGGATGCTATAAACTCCAAACGACATCAGCTGAGGTGTTGCTTCAGAGCAGAGAGCTCATTAAAATGATTGACATAGGTGTGATTATGGTAAACTGAAGCGAGGAGGACAAGATTGACAAAATACCTCCTGCCTCGGGGCAAAATGGTAATTTTTTATGCCTAAGCGCCGGCAACAGTCGGGGCCTGAGGTGTTCTGTTGTCAGTCTGTCCCATTCTCGTGAATGCGATATCTTAGTAACGCCTTGAGGGAATTTCTTCAAATTTGGCACAAACATTCACTTGAACCCAAAGATGAACTGATTAGATTTTGGTCAAAGGTCACGCTCACTGTGACCTCACAAAACATGTCTAAAAAATGTCTAATAGGATAAAATGATGACGTGATGACATTTTATATCTAAACGGTCAAATGTCAACTTCACTGTGACATCATTATGTTCTGCAAAAACACATCTGGCCATTATTCAATGATGTAACTCAGGAAGGAGAGATTGTGTCCATACTTCCTGCAACTTGGTGGAGGCATACGACCACGAGGCGATTTATTCTGTTTTTATTTAACCTATGATAATTCTAAATAGAGCAGGTTTGCTGATTGGTTTCTCAATTACCTGAATAATCATATGATCTAAAATATGCCCATTATACCTCCCAGAGCTCACACTGAGAGAGTGAGACCATCATATATGACAAAGAAAAGCAAATCCTCACAGTTAAGAAGTTAATAAAACAATGACTAAAATAATCCTCTTTAATAAAAAATCCTCCTCTTATAATTTAAATTCAGTTGACAAATTGAATAATTGACTAAGAAGGAGAGAAGTGTGACAGTGATTTATTGTTCTTTCAGGGATGAATTATTCTCTTTAGAAAGTAGGAGAATGAGATGCTGTGAGTAATACACAACTGATAGAAACCTCTGGCAGATGAGAGTAAGATTGATGGGGAGGAATGACAGCACACATGCAAACAAAAAGGCCGATAAACAGAACTTCCGCTTCCACTCGGCTGAGGAGGATTTGAGTGTGAGTTTGAATAGTCCTTACGTTCATAAGTTCTTCTTTGGTGCTCAACTTGGTCTTCGGGAGTCAGTGTGTTTGACCCTATCGGCTCACCTGAAGTTCAGTGCAAATGAACTTGGCACCTCAGCTGTCCAGTGATGTCTCCCTCTGGCTGTGATAAATCATTCATGGGCACCTGTGAGGGTGATAGCCCTTGATGTCCAAACAGAGAACAAAAGAGAGAATTGAAATGCAGAGAGTTTCCTCTCCTCTCCTCTCTATGAGCTTTTACCTGGAAACATTGACCTGTAAACGATTAGCATTAGCTGATGAAATGGCCCATCATTGCCTCTGTACTTAGCAGTGATAAGAGTGACCATCACACACAAAGCCTCTCTCTGTGCTAGTATGGGAGCAATTGAGACAATCAGAGTGGCACACACAGACAAACTCACACATACAAACACACACACACACACACACACATATGCACGCACACACACACACACACACACACGTTGCAACTGCAGATTCCATCAGTATCCAGGAAGCTGTTTACCAAGAGGAATGTGTTCCCTGACATGCAAAACTCGACTTACATAAGCACCATCACTAGGATCAGCCATACAGTGGACTAATGGGTACAAACAGGAGCACAGTACAGTCTCAGATGGTCGAATCAGGTTCAGAGAGGGTGTGTGTGTGTGTGTGGGGGGTGGGGGGTGGGGGGTGGGGTGGGGTGGGGTCTCGGGACACGCAACCCATACACAGATGGTCTTGAAGGCATACAAATACACACATATGCACACACACGGTGTCTCTTTACTTTCACTTAATCAAACACATGAACACAGCAGGCAAACAAGCAGGCACGAACACTCGCTTATGTAAGAGTTTATGAAGCCGCCCGGGGACGTTATACAGGCGCTTTGTTTGTTGGAAATCGGACAGAAACATACAGCCAATATGGGCTGACACAGGGAGGGAAAGCGGGAAAGACAGATAAGGAGAAGAGCCTGTAGGTCCACACACACACACACACACACACACACACACACACACACACACTTACTTCAGTTCAGGGAACATAGAGTGACAGCAGAGATAACGCTTTACCTCTGGGAATGTGAGTTAGTTGACAGGGAGTCTCTTCTGGAGATCTGGATTTGACTCCATCACTGTGACTGTCAGTTTTAGTCGTACTGTAAAAAAGGTGCAGCACCAAAAACACCAGCTGCACTCCTCGTTTCTGTAGATCTGACAAAAAAACCACAGCCAGCAACCGCCACGTGTTTCAGCCCAGACCTCAGACATACACTGTACACACTGAAGGTACACACACAGCCACTTGAGGTTCTACTTTTGTGCTGCAGCTGCAATTTATTACTACTGTAATAAATTATGTGAATAGATGTATCAATAATTCTGACAACTTCTGCTGTACATCACTGTTATTGCTAATCCTCTGAAAAACTGACTTAAAATGAGCCAAAGATACCTTAAAGCAGCAGTTTGAGATTTTGGGAAATACATTTATTTGCTTTTTGCCAAGAGTTAGATGAGAAGATAGATACCGCTGTCATATCTGTGCTGTAAATATGCAGCTGAAGCCAGGGCACATTTAGCTTAGCTTAGCATAAAGACTGGACACATGGGGAAACCGATCGCCTGGCTCTCCCTGTCATCAGTCTAAATGCACATTTGTTCTGCTGTTGATCATGTTTATGCCATGTAAGGCAGCTTTACTGTCCTATTATATCAGGTTTCTACCCAGTAGAAAAAAACGCAGCCACATGTGATTCCCTCTCAACACATCTGATCAACTCTCCAAATGTCAAAAGCAGCAAATCTCCCATTCATCTCTGATCTTTGTCCAGATGTGGCAGTAGCCAAAGTTGAAGTGTAATTCACATTTTACAAGCGGTAAGAAGAAGCGATAACGCAGCTGTGAGTTGGGAACCTTCATCTGTGCACCACGTGTCCAAGTTTCCCTCTTTTTATTCATATTTCTGTTTTCTCTTTTGCAAACTGAGCACCTCTTTCATACCTGTGTCCTCATCTGTTATTTTCTCCCCCCTTCTCCCTCTTTGCATGCAGTACCTGGTTCACTCACTGTTGCTACTCGCTCTGCCCTCTCGCCCCTCCACCCCCTCCGGTTCCTTTCCTCCTCCATCCACCCTCCGCTCCCACCTCTTCCAAACACTGCACATCTTTGTGAGATTCAGTGTGACCAGAGTGCTGGTCTTTGTCCAGCTTGGCATTCTTTACATATCTGTGTAGAGAATCCACAGAGCTCCCATGTCTGCTTGGACAGTCAGAGAGACAGGATGACGGGCAGGCAGATAGACATGTGTGCACATACACAGAGAGACAGACAAGATCCTGGGTATAGCCCCAAGAGCAAGAGATCCAAATGCAAGACCCAGAGTCAGATCCAAGATACTGACATCAAATTCTCCTTTATGTTATATTAACTAAACAGTAAACTGTGCTCAAAGATGGATGACTATTTCAGTCCACTGCTTTAGAAACTGAGCCATGTGTGCTCCTAAAGATCCCTTTCTTTCCTCTATCCTCCACCCTGGATTTCAGCTCTGTAATTAAATAAAGAATAACCTACTCAAGGTGGATTTTTCATCTGTGGCGAAAGTGAGTTAATCTTGGTTTATTCTGTCTGTTTCTAATGATCGTAGCTGCAGAAATCTTGCCTTAAGACTGAGACTGTGGTACGTTATTGATGGCTCCCATCCTGATTTATACCCTCTGGTTGGTCGATAGTGTGTGTGTGTGTGAGTGTGTGTGTGTGAGTGTGAGTGTGAGTGTACACCTGTGTGTAGCCCAGCTGTTGTGTGGACTTCGATCCAGCCCTCTGACTCATCTATCAGTTTGACAGGATGAAAACATTTCCTCATCTCTTATGGTTCATCATCTGTTTTTTTTTTCTGTACGTGTGCACCTTCACCACCCCTATTGTTCCCCACCTGTGTAGATGTTCCTCTTCAGCTCGGCTGTCGTCATGCTGCATCTGATGTTTGCACTGAATCCAGAGTTTACACAACACACTAAGTCAAACTGTGGAGAGAAGGCTGGGTGTGTTTATTAAGCTACAGTTAACCAGGACTGAACAGGCCCGCTCATACTTGATTTGCAGACCATATCAGCTCATCATCCGCCCAGCACATGGTATTACCATTAACTATCCAAAAAAACATTCAGCCGATAGGACTTCAACATCAGGAATGACTCAGAGAGCAGAAAGCAGAAATCGAAGCAGCATGCTGCAGATAGCTTAGACTAACAGCAAAAATAAGACTATAATGTTAGTTGCGGGTAACTTGTGTTCCACAAAGAAATATTTTTTCAATCTACTTCAGATGTTGAATGAATGGGACAGTTGTTGTAGAAGTAAATGAATTAAATGCATCACAAGTGATCTTTCTGTCTACCTGTTTCTCTGTCTGTGTTCAGGCTGGGTGACCAGTTCTACAAGGAGGCCATCGAACACTGTCGCAGCTACAATGCCCGTCTCTGTGCCGAGCGCAGCGTGCGCATGCCCTTCCTGGACTCGCAAACCGGCGTGGCACAGAACAACTGCTACATCTGGATGGAAAAGCGCCATCGCCAGCCAGGTGAGAAACACCACAAGGGCTGGAAAAAAAAAAAAAAAAAGGTTCCACTCCTACTTTTGTGTTATGTGCCAAACTATTTCTAGTAAATTCCAGGAGTCTTTTTGTCACTCTTATTGCCAGGCAACCAGTGTAGAGTCCAAGAAGTCACTGCAAAATCTAACTTGTGAATTAGTGAATTTAAGAGGCAGAGTTTTTAACCTTCACACAGAATGAGGCTAGCTGCTGCCCCCTGCTTCCACTCCTTATGCTAAGCTAATGCTGTAGTCATTTTTCACTAAAATATACTATGCATTATAAATATACTGAATGCTAAACTTATATAATCCAATGGAATAGCTATACTCACAACTGAGGTAGATTGTTATAGAATGGAACCTGGAGGGAATAAAGTAAAAACAAAATGGTCGGAAGGCCCTGGGAGCAATGGTGTTGGAGTAGCAGCTGTAGCGACGCCCAGAGTGAGGATAGATGAGGGCCTTAGGTTTAGGGTAGACGAGGGGCTTTTGGATGCCTGATTGTACTACGATGCCCTGGAACAGGAGCCTTAGTTGGGGTAGACGAGAGGCTTCTGGACACCTGGTCCTGCTACGCTACCCTGGCAGGCCTGGTTTGGTTTCCACACGCAGCTGAGCACCATTGTTCCTGAGGTGTTGATAGGTTGACTTTAGAAAATAGGTGGAGAATTCACCTAGGAAAATAACTATATATGATTGAGTACAGGCACTCTGTCTTCAGCTGAGATCCGGATCTGATCTCGCTTTTGTTCTTGTGAAAGAATAAATTCTATTGCGTTGGACTCTGATCATCTCCAGTGACTTCTTTTTTTTTTTATCTTTTTGACTCCAGTAGAAGTGCAGTTTTGTAGAAAGTTAAGTGTTGGTGAAGAGATCTAGACTCACTCTCTGGCCCGGACCTGGACCTTTTTTTCCTCCAACACTAAGTTAACTAGCTGCTGGCTCTTACCTTAGATTGGATGCACACACATGAGAGCGGCATCAATGTTCTCATCTATCTCTCAGCAAGAGAGTGAATAAACAAAAAAATGTATAAATATTAATGACTGAAAGGATGGATTTACAGATCTCATCAATCAATAAAAAAAAAAACGAATCAACCTGTCTTGTATATTTATTTAGGCTTATATTACTTATGCTACTTGCTGTTTTATCCTGAGACGCGCAGTCAGCATGCATTCTTCACATCTGGGTCGCCTGTACAGCCAGAGGCAACAATCTGCTCTTCACCGAGAGCTGGACACAAATAGCCTGCTCTCCGTCTTGTATGCAAAGCCCTTCAGGCCACACCCTATACTTTGTGGCAGACCTAGCTCACATTATATGCATTTATTCTGGGTTTATCCCTCCCCCCTGCTTTCTCTTGATTTTTTTTTCTCTACACACGCACACATAAAAAAAAAACCTTTGCTCCCCCCATTTCTGTCGTCTGCTGAGCTAATGGAGGGATACGATTAGAACACAAGGGCAGAGATCAACATATTCAATTAAAGTACAAGAAGCCTGCTTTGCTGAAAAAGTGACAAAGCAATATTATGTAAATACTTGTTTGGAGTGAAACTGAATATAACCATTCTATACATTAAGTTTAATCAACATTAAGTATGATGAACTACGCAAATTTTCTGTGGACCATCATGTTGAGCACTGAAATCAGGACATATTGAACATCAGGAAAACAAGACAAGTCAATTTTTTGCATTGTGTGTGTGTGTGTGTGTGTGTGTGTGTGTGTGTGTGTGTGTGTGTGTGTGTGTGTGTGTGTGTGTGTGTGTGTGTGCGTGTGTGTGTGTGTGTGTGATTGTGTTAATGTGTGTGTGGAAGGGTCTTGGTGCAGGTTGTGTTAAAATAGTAAGCCCTCCAATGGTTGTTAAAATTCTTCCTGTGTGCCTGCGTGTCTGCCTGTGTGTACATATACTATGTGTGTGTGTGTGTGTGTGTGTGTGTGCAGGCCAGGCCGCAGGACAGATGTATACCTACCCTGCTCGTTGCTGGAGAAAGAAGAGGCGACTCCACCCTCCTCTGGATCCCCAGCTCCGCCTGTGTGAGCTTCGACTAGGTAAGACAAACAACACGCGCGCGCGCACAAACACACACACACACACACACACACACACACACATACACACACACATCATGCACCCTCTCATTTTTGTGTTCAAACTACCTTCACTTACACGCGCGTCTACATCATGTTATGTTTGTGGCCTTGGTGCTCTTGTGTAGCTGCACAGAGCAGAGTGGCGTTAATGCTCACTATCTGACCATCTGGCTCTCGTTAGCCCGTTGCTCTCGCCAGGTCTCCAGGTTCATTCTCTCCCCTGAATCAATGCCTCCTCTCACTGTTCTCTGGCAGTAGACACACACACACACACACACACACACATACACACACACGCACGCATACATGAGCACACAAACACCCCCACACATGACTCTTGCTCTCTGTTACAGCACAGAAGCACCCTAACTGGGCCTCTATAATCATTTGTCCATGAGGCATTAGAATGTAAGTGAGTCTTATGAGGTGGAAGTGTGTGTGTGTGTCTGTGTGTGTGTTTGTGTGTGTGTGTGTGTGTGTGTGTGTGTCTGTGTGTGCCCGTGCGTGCATACATGCATGCATGTGTGTGTATATTATAGGGGATTTTTGCAAAGGAATGGGCCCAGGAACCTGATAAGGGGGAGAAATAAAGGCAGGTCTTTGTTTCTGCTTTGCCACACCATTGTTTCCCCCTCGCTGTCTTCCAGACGCAATATAATACTCCAGAGCTTTCCATAGAGAATGATTCAGCTTTGAGCAGAGGACAGAGTCATTTGCAGGAAAAAAAAAAAACTCTCCAGAGCTGCAACCAACCATCAACCAAAGCACATAAAGAAAGAGAAAGCTAGAGATGTAAAGCCTTTGTAGCTGAGGGTGAAAGAGTAGAAGTCTACAGTTTTGTTTTTCTGAGATCCAATTCTGCAGTTTGGTCCAGATATCTATCATAACACGACAGAGGAATGTGAGTGCTCCTCTCCCGGGCTTTTGGAAATGCTTTATGTTTATTTAATGCTTCCTGAGCAGAGGTTTGTCAGTGTGTGTGCAGATACACAGAGGCTCTGTCACAAGGTTACTTTGAAAGAGTTTGAAACAAGAATTTAATTCCTTGTTTTTGTGGATCCTCTGCTTTTACTTTTGCATGTGACAGCTCAAGTCAGGGGCTGTGCCTCAGCAGCCATTTTGCTTCCCTCAGTATAAACTCCTTGTTTAATCTGTTGAGAGTTTCAAAAATGTGCAAATGCATGAGGGTGGATGACACTGAGGCTGTTTATATACATTTTTGTTACATTAGGATGGTGCTAGTCTATTGGCATTTAGCTGAAGAGGAAATTAAGATTAATATGATTGAATTGTGTGTGTAAGAGTGTTGTTAATGTGTGGCTAGAGTGAAGGATGCTTTTTTGCTTTTTGCTGGCAGAGCAGAACATTCAGCCTCACTTATTCTCTCCCTGTTTGCCCCAAAGAGTCAAAGGAGAGGTGAGAGGGTTAAAAAACAGAAAGAGGATGGGTGAAGGCAAAAAGAAAAATGGGAGAGAGGAAAGCAAAGGAAAGAGGGATTTAGTATATAAAAGAAGGGAGGGTGTCAGCAGACAACAGAGTCGAAGGAGGAGGCGTATACTGTAGAGGAGGAGGACGGAGAAGAGGAGACAAAGTGGCACAGCAGCTCTGTATTCAATAAGAGTGCCTTATAGCCTCGGTAGCCCAGCTCACTCCCTGCCTCTCTTATCACATCCCTACTTTCATTCTGTATTTATCCTGGTATTATACTTCAAAGACGAGGACAGAGAGTCAATGCTGCAGCAAGTTCATCTCTACGGAAATGAAAAGAGGGAGAGGAAGAAAGATAAAGCAGTTTGGAAGAGGGAAAAAGGCAGAGTCAGATATAATTTAGGCTTAAAAGCAGTGGTTTTTTTTATTTTTATTTGTGGTTCATTATTTCTGTTCTTACCGTGCACCTGGTGCACCTTAGTTTTATTTATATAGATGGTGAATCTGGCAGTCTGCCCTGACCACTGTTTCTAAAACGTCCTTTATTACACCTACACCGTGTCCACACTGACGCTGATACATTTTCTCTGCTTTGCCTTTCCATCTACGCATGCTGGTGACCCAAAACTGAGCTTTTTGAAAGTGCTTTCTTTAAAATTTTGATCATGTGATTTGACATAAAGGTGGTTACTTAAGTGGCCTGCAGAAGTGGCCAGTAGAGGAAGTGATATAAAGGTTTTGTGTTATTAGAAAGTAAATATCAGTAAATGTTAATGGTAAATTTGAATGCACATGCACATTTTTACTGCCTGAGACACGCACATACACGCGGTGCCATCTCAAGTACACTTTACTTATTCTCCTCTGCCACGTCCTCCTTAGAAGCCGAGCTGGCCCCCAAGCGTGAGGTGCCCCCAGGGGAGGCTACAGCCTTGGAGGCCCTCCTGAGGGGGGACAGCCTGCTGGAGAAAAAAAACAGCTTCAATAAGGAAGAGGAGACGTTGCTGGAAATACAGGTATTTTGTTATGTGTTTGTTGTGCATCAGACATCATGATATTATGCTCAGTGTCCTGTTTTTAGTAGATGCAAAGCTAATATCCCTGTTCAGTTAGAAATGAAGTCAACAAGTGTGTGTGTGTGTGTGTGTGTGTGTGTGTGTGTGTGTGTGTGTGTGTGTGTGTGTGTGTGTGTGTGTGTGTGTGTGTGTGTGTGTGTGTGTGTGTGCTCATACTGCAGAGAGTACTGGAGGCGGAAGAAAATGGGGACGGTTTCCATGATGATGAAGACTTTGAACTGGATACTCCAAAGAGAAAGAACAGAAACAGAGGCAAAGTGAGTGTCAGAGACAAAAACTGAGATTTTAAATGAGTGTGGTGTAAAAAGAGAATAATAACTGACGCAGTTTCAGGGGGTTTTGTGTTAACAAAACCCCTTTTATAGCAAGAGTTAACAGCCACAATAGCAGTTCTTTTAGCCAGATAACGTCGGCATTCTAACATGCTCAAAGTGAGTGTTTTTATATATTCTGAAATTGTGTTGGTATATTTATGTATTGGAGGATTAAACATCAGATGTGTGTTGTGTTTCCTTTCAGAACAGAGGAAGTCGCAGGAGGACAGAACCTGTTAACATCGATGACCAGGACAAACCTTACGTCTGTGACAGTAAGAGAAGAGAAAGCTTGATTCTTTGTACCTCATGTGCCATTTTTGTGATCAGGTCATTAGTTTGTTCTTTACATGTTATTCAAAATTCGGGAATCACAGTGTTGCTCAAAGCTCAAGGCAGTCGAGGAACTCTCTTCTCCTTAGATGTGGCTATTACAAAAGTCTTTTCTTTGACTTACTGTAAGTTAATTTCTTCATGATGTATTTATGTCAGGAATCCTTTCTCTACATGCCTGCTTTAAATTGTTTAGAAAGCAGAGATAAATCTATCAGACAAGTCATTTTCTCTCATCTTCCAATGGTAGCCCTCTCCTCTTCTGTTTCTAAGAGCAGTCCACTGCAGCATGAAGAAAGAGTTTGCTGTTAATCCAGACCTGACTAGCATGCCACTTACATACTTGGACAACCCCCCCCCCCCCCCCCCCCCCCCCCCCCCCCCCCCCCCCCCCCAGGAATGGATTGCCATGTGGATGTGGACAGAGATAGCCACACTGACTGGGCTTCAAACTGATGAATCTCATCCTCATTTTGTGTCTTGTTCTGTCTTTCTTTTATTGTTTGCTTTTGTGTCTTCCAGATAGATACAAACAAAAGCATAACTCAAAAAAGGCTGAAGAAGGTATCTGAACCTGTCGCCATCTTGTCTTCCTAGGGGCTCAATGAACTGTCTTTATGATTGGCCTTTTTGCTCATGGGCATCTGGTGTTGGAATGGCTGATTGAATGCTAATCCTTTGGAGATATCTACTGCTTTTAAATGCTTTATGCTAGTACAGGCATCCCTACCTGCAGTGCAAGCATTGCATGACACTAACGCTACTCAATGTGCCTTAATGCTTGCTAATTGGCATGTGCCAAATGATGCTTTAGCAGCAGCTCAGCTAATGCCGCAATGAGGGACGCATGTTTCTTAGGTCACTCTATAGCTGTGATGTGATTCATAGATGTAGCCATTGTAGAAGTGTTTACACTGTGAGGAAAATCGTCAATAGTTTTTAAACATGGGGTGGCAGGGGCTACAAAAGTTCATTTATAAAGGAATGAGTAGCTTTCCAACATTGTGTTATTTGGTCACACCAACAGAGGTAGCAAAACTGTAGCACTACTATAATGCACTAGATAGATAATCAGAAACTTCTATGATGGCTACAGCTCTATCTGTGAAAAGTCCTCAATTATTCCAAAATAGTACAACGTTAGACTAGATATATGTCTGTGCAGTGTAGCTTTACGTGTTTGCTTTCTTTTTATATAAATGATACTTACATGTTAAGTGATGGTGTCACAGCACAGTAACAAAAGGGTAGATTTAAGCTAAACCCTCCCAAAAGAGTCCCTGTTGGCTACCAGAGTTGTAGGCTGATACTTCTAGTACATTTTACTGTGTCTTGTTACTGAATAGCTTCTCTAAAGTTATCAGACTTTTCAAATTTTGTTGTGCCATAGGTATCATCTGTTCCCTGCTCCCAGTGGTCTTTAGTTTTTCTTTCATGTCTGTCCTACCCGTGTCGTAGTTAAGCTATATTGCTAACATTTTCTGTTTCCATGTTTGTCTGCATTGGTGACATTAGTTAGTGATGCACTTTACTTTTCCCCCCACGCCATGTCACATGTTTACAGCTGGGGAAAAAGTAACCCTGTCTTGTCACTATAGCTGAATAGGGTATGTAGCAGCTTGGGGTAGATGCATTGGGACAGTCAAGTGAAACTGTCTTTCTACTGTATATGTGTGTTTTGTATAGGTCAGACCCTCAAACATGAATATTGACAGCGAGTTGAAGCATCTGCAAATTTTCTTTGACATCTTGCATAAAATCTGTTACTTTTTCTTTAGGCAGGAATGACAGTTGAGTTCAGTTGAGACAGTTTTGAGCAGACTCTTTAGTCCACTATTTGCACAAAGTTTTACAAGTTTCTAATCGATGTATGATGATGTTTTATCTCTAGTATGTGGAAAGCGCTACAAGAACCGGCCTGGCCTAAGCTACCACTACACCCACACTCACCTGGCAGAGGAGGAGGGTGAGGAGGAGAAAGAACCAGAGATGGCTCCATCTCCTCCACAGAGCTCGGACAACCACAAACGTAAGATGCTACATAGACGTAAGACATTCTCTGTTAATGCTAAATTAAATGCCCTAATACTTCCCTGACAGCAACACAGTGCTGTCAGAAAACAAATGGCAGCTCATGTATACTGTCTTGTGTTTGTTCCTGCCAACAGCTCAGAAGGGCCCTGATGGCGCCGTTATCCCCAACGACTACTGTGACTTCTGCCTGGGAGACCAGGACTCCAACAGGAAGACAGGCCAGGCCGAGGAGCTGGTGTCCTGCTCTGACTGTGGACGCTCTGGTGAGTCCACAACCTCCACAACTTTTTCCATTAAAACTGCTGGTTCTTTGTTGACGTCAGCATTTAAACCTGTATTAATAGTTTTGTTTTCCTGCCAGTCAAATTAGTGGATTTAAAAGAATCTCATGTGAGTGACTTTAGAGAGGACTACTCTTATTAAAGTAGTAGTTAAACATATTGATCTATACTCTTATTTGCTTTCTTGTTAGATGAAAAGGCTGATTCCACCCTCATGGCTGTGTGTGGCAGGTTAGCGAAGTGTATCTTAGCTAGTTTGAGGAAACAGTTAGCATGGCTTCATCTCAAGGTAACAAAATCTGCCCAGCAGCATCTCCAAAGCTCACTAATTATATCTTTTGATTTTATGATAAGTTTTGCCTTAATTATAAAAAAGAGATAAAAATTAATTAGTTAATTAGTGAGCTTCAGCGGTGCTGGTAGGCAGATTTTATTACCTACGAACAGAGCTACGCTGGCTGTTTTTCCTTGTTCCCAGTATTTAAGTCAGGCTAAGATAAGCTAAGCTAACTCTCACCTGGCTTTAGCTTCATATTTAGCATACCAACATTAAAGTGACATCAGTCTTTTCATTTCATGTCAGGAAAGGAAGTAACCATATTTACCAAAATGTCACATTACTTCTCTACAAAATAAAAAAGATTTTCAGAAGTTAGCTGCCTGCTAGACTCATGCTTTAATTTGTGTTTACTGCACATCTCATTTTTGTTTCCCTGTACTTCCTTTTTATCCACAATCTTGTTCATGTGTATTCCTCGCTTCCTTGCGATGTTTATCTTTGCTACATGGACTAAAATGGTGCCTATCTGATGCAGTTTAAGACTCTGCATCAAATATAGATGTGGATTAATAATTACTTAATATCTCTGGGTAATATATTTTGGAATATACAGTTATTACAAAGTCTAGCTGGGCCTTTAGCATTTACATTAATGTTCATACAGTTTATTCTAGTTCACTAAAATACAGTCTTATATAGTCGTTTCAAATCATATGGTCAGACCAGCTTGTGTTTTCAGTTGATGATGTAGAATTCATTAGACATTTATGTTGTGCAGTGCATTGAGCTTTCATGTTGCTACAGTGTCTTTTCAATGGGTTATCAATGAGCCTTGTAGACGATGATAATTGAGAGCCAACTCCTGAAACTTTCATTTTCCATTTAGAATAATATTGATTCATAGGCTCGGCTGCTTGCTTCCATCCTGCATGCTTCTCCATGTCAGCCTCGTCCATCAGGTCTTCTGCCTTTTGACGACATGCCTTCACTCTTTTGTTGCTCAGTTTTCATGCATTATCTTATGGCACATTTGGCTGCATTTTTTGTTTCTTTCCCCCTTTTTTTTCCCCCACACTAGCCAAAGCCGCATCTGCTGGATATCTCAGCAAAACATTTGTCGAATCAGCTCAACCGAGAGTATGGTATTCATTTCAGCAAGTGAGATGTTTTCTTGCTACGGTAGAGTTTGTTAGAACAGCTGGCAGAGTGTGTGGCCTTGTCTGTGTTGCTCTGATGCTGATGTTTCCATGGTAGCTGGAAGAGGAGGAGTGAAGAAGGATGGGAGGAAGATGAGTGCTCTCGAAGAATTGTTCAGCAACACGTCAGACAGCGAGGCCTCCACGTTTCAAGGCTTTGAAGAAGCAGAGCTGGAAGACATTTTGTTGTCAGACGATGATGATGCTGTGGCTGACAGCTGATAACACGATGGCTTGACTAGTTGGACCGTGTGGCAATAAAAATCTGAAGGCTGAAGGCACAGACTGGACTACAGTGGCTCACCTTGAAGATGCCTCTACCTGAAAAGTCACTGGAATATTCTGAACTCTTTTATTTACACATGAAGCCAGCTTCTTCTTGAAAATGATGGATACAATGGCTTTTTTTCTTCTTTTTTTTTTTTTTGCTTATATGGATTTTGCTGTTAAGACATTTTCCAATTTTCATAAAACAAAAGCAAACTCCTTACACTCGACTTTGCTTGCATCAGATAATCAAGATCATAGGCTAAACTTCATGGCTACATCCTAATTAATTTTGGACTGAAAAGATTAATAGCAGACATGGTGGACCAGAGAAAATGGAGTAAATTGTGGCAGGGGGAGGGATGAACGTGGACTTTTGAGTCACTCCATTGGCTAAAGAGGACAGGTAGTCGAGAGGTAAGAGCCAATTGGCACTCCATTGCTCCTCTCTGTCTTTAAGGACTAGATTCTTTCTTTTGACAATAGATGCTGAGTAGAAACGCTTTTTCTAATGCCTGCTGCTAAGTGCTATCATTTTAAGCTGACAGGCTGCCATCTATTAATCTGTTAATCTATTTCTTCCCAACTGTAATTCCTCCGTTTCATTTGGGAGGCAGGCAGCAGCTTAAACCTATCCTGCTTTAAATTCTGCTCAGGTCACGTTTGTCTTTACTCACCCATCAGAGGCCGATAGGGAATGTGTTCAATGTTTCTGGCTGCTTTCCCTGTCTAGCTATAAATCAATTCATCCTTGTTTATGGCTCATTCATGGCTCATTGATACCCCATTGACACCAGGGTGATGTAGATAACCGTGCTAAAAAGATGTTGACAGCACTGTTAGGCTGTACGGAGGCTATAAAAGGCAATGGCAGTAGCTATAAAATGTTTGTTCTTAAGACAAGGGACAAGAAGATAATTTAGCATATACCAAATATTGTTCTTTATATGTTGTCACAGCTGTAGATTCAAGGGAAGATGATAAAATACTTGGCAGTGTTTTCCTGCACACACATCACTGCTTGTGCTTTGTTTTCCCAGACAAACTGTATAATCAGTCTTTTGTGGCTTGATTTGCTTTGATACTAAATTTCATCCAGTGGTATGGGCTGTCAACACTGTGCAATTACACTTGTCTGGATCACAGACACAGTTAACACTAACTGCTGGCTCTTGTAAAGATAATCTTAGGGTATTTTCTGAATGAAGGGAGAAATATTGTTTTCTACACTTGACAACCAGGGAAAAACACTGTATCCAACAACCTAAGCAAAAAGGATTTTCCTTAGAAGAATATTAAGAAGACCAATACAGACTTTAAATTAAAACAAAACAAATTACAAACTCTTGGTGGATAGTGGCGATAGTCTTCATTCATTTTTTCATAAATATAGAAAATGCATCATCAGTGTATCAGAAAGCCTGAAGGCAGTACTGGGACAAACGGATACAGCTGCAGATGATGTAAATCAGCTTTTTATTTTTGATGTAAATATGTTTCGATTTGTTAGTCAACTCAAAGCTCCTGCCACGAGTAAACTATTACATAAGAAAACACTACTGACTTTGCTTTGTAAACACTTCTGGCTATCCACTCTTTCCTCACTCCCTTCCCTCTTCACTTCTCTCGTGTCTCCTCTCCGTTCCTTCACAGGTCACCCCACATGCCTGCAGTTCACTGAGAACATGATGCAGGCGGTGAGGACGTACCAGTGGCAGTGCATCGAGTGCAAGTCTTGCAGTCTCTGTGGAACCTCAGAGAACGATGTATGTATACTGAATACTGTGGAAGAGGGAAAGCTTGTATGAAATGTCCTTGCTCAAATGTTATTACTAGATTTCCTTTTGAGTTTGCTTTGAACTGCATTAAAGTTGACATGTTTTTCTTTCAATGCCAGGACCTTTCCACAGCTGGTGTTCAGCCTTTCATAGGCAATAAATTACATTGAAGTTATGCCAGGCAGATATGTACTCTATATACTTGATGAATTATCCATGATGCAAAAAGGTTTTCTCTTTCATTCAATGGTTTAAAAAAAATCGTAACTCAGTGACTGACACAATTATATATTAATAAAAGCTGTATTATCATTTATTATCATAACTCCAGAAGGCAGCCACATGTATTAAAGTTTGTATAGCTCCATTTTTTACCAATAAAGACCAGATTGATTTACAGAGAAATAACACATGGTTGGATAATATTAGGTTGCATGCTAATAAATACATAAAAAATGCTTTTGTTGTTCATGTCTGACATAGTGTGTGTCTGCAGGATAGTTTCTACATTTCTTGACATTGAATTTGGCCTCTTTGCGGCTCTGTTAGCTGTCTTGTGGTTTTTTAAAAATTCATGGTGGGGTTTATATCTATTTATGTTCCCCCAGTAGACATTTCATACAATATTTAAGATGTTGATTGTGTGCTGCCCGTGTAGGACCAGCTGCTGTTCTGTGATGACTGTGACAGAGGATACCACATGTACTGCCTGAAGCCTGCAATGACCCAGCCTCCGGAAGGTACAACACTGAGAGCCACTCTCACAGGTTTTACATCAGTGGGCTAGTACTATATATGTCGTGAGCTATAGACTGGAGAGGATACAAGCAAAGACTATATATGGAAAAGAGCAAGCAGGACAAAGATTTCAGCCTCTCTCTGTCTCTCTTCTCTTCACAGGGAGCTGGAGCTGTCACTTGTGTCTGGACCTGTTAAAGGACAAGGCCTCAGCCTATGGAGAAACTTAATAATGTCCTGGACATTCCTCTCAAATACACACAATATATATATTTGTAGATACGCATATAACTGTTTGACATGTCCACACATTAGCAAAAGCTTTATCTCATATAGAATCAAACACACACAGATTCAAACACACTCTCTCTCTCTCTCTCTCTCTCTCTCTCTCCCTCTCTCTCTCTCTCTCTCTCTCTCTCTCTCTCTCTCATACACACACACTCCAGTGCATTAGCAGGCTCAGGGCAGTTTCCTGTGTGAGGCGCAGAGATACTCTACCTCTCATATAGCCAAGCAACACTCCAGCTGCAAATGCCATCAACATGCAATCTCAACCATAGGTCAGTGAACAGCAAGTCTGCCATTCAGTCACTTCTCTACCTCACCACTCAGCAGACGGCAAAAATCCAAAGCAAAAATGAAAAAGGCCAATACTGTGTAGTACGTGTATGTAAAGTACATGTTCATTTTAAACCAAACATCTGAAATCTCTGGGTGTTTTCCCCCTGATTTAAATTTGAGTATGATTTTGAAGAGGTTTCTCCCAGAGTTTCGTTGCTTCCCTTGCTCTACAGCGGGGGAACCTGAGTGGGTTTGACTGATGTTTGTTTAAATTTCTCCTTCCAGCTCTACTCCTGTCTTGTGTTTAAACTTTACAGTGACATTCCTATTTTATATCTGGACAGACTCAGTGTTAATTATGTCATTTTTCACAGTATTTGTCAAGCTTGGTGAAATTTATATCCAATGCTAAGAGGAAATGGGGCAATAAAATAGCCTTGACTATCATTCCTTTTGGAGCGTGTTGACATTTTTAATCCACGTCTGTTTTCTGTATCCTTGCAGTTACTAGGATAACATGGTGCTCAGTGTGACACTTAACACAATTATTTAACATGTCTTTACATAGAATTAAACATTTATTTATGCATTGTTGATAATGATCCAGTGTTACTGTCATGGAGATAATTGTTACTGTAAATCAGTGGTTCCCAGACTTTTACTGTCTTGCACCCTTAGGGAAGCCAAAAAGCTTAGTTTCTTAGTAGCATTTTTATCATCTGGTATCAATACTGGGGCAACAACAAAAAGCCAATCTGAAATATATTGAAATAACATCAGATGTGAAAATGAACTACATTTTCTTGCATTTTCTCATTAGTTTCTGGTATTCAAATGAAGATAGTTTGACTTGTCAGAAAAGCACAGGTGGAACTTATAACATTAACAATGGCTCAATTCAAGCAATTACTGCAAAGCAGTTTATTTATTTACCCTTTGCTAAGCCCTGCCCCTCCTTAATTACTGTTGCTGAACTTGTCAGCTTTTCTTTCTCACACTGCACATACACAGTTTACAATAACAATGGCAGAGGGTCATTTTTGAATAAAATGCCCTTCACACAGAAGTCAACACAAACAAGCATCTCATTATTGTCAGCTGAAACAACAACTCTAGCTAGCAGATTTTATAAGCTGTAGCTAGCTAGCTAGCTAATTAACCTTGATTCCATGAGTCGTGTGAAAAAAGTCCCCATCTCCAGCTTATCTTCTAATGTTTCCACCAGACTAATTTAAACAACAATCCTTTAAAAAGTGCGGTGGCTGTGTACGCAATACAGCTAAGGCTAAAACTGAAGCTAAAACTATAAGTTACAGGCAAAGAGTCAGAATTCTCACCCATTGACAGACAATGGAAATGAGGAGCAACATTGTTGTTTTGCAAGGTAGAGTTAGCCATGGTACCATTGCACAGATGTTAATGTTATTCCAGACTCTGATCTTTGCTACCTCTGAGTGGATGTTCCAGTCGTAAACTGGGATTTTTGTAACCCCACATAACAATGTGGCTTGGAAGGTAGAAAGTAACTCCAGACTACAACTGCTAGGTAGCCGTGAATGCTAACATTTGCAGTTTACAGTAGAGCTGGAGGACATACTATTTAATCAATTTCTTACAATCTGACGTGTTTTAGCTTTTACGGAGGTTTAAAAAAGACAGTACTCCAGATTCTTTATAAACTGAGTACTGCTAGTGTAGCCTACCATGCACACTGCTTCAGCATGTGGAGAAATACAAGGTTTGACAGCTTTGCTCAGGGAGGGGGTTTAACCAATGTCTAATTAATGTTGTCATTAGTTACACCTGTGTTGGGCAGGTCAAATTATCTGCTGTGAAAAAAATCTTTTCAGCTTTTATGGTTGCACTCTACAGTTTACCCCTGGGCAATGTTCACCCCTGCAATACCTCCACACCCCTCCAGAGGACCCCAACACCGAGTTTGGGAACCACTGCTGTAAATTAACCAGTGCAACATGGGTATTATCATATCTCCATTCATCACTTGTTTGAACAAGCTATCCATGTCCAGTATTTACTGGTGTGTCCTGTCTGGAAGTTGGCACAGCTTATGTAAGAATATTTGCAGTTTTTTAAAGCAGTTATAAACAGATTAATTCTGGATATTCTGTATTTGTTTCACCGTGTGAGCGATATGTTTAATTGGTGTCATGTAAAATTGAGCACTAAAATCTTCAAATCCCATCAATGCGATATATGTTTCTAAGCAAAATCTGGCAGCACTAATTTAATGCTCTCTAAAACATGGTTGATCATGAATAGGAATAAGCTCTAAAAAGAAAAAAAAAGAAAAATGTCCTTAAAATACACAGTGTGCAAGCCTTGACAGGATATCACGTTCTGCATTTGTGTTTTGTTATTGTGAATTTGTACTTGATTTTGCTTTTCCACCGACAATCATGAGCTAGCGTAGATATATGATGTTTATAACATACAGAGGGTTTTTTTAATTGTGCATTTCCATTGGTGGGTATAATGACCCTTTTGTGTCTTCCTTTTGAAAATATCTTGGATGTCATTCTCATTTGATGCTATCACTTACAGTGATTCAAATTGTGTGTTGTATTTTGTTAAAGTAAATGTTATGTTTTGTGTTGAAATAAAGACTTTTCCATAATTTGTTTCCTCACGCACCAACCATGAACTAGAGGTTTTTCCCAGTTATCTTCAGATAACTCGTTTCCCTAGATACTCTATGCATCTATTCATTTTCAATAATCCATCAACAGGAAACCCTGAGGTTATGTATACAAAGTTAGAAAACACATTGAGAGTCTGTATGGCTCTGGCCAAGATGGCTGTGTTTGATATGAATCAGTTGTAACTGAATGGGTGGATTAGCCATCATTTCCCCATATTCTCTCCGGCTGGTAAGAGCTTTGTGAATGGATGCTCACTCTAGTATCTACAACAGGGACACAGAATAAACTTGTCACAAGCATGTGACTGTCTTTTCCATTATTAATGTATGTAGCACTGTTTAGCTAAGGCAGCGGATACAAACCTTATGACAAAAAATGTTTATTGTGAGTATTATTTCAAATATAAAACACTACCTACCATTCTTGGAAAAAATACAAGTTAGGTTAGTATTTACATCATATCACCACTAGGGAGCAATACTGGACTGGCCAGCTCCAGATCACATACTGCATGTTTTCATGTGAATCGATACATTTTACTGTGCAGTTTATAGACTGGTCATCTTTACAGCCATGAAACACAAATTTCACACATTATGGCCTTTGTCAAATTTTAAAACAGAGAGCTGTAGCGACAGCATGTCTCAGCTGGACTTGACAGCAGCAATCTAACCTTCCATCTGCCAGTGATGGGAGAGGTGTTCAGATCGTTTACTAAAGTAAAATCCAGCATACTAAAGTGTAAAATACTCCTTCACAAGTGAAATTCCTGCATTTAAAATCTTACTTGAAAAAAAGTACATAAGTAGTATCTGCAAAAGGTTATTTTTAGTGAAGCATGCATGTGTAATAATTTCAATCTAGTAGTTTGTTGAGGTGGACCAATACTGTTAAGTAGTTTAATGTATAACAATAGATTATATTTTAATAATAAATCACTCATATTGTCTATCGATTTGTCTATGTATTTGTGAATTAGCAAGGTAACTATAATTATACCTTTCAGAAATATAGTGGTTTAAAAAGAACAATAGTTGTCTTTGAAATGTAGTTGAATAAAAATATAGGAGCAGAGAATGTAAATACTCAAGTAAAGCATAAATACCTAAAATTTACAGTACTTGAATAGGTGTACTTAATAACACTCCTTCACTGCCCACACATTGTGATGTACTGTAGTTGTCCTAAGATAAATAGAAAGACCCTACTCTATTAAGGTTGTAAGATTTAAACCCTGAATGTGAACTTTCCTTGTCTTTGCCATCTTGCTGTAATATACAGTATATTACTGATTAAAGTGCAGTAACAAGAAAGAGTTTAATAATGACAGTAAAAGTAATGGACTGTTGACCGTTTACTGGGAAGCATATTCACAAGAGCATAACAAGAACATGCAATACATACAGAGGTTTATGTCTTTGTATTAACAGTGTCTTGTCTCAGAGTTTTACAATAGTAAACCTGCATTATTTACTATAAAAGAAAGCCAGATTAATTTTATTTAATATCTTTAACCGTCAGATGAAAACATGAAAACTATTATATAATTGGAGTTGTTGTGTATTTGGGTGTCTGACTCAGCAGCTGGTAGTCATTCCAGTGACAATGGACAGGAAAGAGTTTGTGGCGAAGCTGGGATTCAGTAGGAGCTGCTCCAACATCTCTCTGCCTTTCTCTCTTGTGGTCACTGAGCACATGGCACTTTTCCACAGGCGCACCAGCGAGCCCCCTGGTAGATGAAATGATCATGATCATTCTTAAAAGCTCACTAATTCAATAAAAAACACTAAGTTATGATATTTGTGTATGTGTGTGTGCTCGTCCTACCAAGCAGGCTATTGATGTTTTTCATCCAGGTGAAGATATACAGTGTGTGGTTCTCCTCCTGACTCAGATCAGCTATGTTAGGTGCACTGTCGCCCTCCTACACATACAAATAGAACAGGAAGGACAAAAATTAGATGCATATAGAGTTTGTAAAAGATTTAGAAATGAATGGATGGATTAAGTTGTAAGAACGCACCTGTAAAATTCGACCTGGCAGTGGGGTGAGGAACATCACAGATTTTTCCAAACTGGACTGGAAGTGTGCCGCTGATACATACTCCGCTGAGTTCAGCCAGCTGTTAGCAAATGACACCTCTGAAGAGGAGTAGTGGCTCTGCCTGAGGGACAGGAGAGGACAAGAAGGAGACCAAGATGAGAGAGGATGAAGAAGCAGTTTAACATTTTGGAAAATGTGCTTACTGACTTTTTGCTGAGAGCTAGATGAGAGGTTTCATAACATTTTCATATCTGTATGTTAAATAAGAAGCTACAGCCAGGAGACAGTTAGCTTAGCTCACACTGGTGGCAGGGGAATAGCTAGCCTGGCTCTGTTGTTGTTCTCACTGTGAGGTTGCCAAGCAACCAACAGAGACTGTGGTGAGTGAAACAGCCAAGAAATAGTTCAGCACACAACCCCCCTGTAAAAACACAACCTCTTGTTTTTGTTTTTGTACAGATTAAATTTACGGGATATAATGTGTTAATTCATGAGCTTTAGAGGTTCTTGGATACAGGTTTTGCTACCTTTAGATGACACCAGTGTGCACCATGTTTCTGGCCTTTATGCTAAGCTATGTTAACTGGCTGCTGGTTGCAAGATTGTGTTCAAACAGAACACGAAGATCCCCAGGGTGGTGTGAATTGAAGACCCCTTGACTTGACAAAATAAACGTCTTTTTGGGGGCTTTATTAATATAGTGTTTGTCTGCTTTATAAATGTATAGAGACAGAATAAAAGGAGAGAGGCTGGAAGAATATGACAGAAAGACCTGGTCACAGGTTACCTGGTGTTGCATGCTGCAGATGCTTGACTTGAAGCCATTTGGGCCGCCCAGTAGAGACCAAGGAGAGAGTCTTTCTTCTCATTGTCAGGCAGAGGAGAGTCAGTTGAAGCCTTGAGACCCTTTAAACACACACAGAAGATTAAGGAAATAGATTAAAATAGAAGCAGCATAAACTGAGATATCCTTACTTTTATTCCCTCCCTGCCTATTAGATGCTAACATTTTCTTTTAAATCCAAAGTTGAGAAAACAGGGTTTAAAGCATGGATGTATTAAGAACACACAAGTCCTGATTTCCATTACAGTCAAAAGCAGAGATGGTAGTTACTGCTACTCAGCTAAGCTATTTACCATGCTACTCTACCTAGCTAGGCAAGCAATTTCTTTTGACTGAATTTAGCTGCTGTCTTATGAATGTGTATCAATAAACTCAATCACCAAAACTGATATATTTCCTTTACAGACATCAGCTCCGTGGGAAAAGTAAGTAAATTAGCTTCAGTCAAGGCTAGCTGTCGGCTAGCTGGGGCTGAATTCTGCTCCCGTACTTTAGCACTGTAGTTGACTATGTGGTTTCTTTTAAGCAGTGTTTTGTTTTGAATGCACATATTACATGTTGTTTTCTTGGGAATTCTATATTTCTATGGCATAAAAAAATAATGTGGCAAAATAGTCATATTCTGGTCGTAACTAGAGTTTGACAAAAAAATTTAGTCACTACATTTGGCTTTGTAGGGCAGAATAGATTTTCTGTTAAAAGACAACAAATATACAGCTGTTTGACAGGTGCAGGAGCTCTCCATGATTAGACTGATTATGATGTGTTAAATCAGGGCCTCTTTAAAAACTGTGGTATTTTATTTTCATGATGTGTGTGTATTCAAAAAGATAAATGCATGAAAGAGTGTCACACTAGTGGACACTGCTATAGTAATGTCTGTGTATGTGTGTATTTCATATACCTGGAAAAAGGCATCCCACTTAGACATAACATCAGGGTAGCGAGTTGCACAGTCAGCATAGGTGGTGCAATAGTCCTCTACACCTGCAGGCACTTGCATCTGGACCTAATAATATAACAATTATTGTTATAATCATCCTCAGCATAATTAAAACCATAACTATTCATATTTGCATGAGAACATAAAAAATGAGCAGCCAAAACTACTCCATGTGGACCGCTTTTATGATGTCCAGTGGCACAAGTACCTGAACTTCTGGTCCCATGAAGCCTTGCTGTGCAGCAGACAGGAAGGGAATTGCAGAGGCAAAATAGTTCACACCTGGACAGACATAAAGAAGTATTTTGCGTTTTCTCTCTTTCTTTTTGTGTATTTGTGTGCTTATGTGTGTATATGTGTTGGTCATACTTACATCCCCACCAACTCTGAGTAGAAATACATGTAGTATCTCCTGTTTGATGGCCGCAGGTTGTAGTACCGGTTGGGTCAGCCAGACGGCCTGCAGAAACAATTTACATTGTGCCATCAATTTGTGTCTAGATTCTATGGTAGCTGGTGTTATGATGTTATGTTCATTCATTTTGGGGGCTACAATGAATAGACAGGGGCTGGGAGTGACGGTTTTAAATCTACAACTATAACTTTGGAAAAGTAGAAGAACTATGAAGTCTTTTTTCTTTCTTAGCTTTTTGTTGGGAAATATAGTTTGTTTTTTTTAAAAAGAAAGAAAATAATTTCCATCTCACCTGAGGTAAACATCCATCCAAGCTGCAGTGGCAGTCCCCATAGAGGACTCTCTGAAGCGCCTGTCCCCATGGATCCCATGAATGGGTCTGTAGCAGCTATCATCAGCCGGTAAAGACTCATACGGTTAAGGAAGTGCCAGGGATCAGGAGTCAGAATGCCATTCTGGAAGGGCAGGTCTGTCACTTGGCCGGCTGTTTGTGCCCACAGGATAGGTATGCCATTTTCCAGGATTACAGCAGAGCTGCTGAGTGACACAGCACATGCGAGGAGGAGGCCGAGGACCGTCGGACGCAGCATGACTGAGGAGCTGGGACTGCAGAGAGGGATGGAATCAAGAGCATACACTCTGGACTGAGAGTTGTCACAAAGAGACACAGCTTATGTATCCTCAGATGTTCTGAGCCACACAAGCAAAACAAACACACAAACTCCCATGACTCCATGTGGCATGTCGTTCAGTGGACCCTCACCAACAGACAGATAAGAAAATTTGCGTGCATAGAGCGCAATGCCATGCAAATATTTGAAAACGGTCATATCCACACAAGCATGCAAGAAGAATCAATGAGAACTCAACACAGTGAAGCTGAATGAAGATAACTTCACTTTTTACTCAAGAAGTGGACTTATTTTTAATGGAGATTTGTCAAATTCAACACCATCAACAAACAAGTTAATTCAACTGTCTATCAATACCACACTTTGGTTTAAAATTTGAGTTATTGGAGGAAAGGTATGAGTCAACTCAAGTGAAGTTGGTTTCTAAAGCATATTTAAACACAACTCAAGCTGACCAAGTGCTGTATAAAGGAAATTAAGATAAATAAAAGTAAGTAATACAATTGTATAAAAAAAGTAAAAACACAAGGAAAACATACTGAATATACTACATATAGAAATATAATAAATGTACTAAAAAAAATAGAAGCAACAAGGAGTAAATACAGAATTATGAACATGACAGATAAAAAGGTTAGTGAGAAAAAAAGGCCACTGAATAAAAATGTGTCTTTTTGTGTGTGACTTCACATATGGGTTGAGGTGGTTTAGCTTACTTGTGAGAAAACTTCTCAACTCAGATGGATCAAATATAAGCACTTCAGTTTTGTTGCTGTTTAACTGAAGGAAAATGTTTGAAATCCAGCCCTTAATGTCATTGAAACAGTCGATCAGAGGTTGAAGGGAATCCCTAGATTTTGGTGAGAGGTACAGCTGTGAATCATTAGCATAGAAGTGACAGAAGATGTTAAACTTTCTAATGCCTGAGAACCAGGCTCTAATTCTATTCACAATTGTTAGGGAAATTTCTTATCATCTGTGGTGAAGAAAGAGCGCTGGAGTCCAGGATGTCTTAGGGTGAGGATGTTTATTGATGCATTATCAAGGAGAAAAGAGGAATCATCAATACAGTCTCCTGTGCATGATGTCACCTGAAATCTGGACCAGGAACCCCTGATGATCGTCTTTATACATTTAGAGAGATTACTATAGATAGCTTACAACCTATAATTGGTCAATGCTAAAATAAGAGGAAAAGAGGGATGTGTGAATACACTATTGGTTCATTAACCATAAACAAGTAAACATGACTATATACGCCCAAATGCTTATTCTTAGAACACCCAGACACTTGTTACTGACCATCTAAGGTCTGCTGTTATCAGCCCTGGCACCAGCAGTATCAGCAGCAAACCACAGCTGCATCTGGAGGAGCCGCCTGTGCGTTTCAAGGCCTGTAAGATTTAATGCAGTGCCGCCAGAATAGCTTCAATGCTCATTGACATCAATTCTAGTCTCTGAACTCTACTGGGGAAATGAACACCATTCTTCCAAAAGATGTTCATTCATTTTGTGTTTTGATGATGGTGGTGGAGAGTGCTGTCTAACATCCTGTCTAAAATCTCCCATGGTTGTTCAGCTGGGTTGAGATTTGGAGACTGTGAAGGCCATAGTATATGATTCACATCATTTCCATCCTCATCAAACTATTCAGTGACCCCTCGTGCATTATGGATCGAGGCATTGTTATCCTGGAAGAGACCACATCAGAACAGAAATGTTTCATCATAGGATAAAGATGATGACTCAGAACAACTTTGTATTGATTTGCAGTGACTCCTCCCTCTAACGGGACACGTGGACCCAAACCATGGCAGCAAACTGCCTCTCACAGCATGACAGAGCCAACAGATCCCCTCACTGTAAGGGTCAAGCATTGAGGCCTGTACCGTTCTCTTGGTGTACACCTCACATGCACTCACCCGTGTGTTGAGAACATTGTTCTCAATCTGACCATATCACTTTTGGTTTTTGCATCTGGTACTACTGAAATCTCAAATGTATATTGATCTTTCGTATTGGGGGGTCAATGCCCTGCACCCCTACTCTAATATCATGGCAGTCTGATCATGTCCTGCATTGACATTCGCAGTCTCCTGATGAAGAGTTGCTCCTCTGTTTTCCTTTACATTTTGCACTAATGCACGAGCATCATGGTTTTTCCCATAGATCTAAATGCATATGTCACTTTGGTCACTGTTCCTGTTTAAACATGAGCCAGTTCAGCAGTCTTATGACAAGCTATTGCCCAACAATGAACCTCTTTCAAAGTCACTTAGATCTTTTCCTCTTGCTATTTGAGACAAAATCAGAATCCACTGGGCCTGATCAGCATTTTTATACATGCCACAGAGCATGACTGGATGTTAACTGCTTAACTGTACCTGCAGTGCACCAAGCATCTGCATTTGTTATCTTTCTCCACTCACTTATTCAGGTTTTTCCTTTAATTCCTCATCCCTCTCTGTATAGTGTACATTATATTCTTTTGAACCGATTAGGTCATTTGAACCTATAGACCACAGAGCACACACTCTTCATAAACTTTTCTGCAGACTGATAACAGAATAAGAGCTACTATCCATCCTGAACAGAGGTCAAGCTAAATCTCAAAACATCAGGCTGTTAAGAAATCACCATGTGGTGTTTGTCTACTCAGAGTTTTAGGCCCCAAGAGTTCAACAGATAACACAGGTCCTGAACCTAATTTTGGACCTAAAAACCCAGGAGAGGGTGAGTACAACTAACAAATGTTCCATCTGACTTATCACATGCTGAGGTTACAAAGCAAAAGGTCAACTGATTTGAGACATGTAAGCTGATATGCTGCAGTGCCCTTGTGGGCTGGCTGGTGTTGTTTCTGCATGATGCTTGACATACAGCATATCTTATTTCATCAGTTTTGGTCTGTAAACTAACACTGACTAGAAGGAGATGGGATTGGAGTTCCAAGAACTGTGTTCTGTGTGGTTAACCAGTCTGAACTTGATGTGCAAACACTATGTCCTACACATGACCACACCTCCAATAAAGTACACTATATAGTTGTGTGGGTTTGAGACTGTATACATTGCTGCTACTGTAGATCCTTTACTTAAGTAAAAGTAGCAACATGGTAATTGAAAAATATTAAATTATTAAAAGAAAAGAATGACAGCCTTTTATGGTGGTAAATGATCAACTATAGCCTACATTGTATTATTGGGTTTTTATTAATGATGAAATGACGTTTACTACTCTCTGATAAATTAAGACCAAGATGTCCGATGACTAAAATCCTTCATCTGATTAAAATATATAACTAAAAACAAACAACATCTAAAAAGAGTATCATAAAAGTGTGGCTTAAAACTGAATAAAAAAGTCAATTTTGAACACAACCACAATGCTGACACAAGCTCAAAGGGAACATAATGCTGTTGACAGGCAACTGAATAAAATGGGCCATTAATTCGTTTACAATAATGGATTTCTTGTGAAAACAGCTGGCAACATTTGGCTTAATGTAAATCCACAACTCAACAAAATATATGGGTCTAGTCATTTTTAGACATTTTACTGCAGTAAAATTACATATTATAGGTAGCTATACCTTGTATAATAGATATACTAAATTACAGTACAAGTTCATCAGAACTACTTAAGAGTGCAAGAGTACTGTCTGTTTAACACATAGATTATTTAAAACATGTTATATGTCTTGATTCCATCGTTTTTCCCTCAGTGGCCTTTCCACATTGAAGGAGTGCAAACAGTATTGTAACATTAAATACTAAAGCTCTTATTGTAACCCATTTTCTTCATAGTTTCTTCTGCTTTTTAGACATATCTGTCACTGGTCATGGTATTGTGAGAAAGCCTGATGCACTTCCCTCAGGCGTGGATTACTAACATTAGATTTACAACAGGGCATTAACAGCAGGGCACTGGAGGATGCTCATGGACCAGCATCAGGCCACTGGGATTAAGTAAGAGGTAAAGAGGTATTTTTTAACTATGTGAAGGATTTAGCTGCTATTTGGACATAAAATTATCTAAATTAAACCTTTGTATTTATATTTAATAATAATGAATAAACATATGAATATACAACAAGACCATTTCGAAAGAACACGAAATTAGCCCTGTCTCTTATATTATTAATGTTATTTGTAGTAGTAGTAGTATTGACCATAATGATACAAAATATCAACTGCATAAAGAGTTAGATTCATTTTTATTTCTATCAGTGTTCAAACCTGTAGGAATATACATGATTAGTTGTCTTATTATAATGTTTGTTTTAAGTTTTGACTTTTGGTGCTTCATGTGATTCTTCCCATGACATAAAATTTCTTCCAATGACTTCGCCTTTACTGCTCCGCTCATCATGTGACGGGGGAGTGGCAGAAAATCAGGAAACGAACCGCCGCTGCGAGTCACGAGAAAAGAGGTAAAACACAAAACTTTTACACTAAGCTGAACATTTAGGAAGGACTAACAGTGTGGACACGTTAGCGTGTTAAACCCGAGCTTGTGCTGTGATGTTTCATGTGTAGGAACGAAGAAAGTGTTTTTTTTCTCCGTAAAACTAGAGAGAAAAACCTTCAAATTATGCTGCGACTTTATGATTGTTACTTGATGACTGTTGTGCTTTTGAGTCAGCGGTGGTGTAAAGTTCAGATAAAGTAGCTTTAACCCCGGTGAACAGCTGTGGCTCATAGACATGAATGGTCATTTCTGCAGTCCTCCTCTTCTCATTTAAACTCCTATGATTTCCGCATTTTTTTTCCTCCTCACTGCCAGTTCGGCTGCTGTAGTAAACGGACAAACACCCGCAGGCAGACAGGGAGGTGCAACAAGTCTAAATAAAGCAGAAAGCGTGAATAAATGTAGAATTTTGTTTAAGTAAAATGTTAAAAATTCAACGCTCCTGTAGTACTGACAGGACTGGTTAGCCGCAGACTGAGAGTCTCTTGGGAGCAGATGGTTCTTTGCATACTGGCCATGGTTTCAAACCTGTGTCTTGAATCAACAGCACAGGAAGTCTGCATGAGTGACTCATGGTAAACACTGACCCAACCCTGTTGCACCTTATGCTTTATATAATAATAAATGACAGCAAATGAACCATTAGAAAATGAAAGTCACAAATTGTAATTAAAATTTGGAAACTTCATGTTCAGCCTGTTCCACCATCTGTTATAAATGATCCCTGTTGTAGAGGCTGCTGTCACCTGGCTTCTGGTTGACATTTCATGGTTTACCTCTCACTGCAAGGGCAACAGTGCTGCACTATATGGACAAAAGTATGTGGACACCATCGGGTACTTTCAGTCAGTAGCTCTTAAGCTTTTTCACATAAAGGACCCCTAAACTGACACAAATTAGACCATGGACCCCCATCGGATAGGATCTTTCGTCTTTCGTTTTATTACAGAAAGTGTTTGAAACACATGACCAAAATAGTCATTTTGTCATTGTGTTACTTTTTGTCAACATGGGGCCGTTTCTACTGCAATTATAGAGAAAATAAATGATTCCCCTTTTTGCCGTGGACCCCCAAAAGCCCCCTCAAGCACCCTTGCCCCCACTTTGAGAACCACTGCTTTAGGTCAACATGGGGCTGTTTCTGTTATTTCAAATGAATTTCCTTGTCACCCAAAGTTGTCTTGGACCTTACTGATAGACCTGGCAGAAAATCCATCCAGGTTCCAAACTCTGTGGAAAGCCTTGCCGGGAGAGTCGAGGCTCTTACAGCAGCATATTAATGGCCCTGGTTTTGAGAATGAAATGTAGATTGCAGACATGTCAGTCCTGGGATTAAAATCTGAGCCGCAGATGAGTGGTTGTGAGTGTTACACACTACATAACTGGATCAGCAGGTGATATTTTAATGTGTAGCTGCTTTATTGCCTCTGTTTATTTTTTTTAGCATAGCTGCTAAAATGCTCATGGAATCACTGTTTTATGCAAATTGTCTATATATAAGTAATGCACCAGAAAGAAACTATTCAAATTAACTCGCTAAATAGATTTATCCTAACTGCCCTAAGGTGTTTTCACAAGTGAATCATCAGCTCACTGAAATAACTGCAGTAACTATGGTAACAACATCCCAGTGTGACCCATGAATAAATGAAATGACAGACTGTGCTGTTTTGTGTCCTCACAGCTCTTCATCATGGCCTACCAGGCTGGGACTCAAGAGGAGCCCAGTGCTTTAGTTCACAACATCAGCACCAACATCCAGAAGCTCACACTGCTGAGTAATACTCTACACACACACACATAGAGAAGATGTCATAATTTTCAGCTGCAACATTGAAATTGCACCCACTTAACTGACTCCAGTATGTGAATGATGGTAGACACGTGGCGATACTTCAGTAGGCCTACAGATAAACAAATGTCTGCACTCTCTCTTCCTCACCAGTCTCTGAGCTGCAGAGGGCAGTGTATCTGCTGGGAACAGAGCAGGACACCAGCCAGCTACGACAGACGCTGTGAGTAACACAGGCTGGGTTTTGGTATTCTGATAAATAGTACAAATAAAGGAGATTTTTCAACCATGTCTGCCTCATAGCATTCATGTGATTAATCGTTAAAAATAATAATATTCCTGAGGCGGATGCAGCCTGATTTAATGCTGCTTAACATTCCATTGTAAGAAGAGTCCCATGATACTTGACTGTGCTCTACCCCGCACCCCCCACCCTACCCCACCCCTCTCCAAAAACCCTCTGTCTTACAGTAAAGCCTGACCAGACTGCCTGTGTTTAAACAGAATGAAAAGATTATGCCTGACATCATTTTTCTTTGGTCACCAGGCAACAGAAACAGCAGCAAGGCAACCAGCTAGCCAAGGAGACTGACCGGCTGATCAAGGCATTCAGTGCACTTCCTGTTGGCCCTGATCAGGTACTGAACTCTATAATGACTTCTTCTTTAACTGCTGTTTGAAGTCATCATTTCGCTGCTTGTTCCTAGTGGAACATGAACTTTTGTAACTCTGGCTTCTCTTTCTCTTAGCGGCAGAGAAAGATACAGAAAGATCGACTGTTGAATGACTTCTCTGCCGCCCTAAACAGCTTCCAAAAGACCCAGCGGCAGGCAGCCGACAAAGAGAGAGAGTTTGTGGCCAGAGTCAGAGCCAGCTCCAGGGTGTCGGTGAGTTATCTGCTGAGCCTGCAAGGTCACAAAGACCAGTGAGATAGACAGTGGTTAGTGAGTGACCAATAATCTATATACCAGTGAGTAATCATCAACCCCCTTTTTTTTTTTTTTTTTAAATTTCGATTTATGCTTTGTTTGTCAAAAGTGGATTTTTTTTTCTGGCCACTCTACGACATAGCCCAATTAAGACACTGTGGCTTTACATGATGAAGCAGATTTAGGGAATTAGCAAACGTTCAGTCAAGCAGAGCATGCAGGACATCCCACTAAAACTGGTTAAAACTGATGTCCACAAAATTGCATTGAAAAATAATAAGGGTGCCAGAGCCTTTAGTGTCTTTTGTCAGATAATACAAACATTACAAAATAAAGGTTTATGCACAGTATTAGTTGGAATGTAAGACCTTAGCAAAGAAGTGTTATAAAGATGTACTGTAGATGCAATGGAAATTCATATAGCCTAGTTCATGCTGGCTAAATTTTTTTTTCCACTGTCTGTCTAATAATAAATGTATGTAGATCTGAATTACATTTGTAAACTGGTCTGTTCTGAAGTGTCCTGCTTTATGACACATTGTTCAAGTGATGAAACATATACTCACACTGGTTTTCCTTGGCTTTTAAAAGTAATCTCTGTCTGTCACTCCATAGCAGTATAGTAGTAGTATACAGCCATTCATTTAGTGGCAGTAATTGGGAGCAGGGGATGCTGAGAAAGAGCAGCTCAGAGTGTGAAGTGAACTTTGAGCTTGCTCTTGTGACCAGTGTCACAGTTCTTGTGCACACTGCACAGCACTACATATCAGTGTCTGAATATATGCCAGCAGATAAGAAAAAAGAAACTGCATTACATGAGAGATTTCTGACTGTTATTTTCTAGAGGAGTGCGCTGATCAGAATGTCCTGCTCTCTCTGCTCTTATATGTATTGTAATTGTCATTAGTGACATTTATTATGTGTTTCCCCATTTGTGTTGTTTCCTAATGATGGCTTGTTGTGCTCTCTGGAACTACCGCATGTCTGCCTCCACATGTCTCTAAATTATACTGAACATACAATTCTTTGGATTTTGTTGTAGAATTAGTACAGTCACACACAGTGAATACATATTAGTGTCATCTATTCAGAAATTTGCTTGTAATTTTCACACAATATCTACCGTTTGTTTTTGATGTAGAAATAAATCAGAACAGTATGACATACTTTATAGAAGAGGCTTTTGAGCTTGATATTAGTTTCTCATAATGTCCTCAATTACAGTAAATCTCCGCCAAAACAGATGCCAGTAGTCTGGATTAATTTAAGTTGCTTATTCATATTTATTTGAACTGAAGTGAAGGTTCACCAGAAGCTCTCATATGACTGTGCCTTTTAATGGTGACTGTTTTAGACGCCTATTCCCTTGGGGGAGAATGCTTGTTTGGCAACTCTTTTCCCTCACCAATTACCTAAGTGCACAGAAAAGCATTTGTATGTGCTGTGTTCACACTGATAAGCACAAACAGTTCCTTCCTGGTATAAATGGCTGATGAGGAACATGCTGCTCTATGTCACCATGCATACATTTTTGACAACAAACTGTTCTGCAGACACTGAATCAAATTATATTTAATGAAGCATTATGGTCATGGGCATTATAACATCCCTATAACAGTCTGTCCCTTCTAAATCATTGCTGTACCAATAATCATAGTAAATAATGTCTTCTGCTGGATATTTTCAATATTAAATACAAGTATGTTTATCAATCCTCTGAATTTCCTTGAACAGGGAGGCCAGCCTGAAGACAGCTTTGGAAATGTGCCTCCATTCCCAGGGTCAGTCTACTGTGTCTGATTATTTTCATCCTTTCTGTTACAATTATTCCAGTAATTATTATTTTAATTATTCTTACTGCATCGACATTTGTTCCTGCAGTGACTCCCAGGTGCAGGCCCAGGCCGAGGCCATCACTGAAGATGACCTGAGGCTGATTCAGGAGAGAGAGTCGGCCATCAGGCAGCTGGAGGTACAAATAAGAATCAAATGCCTACAATAGCACTACTGCACAGCTCCGAGTCACAGACATGAGTGACACCTCAAAGTGCCCCCCTCACATGAACCATCTCTCTATACGTCTCTCTGATTTAGTCTGACATCACAGATATCAATGACATCTTCAAGGATCTGGGGATGATGGTGCATGAGCAGGGAGACATGATAGGTGAGCATCTGTCATTTACACAGTTTATACATTACCTGTCTGTTCTTCCTTTTATCTAACTATTTGCAATGAGAAATATTCCTACTAATATCTACTGGGCTGATTTTAAATAGTTCATTTATGGAATCTGAAAAATATATTTCTGGTGTTTGTTTGTAAATGTATGTTTTCATGTCCCACCCTGGACACAATATCTCAAAAAAACCAAAACAAAATTAGCATTACATGTTGGACTGTGTGTTTGCATCTACTGGGTTTATGATGTGATTCCATTGTACATGTAGCACAGTTCTGCATAAATGTGTATATAATGAAGAAAATGATTTTTTCAAAAGGAGGTTTATTATTTCAAGGCTCTGAAAATTTTGAAAAACAGGTGCTCCCCTGTTTTGCCCACCTGCTGCATGTAAAACTATGTGCGTTTCCTGTGTGCTCTGCAGACAGTATAGAAGCCAATGTGGAGACTGCAGACGTGAATGTCCAGAACGCCACCCAGCAGCTCGCCCGTGCTGCAGACTACCAGGTAAAACATAGAGGACAGAGAAGATAATTAACAGAATAGAGTAAAGACATAAAGACAGATACAAAAAGAAGGCATTGAAGGAAAATGGATAAGGAGAAGAGGAGTGGAGAGGCATTTAAATGTGTCAATGTTAGAGAAGTTAGTTTGTAACTGGTAGCTCAAGGAAGAGGTCTGAGCAAGACTGGTTCCTCGAGGGATCTCTGAGGTTACAGCATGTGAGCATATGTGATTCTCCACCACCTGCACGTGGACACCCTTGTGTAACCAAGTTATTATTCACTTTCACAGGCATAAGGTTGAAAATAAAAGAAAAAGTTGTGCTTTTCTTCCCCCAGAGGAGCTCCCGGAAGAAGATATGCATCCTGATGATAGTGTTGGCTGTAGCTGCTGTTATAATAGGACTTATCATCTGGGGAGCTGTCAGCAAATGAGGGCGTTTTCCTCTCCTCTTCACTCATCAGCCTGGACAAAGGATGAAGTACTGTCCTTCCTCTCCTCTGCCTGCTCCTTTCCTTGCCCCCCCACACCCTGCGTCATGAGGGGAGTCATTGAGACTGTCTATCCTTCTTTGGTTTGATTATATACGTTTTTTTTAGTCCTCGTTGACAGGAATGCCCACTGCTCCTTCATGGTGAAACAAAGCTAGTGCTGGTAGTTTCATTGTTATAATCAGCTTTAAATGTAATTTGTAATTGTAACACAAATAATTATTTGTGTCTGATTTAGCCATGATTTTCATCCACACCTGCTTGTCAGTTGAAGGAGCATACACAGGCAAAGTATTTCTGTGTTCAGTGGCAGTCATTGTTGCTGAGTAACTGTCCCTATTGCCCTGACATTGTTGAGAGAATCTCCATTGAGTTCAATGTTAGATAATATACAATAAAGGCAATGAAGAGGCAGGTGTCTGTAGGAAGAGATTAACCTTCAGATCTGTTTCTTAATATTTCTGCAGCTGCTTTCCTCTTGTCTGGTTACATATGAAAAGACCACGTGCTAAAAGTTTCCCCACAGTTAAACTATGAAGTGCCCTATATTAATTGATTGTGAATAAACAAAAGCCACCCTTGTAGCCATGGTAAAATGTTGCCAATTTGCATTCAGTTTATTCTAATGTGGTGCGCAAGCCTTTTTTAATCTATCATCTCCTGTATTTTAAGTTATCATTAATTAAAATTAATAGTTAATTTCTGTTCAAATTCATGTTATATTGCTAATGCTAAATGAGGAAGTACTGTACATACTCATGCTAAAACTTGTGGTTAGGACTTTAAAATACACTCCACTATCGGCCAATCATCAGCCAGTCCCCAAATAATAAGGGGAAGAGTTGTTCCTTAAAGTAGGTGGTGTGTTTTCTTTGTCTAGAGAAATTGTTTTTAACTACATATCTCAGAGTGATTGCTTTTACATCAAGGATAATCCTTTTTAATAAATCAAATTACATTACCATTGTCAAACCACAGGTGATTAGACACAAAGAATGTACAGCAGCCAGTTCTGGCAAGGATTGAGTAATAACTTTGGTTGTGGTTTATAGTTCGTTTTAACTTACTTAGATTTTCTTTATTTAAAACCCCTGCACACCACACATGTGTCCCTAGGTGGCCATAGCTATGGCAACCAGTCGTAGTCTTGAGAAGTTTAGTCAGCCGCAGTACGTGGAAACACCTCTGTGGGTTGATCATTTGTGTTCATGACTTTTACCTTGCTCAAAGTATTGACAGTCATTTTTTTCTGTGACTGACAAATTGCTTATCACATGTATGAAGAAACCAAAACTGGTACAAATTACATAAAGGTAAATACAAAGTAGAGGAAGTAAAAGCAAAAACTACAACTGCTGCAACTGTTTGACCTAGATGTAAAATTATGATCACATGTATGCTTTCATTATTGAGATTTAGCTGCCTATGTGCTGAATAAATTACCTGAATGTACAGATCCTGATGTAAAATTATATGATTTTTTACATGATTACATTATTCTTCAATAAAAAAAAAAAAATCCAATAGTTGATTCATATTTATTTTAATAATTTGACTGCCATTTGACATTGCTGCCTCTTTGAGTTTAGGCTATTTTACATTGTTCTTCTGGTACTAGCGTAATTGTTACTGCGAAAACAGACTGTTTCTGCAATAGTTTTCCATTCAGAGTTAAATAAATAAATGACAGGTTGCTGGGTGACACTCAGTAGGCATGTTGCTTTACATATCATTTGGTTATTAATTATTTAGACATATGTGACTGAAAATGTGTTTACCCAGAGTTTCAGCTCAATAGGGTTACTTTTAAAACAAGGTCTGTTTGTAATGCAAGGACCTGTTCCTGTTTTTGAGAAGAGCATTAACTCACAATTTTCTGCATATAAGGACAGTCTATCTTCTCATGGCAAAGACCAGACCTTATCAAAAGCAAAACTGCGGTTGAATCAATGCATCATTAATTGTTGGAGCTAAGCCAAACACAGCAATGTCGTCTACATAAAATTGAAAATCTGCATTTAACGTGACAACATTTATAGCAGAAATATACAGAAAAAAACAAATAGAAGAGGACCAACAATAGATCCCTGTGGCACACCTCAGGAGACCTTTTGTTTTAAAAACATCAAACCTGGTCTGAAAATAGTTAAAAACCACATCACATGTCATTCTCCTTGTTTACCCCTTAGCCTGAAGGAAGTAAATTTCAGGCAGCCATGAGAGGATGAGATCAGGGGGCAGATTGGGAGTTAGCTTGTATATGTCAGAACAGACAGTATTGGAGTTGGAACGGGATGTGGAAGTAACAGACTTCTGTGACGCAGAAGGCAAAGGTTTCCTTGGCAGAGTGAGAGACGAGAAGGATTTGGACACAGTGTTGTAAATACATCACTCAGGCAGAGAACGGGTTGAACTGGGCGTCAGTAGGCCAGGGAATATTTTGGGCTGGTTACACACACAGAAAGTGGCAGGTTGCTGCAAAGAGCTGAGCAGGATTTTCCTTCAGAAACAGAAATATCACAGCAAAGGACGCTGAGGAAAGTTTGACCAAGTGCAAAGTTACTGCAGGGGAAGTGGGCAGTGTTTGGTTTGAAGTGGACAGACACATAACTAATTATTTGGTGGTTTTTCATTTGATCGAATTTTCCTTGACATTTATTTTACTGCCTTATTTAAGAAGAATGCTGAACACAGGTCCGCATGTGACTCTAGCAGACAAGAATCAAGGCTGAACTTGGCAGATGGAGGTAACCTGTTGACAAGTCTTCTTTATAAAAGTGTAATTTGTCTGGGGTACAGAGGCTCCTTTTGCCTGCTTGTGTGGAAAATCACAAATAATGACAGAAGTTAGACTCACAGGAGAGACTGAACATGGACATTTCACTTTGCTATGATCCAAATAAATTGGAGAAATATCCAGGCAAATACTGAGCTCACTGAAGTCAGGTCTCTTAGGTGCGTCATGAGAAGGTGGATTGGGGGAAATAACAAGTTGCCGTTAGAATTCCTCTCCATTAATAAGCTGAAAGTAGCTCTTCTAAATACACCATGTAATTCTAACAGTGAAGGTGACACTTTTCATGTTTGCTTCTTTTCCCCGAGAGAGTGGAGGAGACACATCATTTCATAAAAGAAACTCAAGTACTGGCTGTTGAAGGAGGATTAAATATGGCCTAGTAACAGTATTTCACAGAGCTGAATAATAATGCTTTATATGCAGACAGTTGAATAAGATAACATCCAAATCTTAAAGGGACACTGCAGCAATTTACTATCAGACACAAATTAAGCTGGGGGACCTGTGGGAGGCAGATTAAAGATAAAATTGAAGCTGCAGAAGCCAAGATATCCTAACTTTGAGTTCCTTAAAGCTTCAAAAACACTGGATCCTACACTTCCCATAATTCAACTTCATAGCGTCTTTTGTTAAAACTTTCCTGCTGGGTAAATACTCATGTCTTTCAAACTCCAAGCCCCAAGTTTGTACTCCTTTTCTCTACTTAAACCTCCTGAAATGTTTGCCTCCATAATGATCATGTGTAAATTTGTTAAAAAACTAAAAAGCTGATCAAGGAAAATAATTATTTCTGCCAACAGGGGGCAGTGCAGGATTACTTACCATATCCATCAAATCCATAATATACCACTATGTAATGCTTTTACTGTGCATTTTTTTTCTGTTTGACTGCCATTCCCCATGACTGTCAATTTGCATACAACACAGTTTTTAGGAGATACAGTCATTTAGCATATCTTCATTGCCCACTATTTACAGTAGTGCACATATGCAGAGGGTTAAGTTGTTTAAGAAAATAGCCCTACACCTTATACAGTATTATGGAATAAAAGTAGGCTCTTCTAAACTGCAACAGACCTTTATCACAGCCAGTCAGGAAGATCTGACTGACTATGATCTGAGAATTTTTTTTGTCAGGTCCCATCCATGTTAGTTAGATTAGATCAAAGTCCAGACTGTTCTTCAAAGTGGCTGCTGCTCAGTTTCAAGCCCCTCAGCAGTACATTCTGCAGAAGTGTCCTTGAGTGAGACAATGAATCCTTGTCTGCTCTGGAGTGCAGATCAGCGAATAATGATTCTCATCAGATGGAGCGGAAATAGCTCCAAAGTCTACATTATTTTTTCAGCTGAAATTGTGTTAGCAGTAGCCTTGTCCTCATCATAAGTGAACCCTTATTTTTTTTTTAACGATCCTCACTATTTTAAAGGCTAACTAAAGCCCACGGGATGATTCTGGACAATCTTGTTAATAGAAATTGTATTTACCTTGGAGTGATGTTGATTCCACCTGTATTTTGAAGGGTTAATTAAACCTAAAGAAAGACATATTTCAATGCTGTAGAATGCATTATTGGCACTGATTTGTCATGGCTGTGAGTAATACCTGTATGAATATTGTTAAGTCATAATTAAGCAGTAAAAATTCTGGTTGTGTCTGTTCAATTCAGCTTCATTTGTCAGCTTGTTGAATATTGAATACGCCTTTTCATCACTAAGTATCACACCTGCATCAAAATATAATCTGACTTCATATATAACAGTAAAGCATCAACTCTAAGAATCAGACTTTATGCCAGTGTTGATTTAGCATTTCAGAGTATAGATAGATAGATAGATAGATAGATAAATAGATAGATAGATAGATAGATAGATAGATAGGTAGATAGATAGATAGATAGATAGATAGATAGATAGATAGATAGATAGATAGATAGATAGATAGATAGATAGATAGATAGATAGATAGATAGATAGATAGATAGATAGATAGATAGATAGATAGATAGATAGATAGATAGATAGATAGATAGATAGATAGATAGATAGATACTTTAGCCATTAGTCCATTAGCTCATTGTTGATAATTATAATACCAGTTAATAATAAATAAACAATAATAATTAAATTAGTTCACTTCCTTTGGCTGAGTTGTTGTATAGCCTGATGGCAGTGGGAACAAAGGATCTTCTGAACCTCTCTGTTCTGCAGTGCAGTGAGATGAGACGTTTACTGCAGCTGTAGCTGCTTCTCTGTGCTGCCAGAATGTTGTGGAGAATGTTGTTTAATACTCACTTCAGAACCATAGTTCCCCTAATTAGCAACTCAAAATTATCACCAAAGCATCAAAATATATATATATATATATATATATATATATATATATAAATAGCTGTTTATGTGTTCTCATCAAGTCTGCAGATCTGATCAATGTACACATGGTTAAAAGTTATATCATTAAAGTGTGGGTAAATAAACTGTGTTGTAACTGGGCATCCCAGTCTCCATCCATGGTCCTTGACTTGTAATCCTCAAGCCTGATCCAGAGCCCCAGAGGGCAGCATTCCTCCCAGCAGCCCAGGAATGTAAACTTTACTTTGGAGTCCAGCTGTGGACCAGCAGGAGGAATGCAGCGTGCTTACTGTTAAAAGGTCTTCTCTGTGGTGTACTCTCTCTGAAAAGAAATATTTAAAAAAAAAAGAAAAAAAAAAAAAAAAGTCATAAATAAAGATGAGGTACAGCTGGCACTGGTGGGATGACAACTGGCACCAGAACAGAAAAACATGCTAGCGGGTGAGGGGGTTTTTAGATTTAGAGGGTTCTGTGTATTCTGGTAAATATTGATGTTTTTCTGAAGAGGAAGTAGCTCTCAGGTATGTGACAGGATGTTCCACGCTGAGAGGAAACCGCTGCACTCACCTGCCGTTTCAAAGTTAAAATTCCAACACTGAAGAAACCCTGAGTACACCTGTACAGAACTGTTTACTCCCCATGTGCTGAAAAACAAATGCATAAGTAGCATTAACTAAGACAGTGTGTTTTTGGTAACTTAATATGGTGGAGACTGCTGGTGGGAGCTAATGGCAAATGACTGAAAAACTTTTATAACCAGAAACCGTATGATGTCAGTACACAGCACATATTAGGCTCACATGTCTAGTAGTGAGTCACTATGAATGAATGAATCTGAAAGTATATTTAAAGCTGCTCTAATCAATATTTTTATTTTAACAATGGATCAAATAACTGTGTGTGATCTGATAGGGGTTTCTCATAGTGATGAGCCTGCAGAGAATTATCATCTGACTTCAGTTCCCCTCAGCTGTACTGACCTTTTTTTTTTTCTATCTTCCTTCTGGTCATTGTTTTGGTTTTACATCCTGCTCCTTCACTGTTTCAGTTTCAGTCACACCACTCTCATCAACCACAATTCCAGTCACAGCAGGCAGCTGTTGTCACTGCACAGACAGTCCTCTTGCCTTTGACACACTAGTTAGTGTGCCAGGTTTAGACTAACTCAGTTGACATTCAATACAGCCCTAATGTTCTCTAGCCTGCAATTTCTTAAGCTACTAAATGGCTCACAGGTCTGTGTTGTATGCATTTTTTAATCACGTCCTCCTTTAGTCATGTTGTAGTCACAAATACATACTGAATAAAATCCATTTTTGGCAGTCACTCTTTGTGTGTGCATGTGTGTGCATGCTTGTGTGCATATGAAAGAACTAATCTATGCATATTTGTTGTGCAACAAAAAATGTTGATACCAAAGTTGAAGCCAAACCTCACAGGGATACCAATATACTGTCTATTTTCATTAGTTTTGGTAGGTTCCAGAGTGAAACACTTTCCATGTTTGCAGTTTAAAAAAAAAAAAAAGTCCTATCCTCTGTTTACAGTCTCCTACATGAACTTGTTCCCATTTGTTTCTTACTGTTTAGCCTTGTGGTTTAAATGCTAAGCTTAAAGCATTGTATCTTAACTGTATGAGTTGACTTTGGAGGGTGGTCATCCTCAACCCCACAGCTGCAGACTTCTCTGATTTAGTGAATTTACAGCTCAACTGGACAGTGCGTTGATTTACTCATTTGTAACAAAGAGAACGTAAAGGAGGCTTTCTTCAACCTCCATGTTCATCTTTTTCTTTACATCCTGTGTGACCAAGTTAAATAGCATCCTGGTTTGCTCACCTCAAATCATTGCCTATATATGTAGGAGACTGTTTGTATAGAGGAATGTAACCAAGAGAAAAAATGCAGGAAGACAAACTACTGTGACCTTGTGTAACGCAACAGACGTCATAACCTTCGACCGCCTCGCCGTTGGTGGGAATGAGGAATGGAAGAAGGGATGGAGTAAGGCAGGGAGGTAATTGAGGAATGGATGTGTGTCTCCTAGGTGGCCATGTTGTTACTCTGGAAGGATGTGGGCACTGGTCAGACCACACACACACATACACACAAACAGACACACACACTGCGTGCACACTGGTAGCGAGGCCTAGCCAAGCTTCTGCTCTTGTTATTGTTATGCAGTGGTAAGGATTTAACTCTGGGGCTTCACCATGATAGGACCATAGGAATTAGAGTCTGGGGTTAGTACAGTGGTAGGTATTTGATTCTTTCTTTCTATAATGGTGGGTAATAAATTGTGGGTGCTTGTCATGGTGAGGCTGGAGGAATTTGGCTCTGGGTTAAAAGTTCCTGTTGAACTGTAGTTACACTGGGAACATTTGGATGAAAAAGGAAAAACATGCCAGCAGAGTTAGCTAGATGATGTTCCATCCAAAATGCATAATTTTGGGGCAATTATGGAACCAAATCTACATCATTTTCTGTGTTTGTTTTCCTTCCATGGTGATGCTACGTGCAGTCGAAAATTATTTGACTATTTTGGGAGCGAGCCTTAAAATATAAAAGGCAGAGAATAAAGCAACTTGCTGTGCTCTAGACATACCATGATAGTCAATGTGAAGCATAAACATTATCTTTAGAGTGGTTATGTATGATGCACAGATACATGGCTGGAACATCATTGCAAAGCTTTGATTTTGGTTCCAAAAAGTATTTTTCCATAACATTTGTGACTAAATAAGCAACAATCAAAGTTAAACCTGGGGAAACATCCTTATTTATCATTTATAAATACTTCAACACTCAAAAAGTGACAGATTGACAGTGGTGGCAATGAGAAGACAATGCCTCAGCTGTCAATACATTTTGATTTAAATGTTCCATCCTGATTGGTGCACAGAAATTCATGATATCAACTTTTTATCAATTGAGTAGGGCCCACTTCAAAGCAGTAAGAAAAGCAAAGACAAAGACACAAACATAAAAATCTCTCATGTGAAATAAGCAAAACTGTTCAAACTCTGGCAGAGAATATTGTGTTGATGTATTTTTCTATTTTTTCTGTACAAACAGTAATTGTAGTTGGAGTTTCAGCTTTATCATAATTGGATGTCCCCTAACATTAACAAAACATGAAGGAGTACTTTTTGATTTGTTCTGTGAATAATATCAATTCAAGTATCACTCTGATGACAATGATATAATAAAGACTGTTAACAGTGTTAGAATCACAAACTGTGCTAAATGATTATTTCCTTTAAAATTAAACTTGTTGATAGATTTTATAGATATGTTTCTTTTCTTTGGACAAAGTAAGATTTGAGGTTGAGATTCAAATATTTGCTCAGATAATTTTTCAATTAATTGATATTATTTCAATTATGTGGTGGACTTTCTGGACAACACCAGACAAGCAGGATTGCACACACATTATTTACAGATCCTGGCCCTGAGCCTGAAGTGAACTATACCTGTTAATCAGCTGCAGTGAAAGGCATTTGACGTCAGCAGCAGACAAAGCTAACAGAACAAGAGGTGTGAAGATTGTGTACGTGAGCGTTGTTTGAGTTGGCAGGTGGGGCTGTTGAGGTCAAAAGGTTAAGAGGGGTTGATAGGTGGGGCAACAGCGGTGGTCGGGGGGGAAAGCTGCTCAGCAAACACAGCTTGCTGTCACAATCACATCAGATATATGAATAAGCACAAGCCTGTGAGACAGACAGAGGAAGGATAAGTGTGTGAGAGAGCGGGAGGAAGGCAGAGAGGTAGACAGACAGCTCACGAGAGGAAAAGAGTGAAGGAGGGAGGCCCTCGGTTTACTCACAGTGGTGTGATATGTTCGTCATGTTTTCACACTGGGGGGATTCTCAGACTGCTTGTTTCCATTTCACTGTCTGGCATTTATGTTCGACTGCCCAGATGTTTAGTACATCTTGTTTATGAGACCAAGCAACTGAGACGAGATGCAACTAAAGTCTAGAGATAAGAAATTGGAATGAGATAAAATGAGATAAAATGACGTTCATAGATGAGATGAAAATGGAGATAATATGAATTTATATGGCAAAATGAGATTATATATTTGTCAAGACAAGATGACAAAGACAAGATAAATTTAAATGAAATTAACTTTACTGATGAGATGAAATAAGACAATTAAGATGAGGCAGAGATAACACAAGACAAAATGAAATTAGATTACATTAGATGACATGAAAGAGATGAAATGAGACAACGCAACCTTCACTGATGAGATAATGAAAGATGATTTTAATCTTTACTAAGGAGGCAAGAATATATTATATGATATGAGCTTGAACAAAATGAAAAAAGTTGGGGTTACATTAGTGGAGATTAAATTAAATTAGCTTTAGTGATTACATGAACTGACATGAAATGAGAGAAAAAATATGCTGACTAATGAGATAAAAAAATATATAGTATGACCTTAGTTGAGGATGTGAGATGATATAAGATGACATGAGGTAAAAGAAGAATAAGAAGAAGTTTGTATTGAGAGGGCAAGATGAGAAGAAGTAAGGTTAGATAAGAACTTATTAATTAGATGAAAAAGACACTAAACAAAATGATACATGATGATACAATAAACCATTACATGAGATCATTGCCTTTATAAGTGCTTTGGCACGCTTTAATTGCTTTAGTTTTATGAAACTTTGATTCTTTTTCTTTGGATTCTTCTCTGAGGGTTCAGGCAGCATCTGCTCAACCAAAGATAGACAACAAGCTAAACCGATTCAAGTAAGACTTCAGCTAAATCCATCCCCATGTTGCTGTTCTGTGACCGGTTCAGTCCGACCCTCAAAGTCACAAATCTGCCACCACATCAAATGTTTTCTTTTTAGATCTCAGTATAGACTTTTGCTTTTTGACTTAATTTATCCTGGGAATATTTGCCAAGCACACATGCTCTCTTTCATCAACACCCTACTTCACAAGTACAAAGTTACACACATTCATACCTGGCTGCTGCCCATTGCAACCACAGTCTTCTACTATTGGGCCAGCGGGCAGCTCCACCAGAGCAATTTGGACGTTAAAGAAATTTGTTCAAGGGCATTTCTATGGTATTAGCTGAAGGAGAGAAGAGTAGGTCACATTCACCTCCATGATCTACATTTTTCTTGGCAAATCAGGGATCATAAGTCTCAATTCTTCTCATCAGCCTAAACTTGTCTGAACTTCAGGCGTTCACATATTGGAACTAGACCCTTTGTGTAATGAAAGACATTAAAAAGAAACAAGCCAGCATTCTGTGAAAGGATTTTGGAAATCTTTGGCAGGAAATCAACAAAAACTTTTAGATATCAGTCTCTCATTTTATTTATTCTGAGGTCCATGTTTCTATCCAGTTTTTCAAAGCAGCTGATTTAGAACATAAAGTGACATTCATTATAAAATTATCAGTTTACTTATAATGAATGTGTGCATGCATTTTGGTGCTGTTGTATTCTGTTCCAGTATTTTCCCTTTAACTGGATTCTGTACAGTAACTATACACTACACCCATGCTAGGTTCCTAGATACAGCAGTTGGCTAGAGGCTGAAGTCAGCATGCCGACATGCTCACAGTTTAGTGTGTTAGGATGCTAACATGTACTAATAAGCATTAGGTGAGGCTGATGGGAATATTATGAGTTTTGCATGGATTTGGTCATAAACCAAAGCACTGGATAAATTTAGGGTTTTGGCCTTATGATGGCACTAGATCAAAAGTTAGAGATCACCAAAGTCATTGATACAATCTGTGAGGTCCTGAATGTCTGTACCAGATTTTATGACAAACTATTGTAGAGATTTTTCACTCAAACCTACAAATGTGTATCTCATAACGTGTTTGAATTGCCAGCACTAGCCATGCTGCAAGTCTATGGGTGCTGCCATAAAACACAATTCTTCTTCATCTGATGTTTTTTGGGGGTTGGCAAACAGCTTGTTGGTGCGCAAGGGTTAGCAACACTCATGTTGACGTTCATGAGTTGCAAACATATATGTTCAGTTCCCCACTCACCAAAATATGGGCATGTACAAGTGACTTCATGCACAACATGTTGCTATTGTTTGGGAAGCATGAATGCCTGTACAAAATTTAATTGCAATCAATCTTATAATTGTTGAGATAATTTTGTCTGGACCAAGATAGTGGATTGACCGACAAACTGATGGACGTTGCCATCCTTGGAGCTACGCGGCTAGCATCAGTAGCATGGCTAAAATACAGATGAACCATGGAGCAGCTCATCTACTGTCTAAGATTTTGATCCATTACACTAAAAAAGTTGGCACATCGTCTTAAATGACACATTTTTCAGCAGACCTGACATTATATAATTACAGAATCAAGTGCCAGACAGCATGGATGGTCATCCTCAATGGTTCGACTGTGGCTCACTGTTCCGGGCAAACGGCTCAGTGCTCACCTCTTCATAAGAGCCCTCCCTTCATGCGGCAACATGTTGCTCCGCTCAGACCAGTCTGAACTGCCCCTCGCTAGGACACAGCCGCTCCAGCATCAAACGATATTTTTAATCAAGTGGTCAAAAGCTATTGCACAAACATTCTAAAGTAGCTTAGGTCAACAGTGTCCCAGAGCCTGTTCTGTTAGCTGGAATGCTCCTGTACACTGTGAACAGGCCTCTCTTTGTGCTTCAGTCCAGCAGCCTCACGCCACACCGCACCGCTCTGGAATCCTGTTTGTTTTCTTTTAAATTTCTCAACCTAGTTCACTCCAATGTAGAAGTGCAGTGTACTGTGTGTGTGTGTGTGTGTGTGTGTGTGTGTGTGTGTGTGTGTGTGTGCGCTTACTGAATTTTAAGGTGTGTGCTAAGTGTGCATCTGTGTTCGTACCAATGCAGCAACAGTATGGCTCATTGAGCATGTGCTCATTTTAAGCCGGTGCCAAAGTTCACATGCTTTAAAGTGGAACATACAGTGGAGTAAAAATATGATTAACTTTGAGCATATCACAAACTTTGTAAATCCAGCCAGCCGCAGAGTAGGTCGTTAATGTGAGGAGTAACAGATAGGTGCCTATTGGACCAAACTCTGCTTTCTGTTGCCAACAGGCCTGGTTTTTAATTCACATTCAATTCAGTCACTGCAGGCTTTTCTTTAACAGAGCTCACTCTGGTATTTTAATGAATATGTCTGATTGAAATACCAGGATTCCTGAAGACTTGTACATGGTGAATTTCCCCTACATTCAGGGATAAGACAAAATCTTGAACTTGAATTTGTTGTTTTACATTTTTGAACTCCCCCACATTAATTTCTAGTAAATCCACTTATCTAACCAATAATCTGCAATTATCCATAATACATCAGGCTTGTTAACGCCCTCAGTGCTGAACGGACAAACACCTCAGGCTTCCCTTCTCATACTTTTAGTCCTCCTCCCCTTTCTGCTCAATTCTACTGTTGGCTGACCAAACCAGAGGAATTCATTATCCCAGAAACTTTTTACAGAATAGTCCGAGCCAAACAGGACAATACAATTCTTCTTTCCTGTCCTTCGTGACATTGAAACCATGGCACACAATCGGCCTTTTATTCCTGCTACTGATGACCACTGTTCTCTTGCCACATGAGCTATAACCCTGGCCTTCGGGAAGCCCAATATCCCAGTTCCTTTGGTAAAGAGGCTACCTGGATATGATTCTTTCTGCAAGAAAACTGTCAGGCACATCACAACTTTGGTTGAAAACGCTGTCTGAACTTTGACCAGGCATCTTTTCAAAAGTTGAGAGAACTTAAAACATCTTTGCATATATCAGTATAAACAAGGATATTTCTTATGTATTTAATTTATGTTGGAAAGACAGCTTTCTAATACTAATATTGGTATGTCAAAGGGACTGAATGATGTGAATAAGAACCCAGATAGTTTTTACATGCATTCATCCATTGTCATATATGGCCCCCGCTCTCCCCTCAGTTAGAGGCTTTCCCTGCTCACACTGGGCAAGAGGTGGATTACAACCTGGACAGGTCACAAGTCTGTCACAGACAGCCATTCACTCCCACATTGACACCTACAGGCAATTTAGAGGTGAAAATTTTCCTCACCTCCATGACTGTGGAGGAAACTTGTACAGACCTAGGGAGAACTCCACAAATAAAAACCCAAAGTGTAGGCTGGTTGACAAGAGACGCATGGAAAAGGTTTCCATGTGACAAATGCACATTACAGCACATAAACTTGATAGGATTATACATCGATTGGTCCTGGTGTACCCCTCTTTGATTGTACATTTCTGCATTTTGTATCTCTGGGAATTTAGTTATTACCACTCTGAGGTATTTGAACAACTATGACATTTTTTGAATAGTTTTGGAAAACATATTCATTCACTTTCTTTTTGAGAGAAGATAAATGCCATTCTCTTATTGGAGAGCTAAATATGAAGCTATCGCCAGAAGTCAGGGCCATTCAAACTGTTTCCCCCAGTTAACAGTCTTTGTGCTAAGCTAAGCTAACCGTCTCCCCATGCAGAAGTATAGATTTTTTCTCATCCTTTAGTTCCTTTAAAGAAGCAACCAGTTGCTGAGGTTGTTGTCTTTCTCCTCTATTCAAATAATTCAGGGAGCATGGCAATGTTATCCTACAAATGAGTAAAAGGAAGATGAGAAGCACTGTCTTTGGATGTCCAGTCCAGAGTATGTTCAAGAAACAATTTTCAGACGTACATTTTTGAAAAATGCATCTCAGCAAAAATAAACATTATAAAAGTTAGGAAAATGTGGTGGATGATCTGATGCGTAGGCTATTGAGCAGCTTTGTTGTTGTGAAATAGCATCATTTGTTATCTTACAATGTATTTCTGAGCCTCCATTTTTCACCTGTCACTAAAGCATTTCTCACTCTGATGTGTTTGACTTTGTTTCAAACCCTTCACTGCTACATTTCCAGTAACCTGAGGAAATGCCTTTTCTGGGCTGTCCCACTAAATGCCACATATAGGTGGCCCCTTCTAATACTGCAGGGTAGGCTGCTCCGAAAAGCCCCTCCAAACTACTCTGCAGGGCGGTGTGTCCTGAATGTCCTGCACCTGCATAAACACACCGAGTCAGGAGAGCTGACTGCCGCCCTGCCAGGCACACTAAACCAAATGTCCAAAAGGCAGGAGAATAACATACCTGGGAACAGTTACTGTGAGAAGCAAAGGTAAAGTAGAATACAGTTAACCACAAAAGGTTGCAGGGTAAGAAAGGTGCAATCATCGGTGTATGCATACCTAGTTAAAGTCAGAGTAAAGACAAAACATACCTGATAACAAAATACTGAACACTATGTAAGTGTGACATAAAACAAAGAGCCAGTAAATGATCTTTGGCTGTCAGACACAGGGAGTGAAAAAGAAAAACCAGGCACGTGAAGGAGACAAAGAAAAGAAAAAAAAGGTAAAACTGAAATCAGGTTGGGTGAGAAAAACAATTTGGAAACTTCAGGGATAATCAAGCAAAGTGAGTATTTAAAGGGAAAAAGAAAAAATGTGTTGGGACCAGAAAGAGTCTGAAATGGGCCCCTGAGACAGGCTGCGTATTGACACGCTGTGACAGAGCACCGACCTGTCAGACGTGCCCCATGTACGTTCTCCTCGCGGGGACAAGGTTCCATATTCACCCAGCATCACACGACACCTCGTAGTTACATAACAGTCACCCCCTTCAATCATTGTGCTGTAAGTGAGACCTCACAAGGGGCCCCAGCTCTGCTGCTTTATAGTTCAGGAGGCTCAGTTTTAGCATGTGGGCCTCCATGGCCTTGAGTAGTGATTTGGTCTAACTTTAAGTCTTGTTTCCTAGATTTTGAGTAATAACTGAGTGTAATAAATGTCCGTTGAGGCATCTGGGTTAGATGAAAGTTTAAAAAAAACTATTTAATACAATACCATGTTCTTCATGTAGTTTTATCTATAAAATACATTACATCAGTTGTAAAAAATCCTAGTTTGCTGCCACTGACTTGACAGATACCCAAGTGATAGGTCCTTCCTGCGTCATTGCCTCCCCCTCCCTAAGCTGCTGATGGATTTATACACTGCCCACGACTGGATACAACTAGAAAAACAGCAGTGAGCTCACAGTTGATGCATTGGCCACATTAGGGGCTAACACACGTAGATGATAATACTTTTAACTCTATTAAGATTCATAAATCAGACAAACTAGTAATCTTGTGAGCTGATAAAAAATCTTGTGAGCTGAAGAAAAGACGATGAACAAGAGTTCCGATGTCTCAGACAGAAAAAGTATTAAAAGGTGATGATCTGCAGATAAAATGAAAAGCAGTACAATGACAGTAAGTGAACTAGAGTTTTGCCACACCACTTTTTTGAAGATGTCTTGTCTATATATTCCTAAGTATCACATGGTTACAATACTCTTCCACACCTTACCCAGATAAGGCTAAAGTATAGTGTAAACCTATGTGAGTGAAGACTCTATTGGTCACTTGAACCTGGTCATTCTCACATGTTCTTATCTAATCAATACTACATGTGTCTTGTTCTTTCCCCTACTTAGTTCATCCTTGGCTAGAACTGGATTTGGGCAGAATTCTCTCTAAATTATGCTTCTCCCTACATTCTTATCTATAAGACCTTGGTTACTGTTGCTACAGAGGATAAAGATGACTCCATCTGGACACTATCAGTCATAATAGGAGCTAAACAGTGAACCATTGTCTCACACTATGAGGTCTTTATGACTGGTACTGGTTGGAGTGTTAGTGTGGGCATGCAAAATAACAAAACAGCACTAAAAGGAAGAAATTTCCTTCACACTTAAAGCAAACATTACGGGGTACTGCTGTTGTCATTGCAGCCATTAAAGATGAACTGAAGGGTAAACTGAGTTTTAGTTTAGTTTTATTATGCACATTTTATTTTAAAAGGAAACTACAGTTTATGAAGTTAATTTGTAGAAACTTAAAAGAATAATTCAATATTTTGGGAATACACTTACTCAAGAGTTAGATGAGAAGATTGATACCACTCTCATATATGGCGGTTCAATATGAAGCACGAACTTAAGGAGTGTAACTTTAGGAAACAGGCAGGAACAGCTAACATGTCAAAAGCTAACTTACACCTAGCACCACTAAAGCTAACATGTTACATATTATCTGTTTAATCCAAAAAAAGACCAACAAAGTTTACAGGTGGCCAAGTGTTGGACTATTTTGCAGCAACGTAGTTACTTCCTAGTATTTTGTCTTGTTAAGCAAAGTTAGCGTCTCCTAGCTCTAGATTCATATTCAGCGTAGACATGAGAGTGGTAACAATCTTCTCATCTAACTCTTGACAAGAACACAAATGTTTCCCAAAATGTTATAGTATCCGTTTAATATTGTGTGGATTATGTAATACTACTATTCTTAAGGAAAAAAGTAGTAATAGTTTTGTGGAGGAAACTATTAAGTTTGCTTAGATTGGCTGTTGTTTGCACTGTAATAATTCCCGAATTGGACGTCATGGTTACCACTTATTTACGACTACATTTCTATTTTGAACCTTTTGCGTATTTGCTCTGATTCACTCCTGCTGAGAGTGGAAAACATATTTTTTGCTGTCTGTGCTGAGGTAGGAGAAACATGTGAAACTTGGGTCATCTGCTGTCGGTTTGACAGCTAGCTGAGCGATGACTCCTTCCTGCGTCATCACTTCCTCCTCACTTTGCCCAGGAATCCAGCTTCCACTGTTCCAGCTGGGGAATATTCCATGTTGTTGTCAAGAGGATGATGAGGGCATAATATTTTCCACCGTCAGTTAGTTGTGGGCAGGTATACTACAAGGTCCAGAACACTCTGTCAGTGTGGGACACCATTGAATTTTTTCAGATTATTCATCTGTCAGTGTTGAGATATTACACTGTACTCTAAGTTTTTGCATCAACGTATAACCTGAACTTGTTCTGACCCATTTTGTAACTTGCATCTTCTACACTAAAGTGTCATTGTCCTGCCCTTCATTTAATGAATTAATGAGTTTCTGAAAAATGGATCGCTCCATCTCTCTTGGTCGTTGTTACCTTCACACAAGCAGCTGCCACCCTACTCAGGGTCCACAGAAAACATAATACTGTGGGAGCTACTTTTAGCAAAGGAGAGTGAAAACAGTGAGTAACAACAGACCAGCTGTGACCTTCCAGCTAACAGTCACATATACACGCATAGAGGGGTCAGATTGCCACCAGACAGACAGACAAACAGACAGACAGACATGGAGTGAGGCTGCAGTCTGACCTTGCAGCTCGCAGACAGATGGGGAGAGGCCTTTCGTTCCAGACACACAGACAGACAGGGAGGGGTCCTGTTAGCCACTGTGCAGAAAAACTGCATATCTGGAAACAATTAGAGCAGATGGGAAACCTGGCCAGGGTGTTTCTATAAGGCACAGCACAATTCTATCAAGAGTTTATTGAGAACAGTTTGTTCCCCAAATTAGTATTTTTTCACCAAACCACCAGTCACAACAGTGCAGTTCATTATTCCATCCAACATTTTATGAAGCAGCAAACAATGTTGTTTTTTCAATCCTCTATTCTGTTAAAAACACATTAGTGTTTACATTGAGAGCCTAGCAAAAAGGGAAAGCCCTTAGAGAGCAATATTTTCACAGCTGTTTATGAACGAACAGTCCTCATCGCGTTAATCTTTCACCTTTTGTTCAATGCCATTAGTCATCTGAAAACAGCATTCCCTTTTGCAGTGTTCAGCACTAACGACTTCATCAAAGGACAGATCTATTGTTGACCTTGAATGTTCTTTCGCTCCAGACACCACACAGACGCTGGTTCTCGTTGTCGATGCCAGCGGGTCTGACCAGGTTTCACTGGTAACGCCAAAGCTCCAGCGGTGATGAGAGGCACTCATCGCACACTTCCCTAATAAGAGCACTTGTGGCTTGAACATTGTTCTTTCAGATGATCACAGTGTTCTTTTCCTCTGTGCGGGTGTTGGTGCCAGGATGGCAAGCCTAAGCCTGGTGCTGCTTTTATTTTTAAACCACACACATGATACTTTTAAGTAAGAACTTTATGAATTTATGCCAGTAGTCGTGGAGTTGTCATGCAGTGCTACTACTATTATTAATTACAGAACAGTAGACACTGTACAGACACACTTATTAACCCATCCTTTCACTGATCACCCATCAATATTATTAATTGTAAAGCATGTATAGACAAATTAAAGTATTCTATACCTTGACAGCCTCTTATCAATACCTTGTAAACAATACAATCTCACCTTAAAGGGGCAGTTTACCTGTTATGTAGAGCACTACCCAGCCTTAGAAAAACTGAAGACTCAGCACTACTTAGCCTGTATTGTATAATGTCCTCTGTGGCTCCAGAGGAGTTTGGTTAAGTTAGAAAATAAGCCTGATGATGTCATCAGGGTTTTCGCAGCTTGAGTTTGAGGAGTACAAAGTACAGAAAGTCTGCATAACAAACTGGGGTTATGGAGTCGGAAAGACATGGTCGCTGACCAGGCAGGAATTGTATAACAAAAATATGATATCAAGTTGCTTTTATGGGAAAAATAAGATCCAGCATTTTTAGTGCTTCACCCAAAAAGACCTAAAAGTCAGGATATCTCAGTCTTTACCCTATCCGTTTTGATAATTTTTAGAAAGTTGTCTCATGTGAGTCCCCTGACTTTTTGAATGTGCAATAGCAAACCATTAGTACCTCTTGAAGGTCCATTTAGAAACCACTGTGGAATTTTCTGTTATATTACATGGTCTCCATTAGCAGACGGAGTTTGCTCAGCTGTGATGGAGTTGTAAATGTTCAAATTTCCATCAGACTCATTGGCTTTAAGGTTAAAGTTCAGAGTTCATTCTTAACCAAGGCAGTTGACATGACAATCTCACCTAAAGGTCTCTAGAGCTTTTGCTGATTTCCATCAGCATACATCGACAGCTCCTTTAAGTACTCAGAAAAAATTGGAAGTTTGGAGACTTACAATTCCATGGCAACTGAGAAAACTCCATCTGCTCTGAAGATCATGTAATATGGTCAAAAGCATCAGAGGGGTACTACAAGGATCTTGAGTTGAGACCTCTAAATCCTTACTTTACTATGACTTTTTGTGCCTAAATCTACAAAGAATTTTTTAAATCCTCACTATACAGTGACATTTTTATGCCTAACTATACCATGAGCTTTTATGCCTTACTGCACTATGACATTTTTTGCTGTTTTTACACCTTACCATACTATGATGTTTAATGCCCAATTATACTATGTTATTTTTTACATTTTTATGCTTTACTATAGTATGATGTTCTTATGCCTTACTATACAATGACTTTTTTATGCCTTAGTATACTATGACATATTTTGATGTTTGTATGCCTTACAATACTATGACATTTTTATGCCTGACTGTACTATGATGTTTTTTGACATTTTTATGTCTTACTACACTATAACGTTTTGGTGTTATTTAGCCTTACTATTCTGTGACGTTTTTATGCCTTACTATGCTATGACATTTCATCAGGAAAGACTCATTTGCTTAACAAATAAACTTTTATTCCCATGTGCAAAACAAGATAGCAAAAGTACGAGATGTGAGAGTCTTTGGCGATTAGACTGAATAATGATGTATGATATGTGATGAGGGGATGAGGCCCCCCGGGGTTCCAGGCACTGGTGGTGGTCTTGAAGACAGGAAGAGGAGAAGCTGGAGATCTGGATGTGATGAATGATGATGAGCTTGGCGTGACTGGATATGAAGACTGAAGGTGGATGGTTTGGAGGAGGTTGCAGCAATTCACCTCGATATGAAGACTGGAGGTGAAAGGGGTCGACCTGGTCCACCTGGAAAATCCAGCAAGACCAGCTAATGACCAGTAAATGTTTAAAGCTGGTTCTAGCTGGATTTCCAGTATGTTTGATTGAGGTGTCGTAAATGGAGATTTGTGTTACTGGCAAGGAGCTGCTAAATAATCAGAAACTTGTCAACAAGCTCTGTAGCAGGTACGCACTGTTTCTGACAGTAAACAAACAAACTGTAAAAGCAGCCACTAGCTTTATATGAAACTGTATGTGGGCACCGTTCTCAAGCTGACAGCCAGTAAATAACCATCCAGTAAAACAGACAGTAAACACACACTTTCAAGACCAGTTTGACATCTCAGGCAACCTCAGTTTGAGAGTGAAAAAAAAAACATATGAATTTAATGAAAACCTTCAAAAAGTCTAATGATAGAAAAACATTCTGAGTTTATTTGATGTTGAGGAATGGTTAGGTGAAGTCTTGACGGGATCTCTGCACATCACGGCTTGAAACACCTGTCGGGGAAGCAGAAACCCACAAAGCAAAATGTCTGTTTTTTCTGTGCTTGAGGTAACATTTTACTTGGCAGCGAATGAGACAAAGCAGCAGCGTGTGATTAAAGTCGATGTTTTTATTCAAGGCTTTTACAGGAAGCTAATTAGTTGAAGTATGCAGTCGTGTGCCAAGCTAATAGGGGGAAGCTGACATTCTTGCAGGAAAGCGGTGGCCTCAGAAAGCTACAGAATATGTATATACACACAAGATTCAGTTCAAACTGTTCACAGGGTTTTTTTTTTAAATCAAACATTGAAAAAAGTTAGGATGTGGTTTAGCACACTGGACCACAAGGTGAGTAAATTTGAGAATACTGAAAAAAACCTGCTCAGGTTATTTGTCCTGTTGTAACTAGATGATAAAAGTCACTTTGAAATGAAAAAAAAATAATAACTATGTTCAAAGAGACTGATTCTGGTGCTGTGGAGACTCACAGCTAATGGCATACTTCAGAAATTGCAAGGTAGACCTCACTGGGCAAAACAGACAAATAAAATGAAAAAGTATGTCTTAAGGGTCGTAAAAAAAAAAGGCTGTTTAGAGGAATAGTGATCACACAAAAAGGCCGCTTTGTGGCAAAAAAGAATGACTTGATTGGTGAATTTAACTGAACAGCCTTGTACACCTCTGTTAAATGGTCTGCTGCTGGTGAACAACACTGAATATTCTAGCTTTACACAGGTAAAACAAAAGAATCCACCCAAAAACAAGCAATGCCTTTGAGTTTTGTCACTGCAGTGCACACCCATATTTGTCCAAATCTCAGTTGTGGGGCACTAATCTTTCCATTTATGGATTGATCCATAGGATCAGTTTGTGTTGAGGTTCTTGCAAGTCAGAGAGTGATGAAGAGAGAAGATTGATACCACTGTTATTTATCTGTGACGTATAGATCTGTGGCTCGAGCCAGGAGGTAGGTAGCCTAACCTAGCATACTGGAAGCAGGGGGACCTAGATAGCCTGGCTCTAACACTCACACTTAACATGTATGTTATTAACCTGTGCACAAACAGAAAAGAACAGAAAAAGTTTTAGAATGATTTATGTGCTATAACAATTCTTTCTTTGAACAGTTTACAGGTAAAGACTTACAAAACTTTTGCAATAAGACTCCAGGATATCTGTTCACCAAGAAACAGTTACGCTGCGTAGCTCAACCGTAATTTGAAAGTTTAAGTGATGCTGGTGGGCATATTTTTTAACTTTAGACAGAGCCGGGCTAGCTGTTTCCCTGATTCTAGCCTTTATGCTAAGCTAAGCTAATCACCAAAATGTCACAAAATGTTGAACTGTTCCTGTAAAAGGAACAGACCTTCAACAAACTGCCAAGCTTAGTCACTCCAAACAAGCTCCAGTTAAATGCTTCTATTGTAGTTACGGCACTGTGTGTGGCAAGACCTGTGCTATATTTAGAAACCATCACCTGTAAAGGGCAGGCCATCTCCAGGGTCATGGACCCTCCACGACCTTAAGACTTCACAGTGTGATTTAGCACCAAACATTTTTAAATTTGAAAAAGATGGTTGATTTTACTACGGATGGCATCATGCGATCAACTGGCAGGATTGAAGTTAGGTTGCTGCAAGACTTTGCCTGGTTTCATCTAAACATTATGGTTCAATGTGAGGTCCAGAAGAGGAAGTGCTCAGTAAGAACCAAGCAGTGTGTCGGACATGATGTCTAAGATTAGAAACCCCGTCAACCTCTGGCTGAGAGGTCACTGAAACAGAACAGAGGCCATCCTGGACCCACATGGAGCTGTGTTTAAGTAAAGACCACCTGACTTCCATTTCCATGTGTGTGGCACTAAATCTACAGCTGAGATGAGTTTCTGCTGTTTGTTGAAAGAGTTACAGCCCAAATTCTCATCACTGTCTCTAGTCTAAACACTTTCCAGGACACAGGTTTTAAATAGGACACAGGTTTCCACTCTCTCTGCCTTTGACAGTTCAGCCACCCATCAGTTCCTCTTACTATATCTGTACAAATGTTCCCAGGCCCACTCAGTCTCTTGCTAGATTCGGCCTGTGAGGTTCAGCCAGTAAAAAATGCTTTGTCCAAGGCAGATGAAAGTGATATCCTTTCCCTTGTTAACACAGACTGGCAAATGCATTCCCCTAGATGTCTCTAACTAAATAATTTATGAGAAAATTTGACCAAAAAATGCAGTCTGCTTTCCAACTATGCCCCTCTGGCATTAATCAGTATATTATACCTTGGCCCATTACCCCAAGTAATCCAAAACCCAACTATTTTGTACAGTCTGTTCCTGAAAAAGATTGGGTCTCATGCATGTTTCCAGTCTGAACATTTTCCACCACTCTCGGCTTTAAATAGACACAGTTTCCATCTTGACAGTTCATCTGCCCACCAACCCCATTGTTAAATCTCAACAAATCATCTCAGGCTCCGGATCCATTATTAGTTTCCACTGCTTGTCTCTTCATAGGCAGGCTTCAAAAAGCTTCCATCAGTGTCCAACTCTTTCATCTCTCAGTAATGGACCTGTCCCTTCTCCACTGTTAAATGTCAACAGATCACCATCCAATCCAATTCAAACTTTTCACCATAAGTGTTTTTACAGACAGGCTCCAAACTGTAAAAGAAGGCAGCAATTTACTTTCCAAGCAGATCTTTATTAGTCTGTTTGCTTTGCTGATGAAGCATGCATATTGCAGATGGCACATTAATGTTATGCACTTATTCAACTGTCTTGACAGGGTTGCTCCCTTGTTATGCATGCCTTATAAGTGGCTGTGTGGACTATTACAACAAAAAGTGTGAGCGTATTTTTCCATTGTGCTTGTTGAAAGTCAACAAAAATGCCTAAAATGTCAATAAATTATAGAATAACAGTATTTTCTCTCCTGTTTGCAACCACGTTGTTTCACCTTTTCCACTCACATGTCTCTCTGCAGGCAGCCAAAAGAGTTCAAAGAAGTAGAAATATGCAGGCAGGAAAATCATTTTGAGATCTTGGTTTCATGATCAGTTTACACAGTGGTATATAGATGGTTGGTTTGAAGGCTAGAGCCACGGAACATTCCTCAAATAGCCTGCCAGCTACCGCTAATGGAATTTAGTTTAGTGGACAGCTGAGTACAGATAACACAACCAAAGCTTCAAATATGTATCCCATTTGAGGAAAACACTCGGTTTGCATATATACATATATACATATACATATACATATACATATACATATACACATACACATACACATACAACAGGTTCCAGTTTAAAGTAGAGTCTCCAAAATTGCCATGAAGATGAAATGAATCAACAAAAAGTGCAAAAGTGCGCTTAATAAACTGGCAACTGGGTGTACATTTAAAGTCCACTAAGTACTTCAGCATGTTTTGGATAAATGCATCCACCAAACCTCACACACTTTTCTCAAACTGGAATAAAATGGAAAGTACACAAAATAAATGAAAGACAGATGATTTTAGAAATGCTTCATGTACTAAAAATGTTGACTGTGAAATTAAAGTCTATATCTGGACCGGTATGGAAGAAAAATGCAACTTTATTACAAAGTCTTTGGTGTGACTGACTGGCCTTTTTTTTTGAAATTTTGATGTTTATCTTCCTGTTTAACTTTGAAAGTGCTGGGAAGGTATGACTGCAGCTGTGAAGAATATGAGCAGTGTGGAAACAGCCCGAAGACGTCCCAGAGGATACAGAGGGCTCCTCTGTGACATCAGACTCAGGTATGATATCATCAACTGTGGTGCGATGGAACAGCACACACGAGGTGTTCAAGAAAACTGGGAATAATTTCCACTTTCCATGCCTGAGGGAGAGCCTAAATGAGGACTGTGTTGTCACCAGAGCCCCATGTGGGCAGATAAAAATGTAGCCTGACCAAAGTATGTCCTCTGCACAGATCCTAAAGCCGGAAACTTCCCAGCTGACATGACTGTGTTGCCTTGTGATGTCACACAGCAACTATGAAATGAGCAGTGAAGTAATGAGGCTATAAGTGGCAAGCAGCAACGTGCGTAAATGCAGACCAGGATAGAAGGCAGGCCTTGACCTGGAATTACTAGGGGGTCACATGACCTAAATTAGCATAACTTCAGAGCTAAATCAGGAGCATCACTTCATCAGTTTATTCTCTTGAGGTTAATTTTCAATTGGAAAAATAATAACCTAATAGTGAAACAATACATGAGCATGACGTTAGCACTGTTGAATAAACTTGAGTCAGCTTTTTTAGAGAGACAAATTCCAGTCTTCTGTGTTACTGTATACAGTATGTCAAGCCTTGGCCCCTTCACTATCCATTACCTCATTTTCCTACATATACACGCAGTGTTGATAAAAGTTTGCCAGGCTAATGGTGGCCCTGCATAGCAACTTGACATTAAGAAGTGACTTGATGAAGTGACTATGATGTAGGCTACATCCTCTAGACACACAGTGTTGCAATGCGTAACAGTACATGCTGGGATTATTAGAAACTGTGATCCTTAAATCAATATTTTTCTGTTAACAATAGATCACATGGCTACTGTCACTCGTAGTGACGAATACTCAAAGAATTACCATCCAACAGTTCCCATTTATATTGTGTTTTATGTCATAGTTTTGTTTTTTGGGACTGCAATGATACTGTTGTTGTGCACAACAACAAACAAACAAACAAAAGCATTAAAAACCTGCTGTATGCTAACTTTAAAACACCAAACAGAAGGCAGGGACCATTAGCAAATAGCTGATGAACGTAGTGGAGCATTTAGGGCCAGATTTTTCCATCAGGAGTTGGTGGAGACCAAAACACAGTAATTACCAAAGTGAATATGGGACCTACATTAATCACATTCCCAGAAACCCAAATAAATGCTAATGTTGCTCTTTATCTGCTGGGTGTGTTCATAGGCAACTGTTTTATAATAAGTGGTTTTATAAGGTGTGGCATTGTTCTGCTTGTAGCTTGTTTCCCCTGCAACCAAGTGGCAAGAAATAGCTAACGTTTAAAGGAAACAAACTCAGTGTTGGTGGAGGGGCCTTATTTTGTGATGGTTTTATTTGTGCTTTATTGGTTGGAGGTTTTTATTTATATACAAAACACCCATGAAAGAAATTTAAAGCTGCGCATGTTTTGGCCTTTTACAGTTAAATTATCGTTGTATAAAATGATCTTAAAAGTTGACAAAATAATCTGCGTAGATTTAGCACACTGGACAACAATATATTTTCCAGTGTGTGACAGCTTGCGCAGGTATCCTTTACATCACTGATGCCAACAAGTACAGAGCTGAACAGACTGCCCTAACATTGTATCACCACCAAAGTTCTGATTACTGATTTTAACCCACAGCTACTCTCTTAGACAAATATCTTGGTCTATACTTAGTCTTGACATATCCGGGCCTACCACACACAGAGCCATATGTTTCCTTTGGCCACCACCGTCGGCCCATTCACACATTTAGATCTGCAGAACAGTGAGTGTGCAGCCTGCTGATATTCTGCACTGGAAACCCTGAGACTGACAGCACAGTGAACACACAGTCTGACAGTAAAACAACAAGCATCAAAACAACATACACAACAATAGGAGTTTCCTTAGTTACTGTTACAATATTAAGGTGGCTTTCAGTTTACCTTAAAACGATCCTGCATGTATTTTTCACTTTGTTTTCTAAAAACATAAACCTTCAATTATTTATCACTTAGTCAGACTTGGTGTTGTCTGATAAAATTTTTATATCTTGCAGTCTTTCATAGGCATTCGAAGGCGAGAAAAACACAACAGGATTTCAATTCACTTTCACCATCCTCAAGTGACATTCCTTAAGACCATTCAGAAACTTCCCTGTGATGTAAGATAAACTGACTCAATAAATAAACAGCCTGACAGACAGTAGATTGCTCTGCACGCAAGATAACAAGTGTGAATGTTGTTTTGCAGCGTGGCTGGAGTACGTTCCTCTATCAAGCTGTTTCCTTCAGATATTACAGAGATGAAGTGTGAGCCCTGAGGCTGTAATGAGTGACAACACAATGCGCGCGCACACACACACACACACACACACACACACACAAACACACACACACAGTAACACACACTCTCTCTGGTCTGTTGTGAGAGACAGAGCGCTCGACACAAACCACACGTTCACTCACGGCTATGTTTTTCCTTGGTCTAATAGGAGTCCCTACTGTACTGAGCCAGCATAGAGAAAGAACATATCCATATTAGGAAAAGAGCAGACGTCCTTATATGGGGACGCTTCCTCTGTAGTAACAGCCCAGTCTGCTGGCTTCTCCCTTACATTCCTTCAGCTCCAGGTTTCTCTGGGAGTTTTTCATTTCCGATTCGCTGGCTGGAGAAGGAGCAGGACCGCCTTTCATAAGAGTCTGGCCTGGTGTGTGATCCCCCTTTTTCAAAAAAATACACAAACCTCCGTCTAGCCTCTTTCCTGCAATCCTCTACTCTGGGGTTTGATGTAGTAAAATAAGCCTGGCCAGGGACAGGGCACACCTGGCCTTTCAAGTTGGTCACAGACTAAACCTCATTAGGCAGGTGAGAAGCCAGAGAACATGTAGCCTTTGTTCCCGTAATATCTGCCCCACATGCCTGCATGGGACGGGCTGCACTTTCACTCAAGGCGACCCAGGATTTTTAATCATCATTTGTCCTTACTGAGACCCAGTGGACTCAAAACGTCATGTCAAATGTGAAATCAAATCCCCAGCCTTTGTTTTCAGCAGAATCCTTGAAGAAGAAAAAAAATGTAAAGAAAAGATGCCTAATGCTCAAATCAACAAACATCCATTTCAGGTCAGGAAATGCCATTAACTGAGAACATTAGTCTTTATCCCCTAAATACCTGTCCTGCATACCTTGGCAGGATTGCACATTCAGCTCAGGTAACTCAGGAAACTGGCCATCAGGATCATCTTGTAGTATTCAGTGGCAGGAAGAGATGACAGAAGCACAGCTACATAGCACATGTTCTATTAATCATTTGTCCAATCTATTAGGTTGAATTTAAACTACTGTCATGTGACTCTGATCATTTCATAAGGAAAAAAAACTAAATGACAAGGCCTTAAACTCTTTACAGTCTAGTAGCTTGCATTATTGTAATGGAAGTTAGTCTGGTTGGTCCCAGTTTGCAGTAGTGGAAAGTACATTCAAGTACTTAAGTACAATGTTGAGGTACTTGTACTTTGATTATATCCATTTTATGGCACTTTACACTTCTAAACTCCGAGGGGAAATATGGTACATTTTATTCCCTTACATTTGTTTGGTGACTATAGTTACTAATTACTTTACATAAAAAATATGAAAAGCTTAAATAACTAAAGCAGTGGTTCCCAATCTTTTTGCCGTGTGACCGTTCACAAAGTGTGGGGCCACTTCGTCACATTTCATGTGTTTGCCTTGTCAAAAGAAATGTCCTCTAAACTTCTGAACTGTTGGAGGTCCAAAGAAACCAGTTTATCTAAGGCCAAAAAAGTTTTTTTTTTTTTAAATGTATATGAATATGCGCAGCAGAACTACCTAGCAAACTACCTAACAGCATATAAATGGTTAAAACTAACTCCACCTCAAACAAGTACAACAGTATAATTCTGCTTATGCTTTGATATAACAGTATTAACAATCAAGCAGTGCATAATAAGATATCACTCAGGTGCCAACTCTCTGCAGACTGAGTGCTTTCACTCCTGATACTCACTCAAAACATTTATCTGATAATGCTGCATTTTACTTATAATGGAGTAATTTTAGATTGTGGTATTGCTGCTTTTAGGGAATAAGGTCATGACAAAATAATCTGTGTATTATGTCTATCATACAAAAGGATAATAGGAGGTATTTGTGCTCATTCATGCTCATGCACTCATGTGTTTAAATGAGTAATACTCAAAGCTGCAGCTCAGCCTCTGATGTCAGTGAGCAAAAATGCCCCTGCAGTGTCCCAGAGGTTTCACACAAGTACAGAAGACAAAGTCAAACTGCAGCAGCTGCCAAGTCTCTGTGCTGGAACAAGCACCTTGATAGATAACCAGCTCAAGCTAATAATACGAATGAATTTCCTTCCCACAACCGCTTGCTGTTCATTTATGAAAGTACAAGCTGTTTGTGTACCTTTGAAGCCAAAGCCGAGGAATGCTGTTGTGGGCTTAAAGTCTTAACCATACATTACACATCAATCAGTTCATTAACCCATTGCATGTTTATGCATTTTTATGAGTTTCTACCTGTTGTTTTTAACTGTTCTTCTTTCACGTAAAGCTCTTTGTGCTTTCATTCTTGAACTGCGCTTAAGTTTTTTTTTTCTGTTCTTTTTTTAAAATTAATATTTATAGGCACCGGCTGTCTGTTTGTGAAGTCAGTCTTCAGGAATTCCCAGTGTGGGGTCCCAGGTCTCTAACCAGACTTAACCTCCCATTCCAGATGAAAGCTGCTCTGAGAGAGACAGTGTTGTTTGGCCGAGCAGCAGAGCCTTGCCTTCAGACAGCAGGAATGTGGGATGTCTGGAGTGGGGGTCAGGAAGCGAGGAAAGAATGCCAAGTATGTCCATGTTTGTCCAGGGCTGGCTCTCCATTCAGCCCCCAGTGACGTGCTGTGAGGGCCAGGGAGTATAAAGGGAGCTCGCCTCTCCAGTCAGAACTCAGATCAACTCCTCTACCGAAGCTAAACTCTAGCTTTCACCAAGAAAGAAAGAAAGAAAGACTGTGACTGGAGCAGCAGAGAAACGCTACGAGACAAAACGAGATCGACTTGATCAGAAAAGATTTCTCAAGCTCAAACTCTAAGACTAAAGGAAGACTTTCTCAACAAGACTTAAGGAAAAACTCGAATCTATTCCTACAAAGAAGAAAAGATGTCTGCTGGAATGAAGAAAATGATTTTGCTGCCTTTCCTGTGCATCATGCTCTCATACACGGTAAGTTGAGAAAAACCATTGAAAATGACATTAAACTGCTGTTTTTGTGTTATTGCAGGCTTTAATTATATGGGCGAGTCCTTAAACTTTACTCTTGTCAAAACTTAAGCTCTAACCTTAAAAGACATTGCTGGATGTATAACTGTAGTTATGTTGCAACATGTGGAGATGATATTCACCTGATGATATTTACCTCAGGCTGCAGGTCAGGAGTGCAGCGGCCAGTGTTCCTGCCCCTCCACTCCCCCTCAGTGCGCCCCTGGAGTGAGCCTTGTGCTGGACGGCTGTGGCTGCTGCAGGGTGTGTGCCAAACAGATGGGGGAGCTCTGCACCGAGAAAGACGTCTGTGACCCGCACAAAGGCCTCTACTGTGACTTCGGAGCCCCCATCAACAGACGCATAGGAGTGTGCACAGGTGAGCCACTGAAAGAAGAAATAATGACTTTTCTACCATACGCCACAACGGGAGTCTACCTTAAAAGTGTACGAACTGAATCATGACCTTTACCCTGTCGTTTCCCCCACAGCTCGAGATGGAGCCACCTGTGTGTTTGGAGGAATGGTGTACAAGAGCGGAGAGACTTTCCAAAGCAGCTGCAAGTACCAGTGTACCTGTCTGGATGGAGCTGTTGGCTGTGTCCCTCTTTGCTCTATGGACATCCGGCTGCCCAGTCCCGACTGCCCCATGCCCAGACGGGTCAAGGTGCCAGGGAAGTGCTGCGAGGAGTGGGAGTGTGATTCTCCCTATAGACACAGTTTCATGGGCTCTGTTTTGCCTGGTAAGTTAGTTTGCTTTTGTGCATCGTAAAGTGTTTTTTCTAAGTGAGACTTAATCAGGATGGTCTTTCTAATCAAGTGTTTCCTCTTGTGTTTACAGCTTACAGAGAGGAGGAGACCTATGGCCCAGATCCCTCCATGATGAGGGAGAACTGCCTGGTTCAGACTACTGAATGGAGCGCCTGCTCTAAGACCTGTGGCCTTGGGATCTCCACCAGGGTCACCAATGATAACCGTGAATGCCGCCTTGAGAAACAGACCCGGCTTTGCATGGTGCGACCCTGCGAGTCACAGCTGGAGCAGAGCATTAGGGTGAGTTTTTGTCAAACTGCACTGCTCCAATAATCTCTACGGATAAAATACAAGCACTTAAACTGCTGAGGAATGCCTGCTGAAGTTGTTTTTTCTTTCCTTCATTTTCTTCCTGCAGAAAGGGAAAAAATGCATCCGTACTCCCAGACTCTCCAAGCCCATGAAGTTTGAGATCTCTGGCTGCACCACCACCAAGTCCTACAGGCCAAAGTTCTGTGGCGTCTGCCTGGACGGCCGCTGCTGCACCCCCCACAGGACCACCACCCTGCCCATGGAGTTCAAATGCCCCGACGGACAGGTCATGAAGAAGCACATGATGTTCATCAAGTCCTGCGCCTGCCACCACAACTGCCCTGGGGAGAACGACATCTTCGAGTCCATGTATTACAAGAAGATGATGGGAGACATGGCATGAGCCACTGAAGGACGATCAGAGCTTATGACTTGAAAAAAAAAAAAAAAAAAAAACAGAACTCCATCTCATTTTGCAGCTCAGTATATATGTTTTTTCATGTTTTAATTTGTCATTTTCTCATTGTAAAAGTAGTCCAGACACTTGTCTAAGTGTCTGTGTGTTTTGTATGGCTGATGCACATCAGCCACATTGACTCAGACAGAGGGTTGCATAGCAGCTCCAAGAGATTCCTGCACTATAACTTCTATGTTTGACAAACCTGCTGCCAGGTTTCTTCCCATTCCCCTTGAAATCCTTTTTACAAACCCGTCCATTTTTTGGTATGCATTTTTTATACCTTATCTAAACCTTGACCTCCTCTAAAATAATGAGGTGTCTAATAACTCCCTCCACCCGCCGAGCCCAGACCAGACCTGCAAACTCTAAGCAGCTGAAGAGGGAGCACGCAGACCACAGCAGGCCAGTGTTCCCCTGTCCAAACAGGTCTGAATGTGTCCTTGTGTGTGTGTATGTGAGTGTGTGTTTGTGTTTGTTAGTGCAGGCCTGAATGTCAGCCTTGTCTGTATCTACGCTGTTCACTCTGCTCACAGAGTAGAGGAAAGGTCAGAGTTTCCACCCAGCATGTGGATGAAAAAGAAAGCAGCATGCTGAGTTAAGGGTTAGATATGGAACAGAGTGGGCTTTGCCACGGCACTGAGGAAAAAAAAAAAAAAAACAGACGAGTTGACTATTACTGATTCAGGTCAGAAGGAAGAGTCTCTATAGAAACAGAGTGTCTATTTTGTACAAAAATAGAAGAAAAGACTGGAAGAATTGTAATTTCATTCCTTTTTTATTGTTGATGTGTAAATTATGTATATATTTGTACAGTTTAAGTTAATTTAAAAGCCAAATTTGTTCTGTGCTTCGAAATGTATCGATAGTGTATTTTTTGTCAACAGTATTTTTTACTATTTTATTGAGAAGTGTGACAAAAATGTTACATGTTTTACTTTGTAGCGGAAATAAAATGTTATATTTTTTATACAAACACGTGTTCTCTGCTTGTTCTTGGTCTTTAATTCTGGTGCATGTATCAGATTTACTTGACAACACATATTACATCTGGAAGCTGACATGTCAAAGCATATTTAACACTTTTAACACGTTAGTCACCTGCATGACTTGAGCATCACTTTGTTCAACTTTTCAGACAGTGCAAGTAATAATTAATTATGAACAAAATATTACCACTCATTCCCGATGTCAAGTCTGCAGCTGAAGTGAATCACATGAGGAAAACTGGTTAATCATGAATTAGTTCTCTTTATAATTAAACTCATTAAAATAAACTGCTATCCTGTGATATTCTATGATTCATCCACAACAGTACGTGTTTATGGATGTTTTATTCCCACCACAGGAGCAACATATGAACTCTTCTGAATTTCTTCTTCTTTGACTGAGTATGTTGCTTGGTTATTCTTCATTCCACTTTCATGTGTAATGCTCTACTTCTTCAGTAAACAAAAAGATGTGCGAGTTCAAATATAGCAAACAACTGGAAGGCCATTTTTCCAAATTCCAAATTCCTATCAATTTGTTAGCTGAACTGAGAGTTTTAAATTAAACAGTATTGTTTTTTGTATTTTAAGACAAGATGGAAAAAACAAACCCTGATTCCAAAGAACAAAAAGTCCTAATGTGGCTATGGCTGGCTACGGCACTTTCATATCTCCCTCTCTGACAGTACTGAGAGCAGGAAAGAGGAACGAGGCAGAGTAATGTCGCCATCTGGTGGCCTTTTCACTTTGTTGTCATGAAGATCTTGTAACATCTCTAGGCTGTTACAGCATCATCCTCTTTACACCCATTGCTGTGTAGAATTGTCCGATAGTAGGCTAAACCAAAAAGTCAGACCTGCCAGTAATCTATTTAATCTGTTCTTCTTCTTCCTTCTCTTTGTCAACCATTTTCATAATGTGTTAAATTTGCTGTTTATAATGAATGTGTAACACAAAACCACCTTCAAATAGCTGTTTTCTTTTTTAACAGTGTTTAGTTTACAATATCATGCAGGTAAAAACTTGATAAGTTATATTTTTTTCTCATGGTATTGAGGCTTTTTAAAACTCTGTAGTTGCATGTATGGTTGCCTGATCACACAGACTTTAACAGTTTCAGATTTCAGCAGCTGTATCTATTTAAGCTGCCCGAGAATTTTATTTTTTTTTTTAACATTTTCAGTTTCTCCTCTGCCCACGTGTTTGTTTCCTTTCAATCCATTTACTTATTTTATTTCTACCTTTGCTCAAGAGCTCTTAACATATTGCTGTGTGGCAAAGCCAGTTAACCCTGCGCAGTACGATTCAAATCTACACTGGCTATATTCCTTCTGAATAGTAACAACCACAGAATAATGTAGATGCCAAACCAAGGGTTAAAATGTTGTCGTCTTCGAATTGAATAACAGTATAAACAGATTGTGTGTCAGGGTGATGATTCATGTTCTCAGCTTCATCGCCCACAGACACAAACAAGTTCGGAATGAAACTATAGCGTAAATGAATGTCTCTGTACAGTGAGAAGTGAGGTTCACTGTGGACTGTGTGAGTAAAAATACAGTATAGTGTATATAAACATATTATACAGTATTGAATGAATCTTCACTCTGGTAATCCACTTGTCTTTACCAATTTCATTTCAATTTAATTAGATGCCATGTGAAACAAATGATCATTTGAACCAGTCAAACATCTAATAAGATACCTACACACCTATACATTTGTTAGTATGCATTTTATTGCATCAGTTCTATTATGTACATATTAATTCTATCTTAGAGGCATTAAATGGGTTTACCAAACAGAGATTTCCGGATTAAATTTATTTGTTTTCTTACATAAATTCCATACAGTGTCAGATTACAATCTAGCCATTTATCTGCTAAAAATGTTCATTTATTGCCTTGGCTTGATTAGAGTCAACTGTACCTATAATAATAAGTAAGCATGTATTCTTCTTCCTTATAAGTAAGTAAGCATCTCAGAAAGAGCTTTGTACATGTGTACATGCCGTCACTGTACAACCTCACCTTGTTGGTGTGTGTATACCTGGATCTGTCCCAACCTTTCACATAAATCAATGTGCAGTGTTAAAATAATCTGAAAAGCAGGCGAGACACATTTGCAGAAAGACAGAGATGATTGTCAGAGAAAATTAAGGAAAACAAGCTTTCAACCTTCACTGACAGAGAGATTTTTCCTTTGGGAGCCTGGCTGAATGCACTGAATAATATATGCACATGTTTGAAAGCACAGAGCTGGTGCATTTGTATGTTTTAGTATGCATGTCTAGTTGCAATGTGCATCTACTGTTTGCTACTCTATGAGAGGGACAGAATGTCACAAGGGAGGCTGCAGCAGTGTGGCGCAAGTGGGCATCCTCAAGAAAAATAGCAAAAGATAAAAACTTGTCACATATTCACACGCTCTATCTGTGGAAACCAGGCAGCTGGTAAAGCGGAGGAGGACGAGGAGGCAGAGGAGGTTGCCGTGTCAACTTTGTACCAGTCTCTCTCTCTCTCTCAGCCGCGCCGCAGCTCATGGAGTTTCTGGGCAACGTTTTCAAGCTCCGACTCGATGGCTGCCAGGCTTTCAATCTCTGGCTCCTGCAGAGACAATGGGAGGACGGCATGTGGGAAAAAGATACAGCATGTGATATACAGTATACTGTATGAAACTTTTCATGCGCAGCAACTTTAAAAATATCAGAACATAACTAGCGTCCATGTTTTTTTTCTGGTTGTTAACAAGACATTATCATGACCTAACTTGCCTCTTTTAGCCTCATTGTTGCAACAAATGAATAACAGTTTACCACGATCAAGGCTATCATAGTAAATAACTTCGTTTGAAAATCCTGAAGGGCAGCAGCTGTGCCATTTTGTATCTTCACAGGATTCGATCTGTAGGATGAGCTCAGATTTTAACAGCACAATACAAATTTCTTACTCTGTGTTTTGGCCCCTATGAGCTGGCAAAACTACTAGCAGTTACATGTTATATGTGGTTTGTTTAATCTGTGTAAAAACTGTATGTTTTATGTGCCAGACTATTTATTGTTCATATGGGTGCAGTGTTTTGTTACTTTGGACAGAGCCATGCTAGTTGTTTCCCTCTGTTTCCAGTCTTTATGCTAAGCTAAGCTAATTGGCTGCTGTCTATCACTTCAAATTCTACAGATATACATGAGAGTGGTATCAACCTTCTCATCCAACTCTGAGCAAGATGAAACCAAGCCTATTTCCCAAAATGTTGAACTATTCCTTTAAACCTTGTCATCTCTGTCTCTTTTATGTCCCACTTAAATGTTGGAAGATAAAAGGAGAGGGAAGCTCACCTCTGCCTTTCTACTGGCACTCCCCTCTTCCTCCGACACCCTCCTGTCCTCTGGTCCCCTCCTGGCGATCATCTGGAGCTCCTTCTCCTCTGGACTCCTCTGTGTGTCTCTCTTCTTCTTCTTCTCCTCCTCGTCGTCGTCCTCAGTGACCTCCTTTGAATGATGTGGAACTTCCTCCTGCTGACCGTTGAGCTGCTGCGCCTCCTTTCCGTCTGCTTTTCTCTTCAGTTGCAAACCCTTGCCCCTCTTGGTCCATCTCTTTAGGCTCTCCCTGCTCCCTCTCTTCATCTCCCCTTCCTCCCCCTGCTGCCCTTCTTGTTTGTGTGAGAAAAGTGCAGACCTCTTCTTTTCCTCCTCCTCCTCCTCCTCCTCTACTTCATCAGACTTCTTCTCTTTTGATTTGTTTCTGGAATCATCTCTCTTTTCATCAGATCCAGCACCTGGGAATGAAAAATAAAAAAAAATGGGGGTTTATTTTTTTGTCTGTTTTCTTACTGGAACACATCTACCAGATGACCAGCAAAGCACTCTCCAACATCAGCAAGATTTCACTTCTTTTAATGAAATACTTCTTGCCAGCTGGCAGCTCGGCCCCCAGTACTGCTAGCTGTGCTTTATGGGAATTAACAGCATGGCAGGAGCAATCAGATGACTTGGCCGAGGTTCCCTTTTTGTAGAACAGGTATGCGTATTTCATTGTACTTTGCCATTTTATGTCAGAAAAAAAAAAATTCTCTGTTAATCTGTTGAAAGGTTAGGAGATAAAAAGAGATAAATCTTGACTGCAGGTTTGATCTGAGGATGGTTTTAGAGATGATGGCGAATGATTCCAGCTGTAACCAATGCACAGCAGCTCATTGAAATTCCAGTACATGGAGATATTTAATCACCTCTGTTAGTGTGCTGTCACTATGCCAGCCATTTTGGCCTCCCTCCCCTCTGGGGGGGGGGCTGAAATTCATCATGTAGATGGAAGCACTTCCATCAATCACCCAGCCCCGTGGCCGTGGTGGCAGGCGGTTTCATCTACAAGGCAGTTCTTCTGCACTCTGCCGATCTTAAGATGCAGTTATCTGCATTTGGTCAACATCCGTCAGCCTTTTCATTTGCTTGGATGTCCTTTATTTCTTGAGGAAAGATAAATCAGACTTGACTGAACTCTTAAAAAATCAAGATCTAAACTTGAATTTGCATGTTTCCTGTCGTCTTTTTAGTTTTGTACCTGTTTTTGCATTTGGTGCTTTTAAATTGAAAGTAACAGTTCAGTGACACAGAAAAGACAGAAATATGTACTTACCTTTCTTATCCTTGTTTCCCTCCTCTGAATTCTCCTCTGAATTAGCTCTCTTCGCTTCATATTCTTCTTCCTGTTCTTCCTCCTCCCTCTTTTCAGCCTTGCCCTTATTCCACTCATCCACAGACTCAGAGACGGGACTTCCTGTGCTCTCGTCATCTTGCCTCTTCACCTGCACCTCTTCAGTGATGTCATTGTCCTCCCGAGACTCTCCATCTCTCCGGCTCTCATCCTTTTCGCCCTCTCCATCCCCATTTCCCGTCCTCCTCGTCTGCAAGAGGATGGATCTTTCACCGGGGCCTCCTAAAGCCTCTAACATGGATCGATCTAAAAATGGGGAGCAGTAGAAATTTAATTCACTGGAAGAAATTGATTTTTCCAGTGTTGTTAAAGGAGGGTGCTTACACAGAAGCACTACAGGTTATTACAGGGGTCATTTAGTGCTGTCTCTGTCAGATTTGTGTGTTTTAGCTCAGCGGAGTTGGGTCAGTATGTCAGATTTTAGTTAGTTCATTAGTTAATTGATGAAAAAAGAAGCTATTTTGATCAATTTTTTTAAACATAATTTTTCAATCAAAATGCCAAATATTTGACAGCTCCATCTTCTCAAATGTACGTGTTTACTGCTGCTACTGTTTTGTATTATTGTAAATAGAATATCTTTTAGTTTTGGAGAGTTAGTTTGACAATGGAGGGAGGAAGATGGAAACATCATCATGACCTCTGGCAAATTGTTGTGGCCTTTTTTTTTTAATTACTGTTGAAAATTTTTTACACCAAACAATTATTCAAATTGTCAACAGATTAATCAATAATGGTTGGTTGAAACTCTAACTTATATTGGTAAAGCTACTAAAGTGTGTGTTAACGTCAGTTGACATTAGCTGGAGACAGCTCTAGGTGAGCACAGGAATGAAGTCGGCTATAAAGCATGCTGCAATGTCATTTTTAAGTCTGGACCTCAGGGAGCATACAGCAGATCAGAGTTAGTAGAAATGCACCTTAGCAAACAGAATTTTTTTTTTTGTCATTACTGTTCTTGTTCTCCTCTTGCTACTTGTACACTGTGCTTCACTGACTTAAAATAAAAACACCCAGGTGTGCTGTCAGGTGGAAGGACCTCAGTATGTATGACCTGATTCTGTCCACAGGAAGCGTCAGCAGGGTTTACATTCACCTCAGCACTTCTCCACTGTTTGTCAGCCCTGCTTTGCTGACAACAGAAAATGGCGAATAATGAAAGTACTACATCATTTTGACAGTCGGTGCATTTTAATATGTTGATTTTGTATTCCTCTGAATGGAACCAACTGAAATTTTGTTGGTCTGAAATAAACTGCATAGCAATGCAGCAAAGTGTGACTGCACTTGACTCTCCCAGACCGTTTCCCATGCATCAGAGCTACTGAAGACACTCACCGGCGATGTCATCTGTAGTCTGAGGAGTTTGTGTCATTGTGTCAGGTCTAGCGGCGTCTCTTTGCAGCTGAACTGTCTCTTGGCCACCTAAGATTAAAATGTGTTATTCAAGCTTACTGCCTGTGCCACCTGTCTTGTCTTCATACACATGTAAACAAGCATGTTCAGCACGCAGACATCAGCTGCCTGCGATCTGTGACTCACCTTGAAGAGCGATCTCCTGCAGCTCCTTCAGAAAGTTATGATGGCGAAGGATCGTAACAAGCCTGTCATCTGCGCACACACACACACACACACACAAAAACACACATTGAAATGCATGCAAATGAGCAGCTGAATACCTCGCTCAGGAAAAGAAAGGAGAAGACAAAGACAATAAAGTGAACCTGCAGGGAGGGATGAGGGTAAAAACACAGGTGTGTGTCATTCCCCTTCACTTTTTCACAAGGCTCAGCAGTTTGCTTCACTGGTTCATCGGAGTTAATTGCCCTGAAATTTACTGCTTTCAAAGCAAGAGCACAATTAATCATTTGGCCCACAGAGACTCCCCCAGTAAATTACAGCAGCAAAAAGGACTGGACATTCTGCTGACCCACAAACGGCACCATATACTGTACGCAGCAAGCACAAAAAAGAGATAACTACTGTACTGTAGTGCTCCGATATCAGTCAGTGATTGTTCTTTTTCCTTTCCTCACATCTCTCTCTTTGACTCCCCCCTTTCTCTTCCTCTCTTTCCGTCCCTCTGGTGGTGTGCAGTTTCCCTCTCCCTCGGTAACAAATGCTCGGCGAGTAACGCTCTTATTGATTTTTTACAACAAGGACAGCATCAAGGTAATACCCTGTCTATGTAACTGAATAGTCTTTACTGAGTGCTAGTGGTCTCCGCTGTATATAACTCTCTGCAGCGTTTTTTTTTTACCCAGCAGACACTGCATCAATCCATTAACCTTATGATGTGGGCACCGTGCACTCACCATGCAAAAGGAGAGAGAGTATACTGGGTCGCTAGAAAACAGTTTTCAGTCAACACAAAGTCAGCTGTAAGTAAACAAGCTGCCAAGCCCTAATTAGTAGGAGCATGGTGATGATAATGATGGAGATTATCATAATGAAGCTGAACTTATGCATAACTCAAAGCCTCATTTTTTTTTGTTCTATATAAAATGTTGTAAAGAAGAAACTTGACCAAACTCCCTGTGCTTGGGTTGCAGACTTTTACTTATCTTTTTTAGGTTCACATTAAAGTAAAGGATTACTTCATTGATTGACTGATTGATTATTGACTGTTTACATGCCAAATACAAAATGACACCCTGAAGTTGGATGTGCAAAGGGTGTTATAGCAGAAAATACCTTAAACTTGACAAAGGACCAAAATCTCAAAAATAATGTTCCCGGTGATGGGATTCACATGCAGCATCACATTTCTGAAAAAGGAGTCAAGGTTAGATATGCCATCTTTGTTTTTAAAGATTTTCTTTTTTTTGAATGGAATAAATTGAATACGCTCAAGCTGGGTAATAAAGTATGTCTATCAGTTATCAGTGCTGAGACTAGATATCAGCTCTCTGATCATTGTGTTGTAGCTTAAATGTTTTTTTCCTCCTGATTTTAAAGGCTGCATCTCAGATAAGTGACACTGTTGTAGCTGAGTCACATGAATAAAATCATAATCTCCTCATCATGATTGTTTCCCAAACATTTTCTTGCACATAAATACTGAAAATCTCAACAGTCAATAGTCACTGAGGTATTTGTTCAAAAATACTGTGACATTTGATTTTGTAAGAATTCCTTAGCTGGTTGTGAAACAGCAGGACTGTAGTACGGTGTACGGTGACTTAAGTGTGGCTTTATTGTATTAACTTGCTGCACCTGCACAGTCTATGTTTAAAGGATGGAGGAAAAGCACTAGTTGCTTACCTGTCTTCAGTGTGACCAGACACTCCTGACTGACTGGCACAGGGTGGGGCCTTGATAGCACATCTGCCAACGCCTCCACAACACATTTCATCACCTGTGGACAAAGACAGTACACGGAAAGGCTTAAAAACCTCTGCTGTGACAGCTTGATATTTCCCTGATTAGAGCATATATGATCAAAATATCACAGAATCTAGTTGTTCAGCTTTGGGGAGTGAAAAGCTGCAGGCTGAGGGCTATATCTTCCTCTTGCTTCTCTTTGAACACAGTTCTTGTGCTAACTCGGCCACTAATTCAAAGACATTAAAAAAACTCTTAGATGATAGATCAAAAATCATTTCAACTCCCATTGTGCTTTCCGTGTTAAGCCAATCCCACATGGCTAATAATTTCTCATTTTAATATTCTAAGTGCTCTGCCTCTGCCTGCCAGATCTTTAGATGTCACTCTTTAGCACATCATCCACATCTTCCCTTCGTATCCTCAACTCTCCAACCCCAATTCTAGAAACTACTCTCTCTCTCTCTCTCTCTCTCTCTCTCTCTAAAGATGTGAAATGGATCCAGTAATACCAAATCATGAAGGTCAAGGCTCTCCATTGGTCTCAAAATGGTATCTATTGATTTTAACAAGGTCATACTGAGGTAGCTCCCAGTGTAGAAGGTACTTGAATGAGTTAAATTGCTTGGATCAAGTATTTGTCTCTGCTTTGCTGTGTGTGACAAGCCAGGGAAGAAAGACCTGATCTCCTGTAATGAGGCAGTATTTAGTACATTTCATCAATGTGAATGTTCTTCTGGTAAAGATTCAACTACAGCAGGTGACTGGTGGTGTGTACTGCTATTTCTACTACAGTACTATAATAACACCATTAATACAAAGACAAATGATAACATTAACAGTAATAATTAAAACATGTTACCTTTACGTCCTCATTCTCCAGCTGACCTGAAGTCACTGGCAATGACAGAACTGCAAGAAAAGCAAGAAAAGCAAAATATGTGTCATGCTGTCATTATCTGATCTTTTATCTTATAATCCCCGAGTCTCTCGTGTGTTTCTCACTGTTACTAAAGCATAATGACAGAGTAGCAGGGGACTAAATGTGCCAAAGGTGCAGGTGAATTCTCTCCATCTCTCGCTGTGTGTATCGCTGTCCTTGGTGCTGAACCCGGGCTCTCACATCTCCTCATGCAGATTCCTCTCAACAGAAACACTCCGCGGTCATATCAGCTAACTTCACTCACTGTTTTTTGTTTTTTGTGTTTTTGTTTTTTTTTCTTACCGCAGTTGGACAGTATTGTCAAAACGAACAGTCCTCTCCCGATCATGTTTGGAAACGAGGCGCGTTAAGCTCTCCAGGAATAGAAAAATAGCGAAGCTTTATTTCAGAAGATGGGATTCTCTCCTCTTTTGAAGAAAGTCCGGCGGGTCACGGACGCATTCTGAACAAAACTCCGCCGCCTTTCGGTATTTCTGGAGAGCTAAATCTTCTGCAGCGTCGGTGGCGCCTCCGTCCTCTCCGGTCTCTCCACCAACACCTCACCGCAACAGCGACCGCTTTTATAGGACGATGTGCAGAAAGGAAGTGACATCATCCTGAGGCAAATGATTACTATTGCACCTGATCATACCTCAGTGGTTGTCAGGGCGTGTACAGGTTCAGAGAACCTTATAGGTACAGAAGTGAGTGGCTCATGTGTGCTATAAAGTACAAGTTGAGATTTCAGCATTTATTTGACTTTATTTTATTTTATTTTACTATAATCGTATTGGTGTACATGAGACTTGCAAAGCTGGATTCATCAGGGATCTTGCTTATAAAACTGAAAAGAAAATAAAGGATAAAACAAGAAACCTCATTTGTATGACTGAAAATGTCTTTACAAATTTAATCAAGTACATTTGTGAATAAATGCACAGGTCATGTCTCCATCTCCTTCACATTGTGTTCCTACATAGGATAGAGGAGATTGGCAGACATGTTTAATTAGTTATGATTATAATGAAGTGAGAAAGAAAAAACTGTATTAATGTTGTGCCAGGAGTCTGACAACATTACTAGAGTTTGGTTACACAGCTTTAATGAATGAAGTAAATGTGAGTTTTCACATTAAACATCAACAAATCACACAAACCTATAGTAATGGGATCATTTCTTAATGTTGAACATTATTCTGCATTACTTGACTATGTGTTTTGTACACTGGTCATAAAGTGGCAGTCCCAAGACCCAAAAACTAAACAAAATAAATAATGCACTATTGAGTCATATGTTTTGCAGAACCATCACATAAAGGTCCTTCTATTCATGAGGATCAGATTTATTATTTATGTACAACCAACCTATGGAACATCCTCAAACTGTTTGTTCTCTTTTACCTCATAAGCGCAGAGTCCCAGATGCACATGGGCATATGAGGTCGTTCTCTCTTTTCATTTGTTACTGACACATTCATTAAAAAAAACACACACACACACACACACACACACACACACACACATACATACACACACCAAGGTGTGGGCTGGACTGTTTGCTGTTTCAAATTTCCTACTGCACCGTCTACTGAGATCCCAAAGATCTCATTATGCTTTCAAAGAGACAATAAAGGCCATTTTGTGTCAGAGCCGATCCATATTTGTCCAGCATAAATCGGCAAAGGCTTTGTTTAAACATGAAGATGGTTTTCTTTGAATGCAATAATAAGGTCGTAATGAAATCCAGCAGCTGCAAGGGCTGGCTGAAATTCAGCCCGCTGTAACACCCAAGAAAGATGATGGAAAATGGAGATAGGAAAATATTTAAGATCTTAAAGTGCATGGTTAACTAAAATACACCAGGTGATAGTGAAGAAAATAAAATCCTCCTTTTATACTCAAGTTTCTTTACCCCCGAAAATGTTTTACTAAATAAACACATTAAAAGGTTCCTCTCCCATTCAGAGTCAGTGTCCAAAAGGTTTTGCCTGCATTGAGACATGTTTACCTTGAAACAGGTTTTAGAAAACCATTCCACTCTATTCCATATAACTCAACCCTACCAAGCTGAGTACATACTGCACGGTTTTCTTTTCCATTCAAGAGCTAAATGAATATTTCTGAGCGAACCAGAGTAGCCCGATATGAGCTTAATATATCTCCCACCTGCCCCTGTAATTATACTAATTAAACAGAGTCAATACATTCTGTACTGTACGCTCTGTTTAACCAGAGAGCAGATGAATAGGGAACCCATCTGTAGTGTGATCATATACCACAGCTACTTATGTTGAATGGTGAGATTTTTTCTGTATATGGATAAACAACAATGACTCTGCTGCTCACCAATCAGTTGTATTAAGGGTTTTTGTCCAGTGTGCTCACTGTGGTGTCTTACTTTGCCTCCACTTAGGCTCAGCGCATAATAATGCAGGTACCAGAGGGCTGAGAAGATAAAGTGGGCCTGCAGCAGCCTGGAGATCTGAGGAGCAGACGTGTGACTAAACCGTCCCCGCTCTGAAAAGTCACAGCTTTCTAGGAAAGTCTATGGAGGGTAAGACGGACAAAGAAGTCTTCTACATCTTTAAATCATTTCTGTGCATGCAGATTGTATGTTCTCGTAAAAGAGCTGTTATCCTCCCAGGTACATGAAATTGCTGCGGTTTGTAATTTTTGTCTTAAAAACATGAACGTTATCATTTCCAGTTCAACAAAATGACTGAATATAATGCTCTCTAGCAATATCACGAAACTCTGTCTGAAGAACTTAAAGCCTGAAGACGTACTGAGATTGATTGAGTCTCCAAGAAAACACTTTCATAGATTTAACAGACATTCACTTCACTTCTGGGCAAAGTCTAATTAGTTTAATGTTTTATGTATGAATGTATAAATGTCACATGAAAAATTCAAAAATTGATAACTTCTTTTCTTTCTTTTTTTTTTTTTTTGCTAATTACAACATCTGAAATTTATATCAAGTAATACAGTATAGTTAAACTGCACTAGGAAAGACCTTCCCTAGAAAAATACACCTACAGTATATTATTATAATAACATGTGTGGGAGAAACATGAAAAATGTCCCATCCCCACAGTTAGTGTGTGGTTTAACTGATAAATCATCATGATGGATTAAAAATTTAAAAGCAAAATAGAAAACTCTCTGCTAAGAGCAGCAATCTGCTCACCAACAAGGGACTAAAACTCTTCACCACCTCCACCTCCATCTGCCTCTAAAGATTCAATATTTCAGTTGCAGGATTCACTGTCACATTATCTATGGGGTCTTCAGATCTTAAAACTGCAGTAATTTCTCCATGCTGGTATTTGGGGCCACAGACGCGCAAAGTTTCAAAGAGTGGCTCACAGACTCTCCTTTGCAGGTGATCGCCTCAACAGTAACCAGTGAAGCAGAGACATGGTTTTAAAAAAAATAGCTCGGTAAAGTGAAAGCTACAGAAGTCCAAGACGTCCCAAACCCACGAGTAGCGACAGCAGCAAGATGGCCGCCTGTGATGGAGACTGAAGCGGAGGCTGGCCTGACCTGGATGCAATTGGTCGGGTGAAGATATATGGGTGTTCCTACAGAAGGGACACAGAGAAGAAGGGATGTTATAATTACAGAGACAATTTTCAAAAGCGTGACATGGATTAAACATAAATTTACAATCATCTAGATCATTTTTACAAACGTTTGAAAATCAGCTTGCAACAAATATTTCATTTAGCAGATGAAAACAGATTCTGAAAAGTAGTTGTGGGTGTTTCTAAGATGCTCTGAAAACTGACACAGACACCTCGCATTTACAAGGTGACAGACGATGAACAAACATGCACATACACAGTGAAAATTAAACAGTGTAATTGAGCGTAAACAGTATTAAGAGGTCTGCTGTTAAAAACCTGACTTGAACAGAGAAAGATTTCAAAATAGTCCCTGCTAACAACTGCATTATCGTGGGACAATAATACAACTTCCACCAAACAAAAATGGCAACAAACCGACAACAATCCTTTAGAAAACGCAGCTCTAATCTAGTTTTCCTCAATATAAAACAACACTATCAAGACTGAAGATCGCTTGGTTTTTGTTTGGCTTCGGGTTGAGGACACAGGTCTTACCATCGGTGGACAGATGAGACTGATGGGGTCAGAGAAGCTGCTCACAATCATCTTTCCTCCCTCGGGCTGAAACTGTGAGCAGGAAACAGAGAGAAGAGGAGAAACACATTGAACTACGCTGATTCATTTCTCTAATACCTGTGATCTACATATATGTTCTATTATTCATTATATGTCATCCTTATATGGCATTTATTCACACAATACATCTCTCTGAGTTGCACCGGGCTCATTGTTGACCTTTAACCTCTTTCCATTCAGTTAAATACAAGCAGTGTTCACCATGTTGTTCCACAGTCCCTTGGCCAGCTCCTCGTGACCCTTTATGGTGAAGTGGAAGCAGTCGTGAGTGAAGAAGGTCATATCGATCTTCCCGTTCTGCTCAGGGAGAGAAAAACATAGACTGGTGTAGATTCACTGACAGAGTGCGTTGTTGGTGACCTATGGCGTTATCAAGGCTAAAAGCTACACAGCCCGTCGCTCTCAGGATCGTAAAAGATTCAGTCATCTCTGTGTAACGTTTCACACCGACTGATCTCCTGAAGGCAGACACTTCTACCATGTTGATATTGTTGTGGCTTCTGGAGTGAGACAGATTACCGGGAGGCGGGGAGGGTCAGCGTGTTTGAGAAAGGGCTGGAGAACAACAGCAAAGTCGTCCTTGAAGAAGCGATCGCTGTGCAGCAGCTGCTCAAGTCTTTTCTAGAGATGGACGCAAAATTAAAATCACATCATCTGCCAGTTTTTCTGACTCTTAGTGTATTAATAAGAGCAAACCAATTACATACAGATAATTGTGAACACGTAATCAATATATGTACATCAATACATGTAATCATCAATAATGTTGTTCCCTATTATGGACAAAATGCACCTTTAATAAAGTGAGAGGTATCAACTGTACCTGGAACTCCAGATTGACCTCTACCAGCTCCCGTAGTTCAGGAGACTTGGCTACTGGCTCTATCAGGCACGAACAGAAAGACCTAAAACGTTGCATAGGGATTTAAAAAATGTATAGAAATGTGAACCAATCAAGATTTGAACTTATATCATAAGACATTAAAAAAAAATCTAATCATTAGAATGTGCATGTACTGCCGGGTTTGATTAAATTAAAGAGTCCCTCCAGACAAAAAGATCCTCCCTGTAATAATGATTTGGGTCTGATTTGGTTTTTCCATATTAATTAATTAAAAGAGAAGAGAAACCTGATGATTGTGAAAACAGCATTTCTAGTGTTTCATTCTGCACATTAAAGGTCAAACATCCAAGTGAAGTAGCAACAAGCAAAACATAATTCCTTAGTTGAGGAGGACCTTTAAGGCTCATGTAAATGTGCATGTTAAGAAAGAGTGGCTCACCGTTGGAGAAGGCACCCTGGGGTGGGCTTCTGCACCTCCCTCAGAGTTTGCATGGGCAGGATCTGAACCACGTTAACGATCATACGAGGAACCTGAAGGACATCATGGAGAGAAGGGTATGTACTAAATGTGACGTGTGCATTTCTGAAGCTAAAAAATGGATCCAAAAACAGTATGTCATGTTTCTTTTTTTCTTTTTTCTTTTTTTTACCTCATTCATAAGCATTTCCAAGGAGACGGTTATATAGTGAATGAAGTTATCCACTGAAAAAAGAGCCTGGAAAGAACATGGAGATTCTGCAGAGGTTAATTATTTCTATTGAACTAAACTCAGCATTCAAAAGAGAAGCAGGCAGACCTTATCTTTGCAGTAATCACAGATGTCATTCATGCCCATGAGGATGGTCAAAAGCTTCCAGTCCTGCTCGAAGTTCAGGCCCTGAATGAAGGGACAACAGAGGGGCCAGAATGTAGATATGATCCATATAAGACAGTGTTAATAATCAGCTCACTGCAGGGAAAACAGGGGCATTACTGTACCTCATAACCTCTAAGTGTGTCAATCAAATGTCTCGTCTGGCCTGGGAGATTGCTGGAAGGAAATATCTTCATGAGCATCATTAAAAGATAAAACTGAAAGTTATAACTCACACATTTTTTTAAAAGAATATAATTTCCTAGTCGAAGTAGCCTGAAGCCCAAACACAGCTTAAATCAGGATAAACTGTTTTGATGTTACTGGTTGCAAAGTGAGTCAAGGTTTTCAGCTCTCGACATTAAACTGAAATGATCCCTCTGGATAAGCGGGGATGGTTTCATTAGTGTCTGATCACTGCAGGTTGAAAACAGCGATGAGGCCTCACAAGGTGTTTTGTCCGGTCACAGCCAGGTTGAAGCCTGTTTCACTGATATGAGCCTGCATCCCGTGAACCGTCTTGCCGGGAGCAGCACCAACCAGTTTGGGATTGAATAGCTTGATGATGTCTAAGACACACAATTGGAAAATAAATAAGTAAAGAACATGAATTGCGTTTTCTCTTTGGTTGACTGTGGAAGAAAATGATGTCAAGAGATGGCCGAGATATCATCTGTGATTAAAACATCTTACTTGCCAAAGTAATGACATCCTGAAAAGACCCATATCCACCGATACTGAAAGATGAGGAAGTGGAGAAGAAAAAAAAAAATTGCATTTGATTTGAAACAATTTTATGTAAAAAGTTACGTATGCTCTATTATCTGAAAGGTTAAGCTGCATATGAATCATATTATGTGGTGTCTACATGTAGGACCTCTGCAGGTTTTACACATCTGTCACCTCCACGACACATGACGATACTCAATAGGAATCCCGAGGACAGTTGTGGCGTTGGCACCTATGGCCGTCTGCAAAAGGAAAGACACAACATCTAAGAATAACAAAAAGATGATGTGATGATGTGCTGGGGATCTATTGAAAGTACAGGCAGCTTAGTTGTGAGTGTGTGCCTCTGCTGCGATCATAAAAAGAGACCAGTGATTACTAATGTGGCTGCACTGCCACTGCAACATTGAGTCATCATGATTGTATTTCTTGTACCTTCTTTTATCCATCCTCCCCCATGCTTACATTTTAACCTTATTCCACAAATAATCTGTATGTTTCTGCCATCTGCTCAGTAGCAGTAAGCAACTAGGCAAACTGCATGAATGAATAGTGAAACAGTTTTGTTCTATATTTTATACTCTGTATTACCAGTGGAGCTGAGAAAATAGCAACAAATAACACCTACTGTCAGAGAATCCCCCAAGGCAGCGATGACTTTGATATCTGCAACCTTCACAAACTCAACTAAGCAAAAGGAAAGATTGAAAGGGAACGAAGAGGGAGAGAGCGATCAGTCGAATCGAGTGTTTCAACACATACAGTAGGTAACAGTTTGATTTCTGGGTGGCAGAAAGACCTGATGAGGGGACAGAGGGAGAGGGACTCATGTCTGGACACTGGAAGGCAGGATGCTTGAAGCTCACCGGTCGAGTTTTCTCAGGAAATTCCTTAAGAAGTGACGAGAGAGGAGAGAGCCAGATCATAACCAGTTGTATTACTAATTCACTTGTGATGATGATTAAATTCTTGTCTAATAAGACTCCCAGCTTTACACCAGTCTAACTTGATCCCCGTTTCTTCCTGTTGGGATTCTCTCACACCTTATTTGACTGTACTATTTTTGACTGATTGACCCTTGTTTTGTTTATGTCTTTAGTCTGTTGGCTGTGCTTGATCTGCACATACTCAGAATGCCTGCTGGTCCATGTGGTGTGGCCTGTTGTCAACCCCATGGTGACCTGCCTCTTATCTTAAAGTAGGTTACATATATATTATTTTGTTGTTTTCATGTTTTGTCCAGTTGTGTCTTTTTTTTTTTTTTTTAAATAAATCTATGAATCAAGGCCTTTTGGTCAGTTAATTATAAGTTGACCTGGCTGGTTAAATGATCAAGAAAAATAAAATCAGCCAGCAAAATAATGTTCTGGAATAAGAATTTGATTTTCGATCCTATCCATTGTTTAACAGTAACATTTTTATGTTGAGATAAAACCAGGTGGAAACAGTACCTTGTTGAGGGCCTCCTTGCTGTAGTGTCGTATCCCCTCCTCATACTCAAACCACCAGTCGTCGCCTTAGAGAGAGGAATAATTTCCAAAGTGTCCATTTGTTTATCGCTTGTTCATCTATTAAACAAGTAGTTTTCCTTTAACACAATCATTTACAGCACAAAACAGGCTCTCAACCAGCCAGCACGCTGGTCGTAAACATTTGTACTAAATCTAAATGTTTATTTGAAAGCAAATCTTAACACAATGTGAAACACAGCCTGAAAAAAAGGGCCCCGTTTCAGAGGCACACTGCCCCACGTGTGCTCTGCCCTCCTGCTTGTTCTAGCACTTACCTTTGACAGAGCAGGACACGAGCACACATGTTGCCACGGCGATCCAAAGCCACTCCATAGTAGTGCGTATGGGCCAGTCAATGGGACACCCCTACAGACTGCACAATGTGATGCTCAGTTTTTACAGCACTGTCACGTAGTCTCACCCACCCTCTAAAGCTGAGTGACAAGCTGCGGGTCCAGTAACAGCCTTTCTGACTGTTCAGTCAACGTCAGCAGCACAACACCTCATCTCATGGTTGGCTTTTACGGCCCATTGGGCTACAATCACTCACTGTACTGATAGCCACATCTCTTCATGTTTCATGTATTGCAAGGAGTTTGACCTACAAATACCTGTTGATATTGACACTTTAACAAAAAGGAAAAAATTCTCAAGTCAAATTGACATTAACAACCATTAAATATCCATATATCATTTATTCATTTCTTTATAAACTTGTATTTGCGATGGTAAAAATGCAGTCTTCGATAATCTTCACCAGTGTTTCAGTTTGGAGAGTTATGTGGGTATCAATACATGAACGTCAATACCATTCAAACAGTTTGGAATCATTTCTTATTGTCCAGCAAATAACATTTTACTGTCCTTTTTGACTTCATACACGTCATGCAGATGTTTTGGCAGGTAAATTCTGGATAACAACAAGCACACACTGCGGAACTGAACAAATGGACTTTAACAGCATGTACGTTTCTGATCTAGTTTGGAGAAATACTGTATGGCCTAACCATGGCTTCATTTGTTTCCCATTTCAGGCTCAGATTTAGGTCCATCTGAGCTGAACAGCGTAGGCAGCGCGCAAGGCTGCAACTTGGACTTTGCTGAGGGGGTGGAAATTCTCACAACAGCTGAAGTTGGGTAACCAAAAGAAAAAAAAAAAAAAGGTTCCTTCCTCTAATGTAGAAACAATCCAACAATCCAGAGTTTGAGGCACTGCTACCTTTAAGGCTGGTCCAATTTCTGCCTCAGCTAACACAAGGCTTAATGAACTAAAGAAAAAAGGCAGGGGGGACTATTACGCTACCTTCCAAAAATCAACAAATCAAAGCATGTTGATGGAGAGATCACCCCAATGTACAGCACACCTTCACTACTGTTTCTCTGGTTCTTTCACTAGGCTGTATACATCTGCTTTTTTCACATTTGCTTTTTAGAATGAATTTTGAAAACAGCTGTGCACTCTGCTTTTACTCTTGAGAGTGAAAGACGTCTGTATGAATTTTAAACAGGATCTGCATCAGGGATTTTGGTGACAGCTGAGTTTTGACTTCCGCAGCTTCTCAATCTCTCTAGATGTCTGCCACGTTGAAAACATGAAACATCAACCTGTGTGCTTAAAATTAAATAATTTATCAAACAAGCATCCAGACCAGCTTTTCTATGGATCACCACTTGACATATTTCTTGTTCTTAAACTGATGACATAACATGGCTTTAGTACATTTTAGCACTGTCACTAATGCTGAATGAACAAAAACTCTTTCTCTGTGAATCGCAGTAATGCAAAAGGTACTGACTTGACAACATGTCAATTAAACATATAACTAATGAATGCAAAATTGCAATGTGAAAATTAATGCAAAACTTGTTCACTCACTGGGTGTATGAAAAAAGTCAGCAAAACATGCAAAAACATGACTTCTTTTAGCAACTAGACCGGGGCTAGCAAATAAAATGATCTTAGTTCACAATTTCCTGATTTTTTTTCTAAATACTGCGCAAAATTAGGACATAAGCACTTCAACTGAGTGTAATTTTCTCAAAAAAAAGGACGTGAGAAGAAACTAATGCACATATCAGATTCCAACTATGTTGACCAAAATGTCTTTGATCTGGCACCTGCAAGACTATTTCCATGGTGAGGACACGGGTGCTTCTGGCAGTATCCTGAGTCACAGACTAACGAGTCCCAAGTCTGTGTTATCCTCTCAGCCCTCTGTTCTGTCCATAAACACCTTCACTGTCTTGCTCTAAGGACCAGCATATTTTAAATGGAGAAAGGGAGTTGTGAGACTGAGCAGTTCAGCAGCCAGCTTAGTCTCTCTTTATGTGGAGGGGAGCAGGCAGAGTGGGAGCGGTGCCTAAACTAGCAGGTTTTCAGCTAGTGAGCACTAGCTGCCCCCTGCAGTGGGTTGGCGCAGCCTCTGTCTGTCTATTCCTGCCCTCACTCCGTCTGGCTTGCTCTCACTGCTGTTCCTCTTCCTCCTGGGCCGGCTCCTGGGCTTCTGTTTCACCCTGACCCTGGGTCTCAGCCTGGGCTTGTGGCTGTTCCTGAGGTGGTCTAGGGGGGGGTACCGGGGCAGGGGCAGGCGGACGAGGTGGCACTATGATTTGGTGTTGGCGTTGTCGATAGGCGATGACTGTGCCTAAGAGCAGGGCGATGACGGTCATAAGGTAGAGGTCCCACTCTGGGCCCAGAAGCTGGTCCAGGTCCACCTGAGAAACCAGCTCCTTCAACTGAGAGGAGCCACAACCAAATGGGGAGAGAATGAAGGACAAAGACACATCTGATTAATTTCAGTTCCTTCAAATGAAGAAGCTTTTAACTGGTCTGAATTATAGTTCTGAGTCTTTATTTCAAAGCCAAATTGACACTGATCCAGCTAGAGAATTTAGGAAGGAGGAAACACTTACATTAAGATCCTGCATATACTGTAGCGTGTAAATCAGGCCCAGCTTGCACAGGGCCAGGAAAACTGGGACCTGGGCATCAGGACTGGCTTCAGCGGCCATGTCGTAGAATCGCTTGGCTAAATGGATGTCCTGCAGAAAACAAATGGAACATTTCAGAATTACACATCTGTCTGCCCATCATTAAATTTGAGATCTACATTTACTATACTCTGCATTTATAAAGCAACGTGACGTGTAGTGTAAATAAATGTAAAGTTAAGAGTCACCAGTGAAACTCTATGCTTACCTGTTTGATACCCAGGCCTTTCTCATGCATGTAACCCAGGTTGAACATGGCCTGGGCGCTGTGCTGCTGCTCTGATGCCAGTCGGTAGTGGATGACAGCTGTCTCATAGTCCACATCTGTCCCGTAGCCATAGAAGTGATAGTCCCCTAGTTTTATCCTTGCCACAGTGTAACCTGGGAAAGACAATAATAGTAATAGTAATAATAGACTGTCTTCTCTCCCAGGGTAAGGTTTCCTTTATGTAAATCAATCACAGATGGAGAAAGAAGAGAGGCTAAGTGCTAAAAGTAAATCCAGCACAGATGTAAAAGGGAGGAGCAACAGAGTGTGTATGGACTCACCTTGTGCTGCAGCTCTTGTCCAGTGGAGCAAAGCACGTGGGTATGTCTCATTCTCACTGAAGATCTTCGCCCCTTCTGTTTGTTACATTACAAACAAAGACCAAAAAGTAAAAAATGTGCATAAGACACAGAGGCATTCTTTGCCACATTTGTTTCACTAAAATCAATTTTGCTATTGTTTAACAAGAAGCTAACCAACTGTGATTAAACTAAAGGCGAAGACTAACTTTTGGTTCATTTGAAGAGAATAAGCGTAAACATTATTTATAGAACATATTTGTTGTTAGATCATCAACTGGCCACACAGCAGAACAGGGAGCTAGACACACACACAGGTAACTGTTTTCACGGGGTCAGAGGGTTTGCTAGAAGTGATGCTAAGGCTACAAATAGGTTTTTGTTAAATAAACTGTTTTATGGCATTTGAACCTGATTTGCTTTTCATTTAAACACACTTCCTTTCCTTCCTGCCATGATGCTAAAATCATTGTTTCTCTTACTCTGGTCCAGAATGAAGGCCACGTTGCTTTGGGCCACCTCGTAGCCCTGCTCAGCCAGCAGCAGATACTGCACCAGCGCAGCATCTGTCTCTCCCTCCTTAAAGCTGCCGTAGGCCGTCATCAGACGCTCCGACCAGCGACCGCGCTCACACACGTTCTTGAAAAGCTGCAGCAAAGATATAGGCACACAGTGTGACACACCAGACAGTCACACACAACTATGTCATTGTAGCTGTTTCTGAGGTTTGTGATTTGTAAATTGTATCACTTTCCATCTTGCAATACCATACATGAGTGTAAAGGACGACCACTAGAAGACTAGAATGAATGATCACTGTTCAACTCAAATGAGGAGCTACATAACTGGCAGCATATAGGCTTCAATGGATGAATAACTGCTGAATCACAGCACAGATGCTCTCAGTCCCTCCTTGTTTCAACATAACAAAGAGAATGGAGCAGCGACAGCAGGGTGGCTCACCTCCACAGCAGTGTGGCAGGAGCGCATCACACCAGTACCGGTGGCGTGCATCTGAGCCAAGTTGTAGAAGGCCAGGATGTGGCCTGACTGTGAGGCCAAGTTGAAGAACTTGAGTGCCTGTTTATAATCACGCTTCACACCAATGCCATCTGGGGAACAAGAGGAAGAAGAGAGAGAGAGAGCGAGAGAGAGAGAGAAAAACAATCAATTACATGAAAGAGAAAAGAAGTATTGTAGTCACCAGAAATAAAAACAATGTGGGAGAGTAAAATTATTCAAATCTTTAGATATAAACACGTATACTCATTCACACTAAGCCCTCAACACTCACTGTAATACATGGTGCCCAGCTGGAGTTGTCCGTCCACCCAGCCCTGCTCTGCTGCCTTCTGGAAGTATTTCAGTGCCAGCTCATAGTTCTGAAGACACAAACACACAACTTTCAAACGGCTGCTCTCATTTCAGCATCAGCCATACAAAGCGAAAGCCTCATAAACTAAACTACTGAGATTCAAATTTTTACCTACATCTATTGTCAGTGCCAAAAACTGTAGCTGTCAGCTTAGCAAAAGAAAACCAGCTGAAAACTAAAATGAGTCACGCTGGGTTTCTTATGTTAATGTACAGATAATATCAAAATGATTATAACATGTAAAAAAGGTTCCTTACCACTGTGACACCTCTTCCATACAGATAGGCCATGCCCAGGCCGCTTTGTCCCACTGGATTACCCTGAGTGAAGAAAAGGAGCGTGTCAACGCAAATACTGACGGTGAGTGACAGCCGAATAACACCTGTCACCTGTGCAGTAACAGACACCTGCTCCTCTCCAGAGAGCTGTTTTCTTTCAAAGCGTAACTGCAGTAATGCTAAATACATAAAGACATCATCCTACAGCTTCATTCTTACCAAGTCTGAAGCTTTCTTGAAGTACTGCAGGGCTGTCTCGTTATTCTGAGGGAGAAACTCACTGCCCTCTGAGTACATCTGAGGGACAGAAGGAGTCACAGCAATGAAAAACTTGATGTAACGCCTCAAATACAAGTGCACTGTGCCGCCCACTGTTAAAACACCAATGCCAAATTATTGGCCTTATTTATTTTGGATTGAATTTAGATTATCCTGCTGCTCTCCAACTATCTGACTGATTCTCCCAAGTTCTCACACTGTAAAGGCTACATATTTATAATGTTTGCAAACACAGAAGTGAAACAGACGGGTAAAAAGAAATCTAGGCTCATTAAAAATATATTTGAATATTATCAAATAGATATTTTGACAGAAAAGGACAATGTACAGCAAGCTGGTCAGTGTAAGACAAAAAAGAAAGGTGTATTCAGTGAAATTGCAGAATTAACAGACAAATACATTCAACCTCATCTCACCCACCTTGCCAAGAAAAGCCATAGCGTGTGTATTGCCTGCATTTGCAGCCTGGGTGAAGTAGTCATACGCCCTCTGTTGGAGAGTGAACATCAGAAATACATTTACTGCTGCAAAAACAACCCCAAGAATAATTCAAAGCGATTTTTAAGAAATGTTACCTGGTGATTTTGTTCAACTCCACGTCCTCCATGCAGGTGAAGCTGACCCAGTCCCACCTGAAATGGGAAAAAATGGCCTAGTTAACTTTGTGGCACAATAAAAAATGTAAAAACTATCACCTTTTAGATGGACTAGTTTACAATCAAAAACAATTACCATTAATACTGAAAATACTTATTTAAATTATGTAATCGTAATAGTTAACAAATTACACAGATATGTCCATGCATAGAAAAAAGTGTTTAATATTTTTAATTCTTACATAATGCCGTGAGCACTGACTGACCATGAAAATCTGTCTTTAAACTAAGACATATGTCAGCTGTCACAAAAGGCAGCATGATGAGGTCTGTTTGACCTGGAAAGCACACACTTGTTTGCCACTTTTGTAGCCGTTATCCTTCTTACACTTTCTCTATTGAAATTCTACAAAATTGTGGAATAATATATTTTTTTTAATCCTTTTTTTCTCCCTGGAGAATCCAATTTGGGTATATTTATTAAAATCAAAATGTGGCATCATCACCCCATAATATCAGGGTATAAATAAATGTTAATTAAGAAAATTTAGCTGCTTGTTGTATTGAACAAAGGACAATGACAACCATCTTACCTGAGCTTGTACATCTCCTTTCTCAGCTAGAAACTGGTAGTACTGGATCAGGTCCTCCTCCAACATCCCGCTGGTAGAGCCCGGGTTCTCCACCTCATCCAGAAGCCTGATCCTCTGGACAGCTGAGCCCCCTGTCAGGGACACATCACTGGCCACTGGAACAGATGAGAGCAAAAGTGGAGACTTTTAATGAGGTTATGTGTCCAAAAGAATCGAAGTATTACACCAGAATATTGCATTAAAAAGTTTGTAAGTGCAGCAAATTCTTACCCTGATTTGCCACGAGCCTGTAGTGTGTTAGTGCTGACTCACAGCTCTGAGGAACACCCACACCTCCCCAGTATCTGTATCCCTAGTAAGACAAGAGGAAAAGGCATTTTAATACCTTATAAATAGAGTGATTCTGTAACTGATTCTCTGATAGACCAGTGGACTCACCAGAATCATATGAGCAACCAAGTTTCCACCAAGTGCACCAAAGGTGTAGTAAACCAAGGCCTGAAAAACAAAAGATGTAGAGAATATGTGAACAAGTGTTAGAAGAAGTCTCCAAAGGAGAAAGAAATTGTAAGACATAACTTAAGTCAAACAGAATGAAAACGCACCTTAGCTTGACTCGAGTTAACTCCAAGTCCTGCAGCATACAGAAAGCCAAGGGCCTGTGGAGAAACAAAGTACAATCTCACCTATTTAATTATTTGAGCACAAACGCAATCTGCATTTTTAATAAAGATGTCAGGTCAAAATGCAACTCAACATCTTTCTCAATTTAAATATTAAAATTTTGAATGGGAAATCTACCATCTGAGCTTTGGGTGAGCCCTCCATGGCAAGCCTCTCAAACATTTCCTTGGCCTTGGTGACATTCTGGTTCATGTAATCTCCAAACAGCATGGCGTAGGCCACCTTCTCCATGGCTTTCTGGTGACCCTTCTCTGCAACTTTGAGCAGCTTTTCATATAATCTGAGAGAGCAGTTGGATAAGCAGAGATAACTTAGGTGAAGTGGAAGTGAAGAATAATGTGTACATAACAAACAGTACTGTGACATCTAAAGCAAATAAGGAAGCTGACCCAAGTCACATGGTAATAAAGCACACATGAAATAGATGTAGCCATCCCAAAACTACATTTACAATCTGATCAAATAGTGTCTGTTAGGTAAACAAGAAGCTTTTGGCTACATACGATGACTGTTCGGACACAAACGTTACGATAATAACGCATAATAAAAAGATGTGCCAAGTATTGAAATATAATATAACTCATATTGGACATACTAGGAAATCGTTAACAGTTGAAGCCTCTAAGACATACTTGAATTCAATGTGCATTTCTTGCATATCTTGTTTGTCACTGTCAAGCAAGACCATCTTAAAACCTATTAGGACACTGCACAAACACGCCCTTAAAGTCCTGGACAGGAACTTACGACAGTACCTCCACTGCAATATACTTCTTAAATATAAGATGTTGAGCTTTGACAACTTAATTGTGTATTCAGACGTCCATTTATTGCATAAGATTATTCATAATGGTGCTCCTCCACCGAGTGGAGAAGCAAATGGTCAAGGTCTGCTTCAAGGGGAGACTGCAGTGTCCCTAAATGAGGCTCCGCCTTTGCACAATCTGCTTTTCATCCAAAGCTATTAAAGAATGGAATAAGATCCCCATGAATCTGAAAGCCTGCACAGGTTTTCATATTTTCTCTCACAAGATCTTACAGAATTTATTTAACATTCTAATGACCTGTTTTTATAACCTCGGATATACAGTATGTATATTATATTTTAATATCTATATTCTGTATTGTGTTTGTTCCAATTAAGTGCGTTATTGTTTGTGTGGTTATGAATTGGATGTTGGCTTATTTGTAGTTGTGATATTAGATTTTGCTCTGTGTTTTATCGTTTCCTTCACTTGACCAGGGACTTAAGATGGAAATTAGCTAGTCTTTAGATTAATGTATTTTGCACATGATCCCTGATATAAATTTAATAAAAAAAACAAACAAAAATATTTTTCTCAGCTTGTGTGAGCTTACTGGTCTTACAGCAGTCCTGGTGGTTGAAATAAAACTAGAGTAAAGATCTGCCTTTGTCCGAGCGGTTTGCTCTATCTTACTGCCTCATCCTCACTTTGATCGTGTCTCTGTGATGAAACAGTAATTTATTTTTCATCTTTTTCAGGTTTAGGGATTAAGCTAATTATCAAGTCTGGGGAAGAACTGGGAAGTAAACATTTGCAGATAAAAATACATTTTATATTTGTATTTTCTTTTTTTTTTCCAATTCTTGTCATAACACCATTTGTTATCAACAAACCTAAATGCTTCTTACAACAGTGCAAATGTCTTCAAGCCAAGGGAATAAATCAAAAGGAAGAAACTCACTCTTTCTTCTGTGTCCTCCTGGTGGTGGCATTGAGCATACCCAGGACAGTCTGATACTGCTCCTCAGCCTCCTCCGCCTGCAGTCTCTGCTGTGCCTGCTCCTCCGCTAATGGAAAGAGAGGAGAAGCCAGTAAGAACAAACAGATGAAATAATGGCTTTCAAAACTTTGGCAGCCATGGGGGCAATAACAATTGTGAAAATGAAACCATGATGTGCTCTCATACCGGTTTCCATTATCAGTTTCAGTAGCTGTTGACGGTTTTATTTGGCTAGACAAATAATTAACATTAAACTAAATCTATAACAATACATCTATATTTGTTGGCTTTGTGTGACAAAAAGGCCTGCAATACTTAAATGTTCAGCCAACCATTTTAGCAAATGCAATACTGTTTAAGGCAGCTGGATGACTGCATTTTAACGACAAAACACAACACATCATTAAAGTCAAGGCGCTAAATTGAAGACTTACTCTCACAGAAACCCCACTTTTTCTCCTGGTCATAGTCATAGGTTGTTGCGCACCAAAGTCGTCCATCCCCCCGTCCATCAGTGGTACAGTCTGAGTACTCCCTTCCCTGGAAGAGGAATGGGAAGATGCAGGGTTCCCCATGGGCTGTACCTCCATTCACCACAGGAACTGTATAAAAAAAGCACAATATTATTATAATGATAATAAATGAAAATAATAGTGTAAAAATACCTGGCTGTAATATATTAACATATAGAAAATGTGTCACTATGTTAATAAGTTACCAAGTCTCTCTTTCTTCTACAAGTCTTCATATTAAAACATTTAAAAAAAATGAATTTCAATTAATTTCGGTAAATTTAGATCTTTATATTATGATCAATACTACAATCGTGCAAGATAACTGTAGGAGAATAGTTAACAATCCCCAAGTAAAATGATGCAACTGACTGCAAGAGAAGTCACAGGTGCAAGGCGCTGTTGATTTCTCGTGGGGTTTAACCGTTTAGCCAATCTGGCATTGCCCTGAAACCACACACGCCTTTGCTCAGAGTCAGCAATACTAAAAACAGGTTAATGTGTCAAGACTCAACTAAACTTAGAAAGAAAAAAAAAAAAAAAACAGGGTAGTCTTCATTCTCAAAAACAGATGACATTAAGATTAAGACTCAGGAATCAATAAACCTACTGACAGCCTATCACTGCTACAGACCAGTAACATTAGCCAGAGATGCTTATAAAAGAGCTTACATGTTATCATAGGGTCACACAAAAGGTCCTTGAAATATGCCACTAAAAACACTTAACACGCTGAGGAGAATCTTAAGGTGTTATGGTTCAGTAACTGGTATGTAACATTAAAACAAAAATGAAATCACAAAGATCAGCTGTTAAGTTTGTACGTGCAAATTCCAAGCCTCGACTTCACACAGGTATGACCAGGTATAACCACAGTTATGCACAGTGGTTCATCAAACCCTTGTTAAGCACAGCTATTAACCCTTACAGTGTCAACTGAAATGAAAACAACTGAAATGATCTGCTGTCATAATCGTGACACAGTATAAGCAGAGGTAATATGGCATGGCCAGAGAAAGTTTTCTAGAGTAAAGTCTCAAAGGCATCGCACTGCTCCATCAATCAAAATGTCTTTAAGCTGGACAGGTAAAAACACTGTACTCAAAAGTCAGCCTGTGAACACTGACAGAAGAAATGCCAGTTTACAATCTCAGTCTCACACAGACATCTGGAGCTAGACATCTACATAAGCTAAAAAAACAAAACAAACCATGGCCAGAAAGAGTGTATGTTCAGTCATTAAAACAGAGAGGTACAAAAACTCAATTTATAACATTCAATTAATAAAAATCAACAATAAGACAGGGACTGTGTGTGCATGCTCAAAGTTAACAGGCGACACAATTCTTATGCCGTAGTTCTTTTGCCAGGCTGCACTACAAGCGTTCCTTACAGCTAACTATTTGAGTACAAATTTTTGTCTTTACCCTCTTTAGGTTTCTCCTCAATAGGAGGAGGCTGTTCAGGCAGGTCCTCCTTCATCTCTCCCTCCAGTCCATCTCCAGGTGACTGTTTCTCCTCCTCTGGCTGAGAGACTTCATGACCAGAGTTCACACCTGCTGCAATTACTGATGCTAGATGGACGTCTTCTTCATCATCTGGGTCATGGTAAGACTGCAAAGATAAACAAAGGTTATTGTAAGAGAACAGCTTAAATGAAGTGATCATATTGCATATTAACAGATTGAATACAGTACATAAAGTAAAAACTATGGATTTGTAATAAGATTATTTGTAAACTTAACTGTGATTTCTATCTCCCAAAAACTTGCAACACTGCTATCTGCTCACTCTAAAATGTCTGATTTACTGAATTAGAAAAAGTTAAACACAACAGCAACATGTTGATTCCCTCTTACCTGTTAAACAGCCAATTTGGGCTGAAAACACTTTTCCTACAGTTTTTTTTTTTTAGCCTGGACAAGATGGATCTTTGTTCTTTCACACAAATAGTTTATGGTTAACAATGCCTGTCTGCCAATAACTTGGATAGGATTAAATAAATCCATACTATCAACATCATAATATCAACATATCATAAACCTCTGGAATAACACACAAGGCAAGGCAGGTGCCAGGTGTCAGGTGCAACCCATAAGAGACATTGGGTGGTAGATGCCACTAGCCGTTTCTATGGAGGTCTATTTTGTTATTCATTTGAACTTATAAATTCTAAATCAAGTCAGTCATCCTCAGGGTTTGATATGCTAACTGGAAGACCAACATCAAATAGCTATGACGTACCTTCAGCTCTGGTCGGTCATTCCCTTGTTGCTCTTCATCTGAAAAGTATTAATATTGCAGCAATAAAGACACTGTTATCTTGAGATGGGCGAAGCTGTTCTCAGAACTTAAACAGCTGCTTGCAATAGTATTACAAACGTAACGTTATAGCAACTTCTGTCTGCGCAGATATTAGCCAGTATTACCGCATAAATGAGGTACTTACCAGATGTTATTCCTTTAATGACGACTATCAGGAGAATGGTCATAAAATAAACTGTTCTCGTCGTCTTCAAACACCTCTTGAAGCCCATTGCTGTTGTTGACAAGCTAACAATCTGCTAGCTGTAGTTGCTGCTATTTCTATCACCAAACATTCAGGTACAGTTGAGTCCCACTATGATAAGTAGCATAAATAAATACACACACGAACGCAGACTCCGGTCAAAACGGAACCTAGTTCTCTCTGGATACCACCTTGATTAATTTTAGCTGCTGTAGCTGTCAAACAAGCTAAAAAATTCCAATGCAAAGCTAAGCTAGCAGTGTAGTAACTGGCTGAAAAGACGTCCAGCTAAAAAGCTAGTGCCACAAAAGACCAACCACACGGCGCAATATTTGCAAGTGACCCAACTCTTCGGTCTAAAAGTTAGCTGCCGAGTACTTCTTGGGGCTAGAAAAACGTAGGAGCAAAAAGCTTTTAGCGTTTAGTTTATATTAACCAGATACTACTTAGCTACCCATGTTAAGCCCTTACTACTGATCGACACTTCCTATTCTCGACATTCGACCAATCAAAACGCGTTTCGTATGACTGTAGCCAATGAGCGTGGGCCAAAGACGCGTAAGCGAATCAGGTGCGTACACAATTATGTTTCTAGTCGATGGGCTTGTCCACGACACCAGAACACGTTATGAAAATGCAAGGATAATCATATGTAAGGTAGCGCTGGTTGCTTTTCTTGCATATTATTATTTACACCGTACGCATAGTAAATACGAATGTTGGAAGTAAAAAAAAATATATATATACATACCAAAAATGGTGTGTGATATCCAATGAATTATGCAATGCCTTACTCTGTGGTACTGTCACTTTTTTTCATGCCTCCAAAACATTACTGCACAAACATGTTATGGAGGGATTTGAAGAGCCTCAAGAAAATAAACAGCTCCAGAGTGATCAGTGGTTGTTATACTCTCAGGCGAATGTGAAGTTGTATGTATGTATGTATGTATGTATGTATGTATGTATGTATGTATGTGATCGTATTGTGACAACTAGGAAACTGATGTCTCTGGTCATGTCATTTTTTGCCACTTGTTTTATGTGTTTCACGCGGTTTCCTTTGGGTTCTGTCTTGTTTTTGTGTTATGTGAAATCACCAATCCAAATTCAAATTAACAATTTTGAAATGGAAATAAAGGATTGAATCCTGAAACTTTGATTGTGAGATTACTGTTACTATATTCAAGGACGGATTTATAAAGTTGTAACCAGTTGGCTTTAAATGGGGGATAAATCATTTATTAGGTCTTTATTTGGAATTACTAGTAAGGAAGAAACTTTTACTCCTTTTACAAGCTTTTTTTTAACTACAGATTTAACTGTTATTTTTTCCAGAATAGTCAAAATGTTTGAGACTAAAGTAGCAGCTTTTGAGAGCAAAAAAGTGGAGATAAATAAAAACATGAGTTTCTGTCTACTGTAAAGCTAACAAGAATATTGTAAGTAAGCTACTAGTATTCTTGAAAATTAATATCCTACAAAAATACCTTTTGGTTCCGTGGAAGGTCTGCAACAGGTCAACAATAAAAGATGCATCTCATATTTCATATCTCAAATCTTAAAATTGTTCTGTTGCACAATGGTCTCAGCAGCTGCAGAATATTGTTTCTCCATTTAAATAACAACAGCTCCTGGATATTGTCACGATGACATGCAAAAATGAGTCAAATCTTCTCTCAGAAGGCACCAAACTGTAAGAATGTTGATCACAGAGCAGCCTCTAACTAAAGGTGCACTCTGTCAGGTCCTTTGCATACAAAAGAAATCATACCAGCAGATGTGGTAATTAATAACTGCATGTTTATTTACAGGCGGGTTTATTTGTCATTTCAGAGACAGTAATAAGACAAAGACATCATTATTTAGAAAAAAAAAACATTCACAGTAAACAAGATAATGCAAGGCAGGGAGTGACAGACTGAGTTCAAACAATTAGAACAGTGACACATTATTTGTTGTAAGCACTCGACAGCTTTTCACAAAAAAAACATTTGTGATGTTTGACTTTGTGGTGGAGATATGATCCTCCACAGGCTGCTGAGACTGTGCAAAACCACACAGAATCAGATTAGCCTTGTACTGTATGAGCCAAGAAAAGCACAGATATGTGCCAAAAAGATAAAATGGAGATTTTTTTCTGCCAGTATTGTATTACATCAACTGATATCCAGACTGAGAAGGGTACAGAGCCAAAAATCAGAACAACAAATGCCAAAAGTATTAAGTGTCTGGATACTTTTGGACCCATTATGTTAGAGTGTATCATTTCAATAAGGCCATTTATACAGTGATACATCTATTTTCTTCAAAATCATCATGTAAAACTCTTATCTTTAAAATTATCATGTCTTTGGTACAAAACTTTGAAGGCAAATCACCTGATTTGTTCCGTGTGAGCTTGAACACAGGCTACTATATACTATATATAAAAATGTGGAAATGTGTTTGTTCACATTTGTACACTGATGTTGTGCAGTTTCTGAAGATGGATGCACACATTAACACACTCAAACATCCACACATAACTTTTTAAAGTTAGAATGTACAACAACATTAATGTACCATAAAACCAGCGATGTCGTCATTGCGTGTCCTGGTCACCTGTCAGTAACGGCATCATCGCAGATACCCAAAAGGCGAGACATGTTGACCAGTCTGTGCTGGCTGATGCTAGGCTCACTGTCGAGGTGTGCCACATGATGGGCCCCTCGAACGTATAACTTACAGCAGTCCAGCTCTGGACCCCTAAGTCACACTCATTCAGTCCAAATGTTCATTCCTTCTTGATTATAGTGAAGTGCTTCCATACAGTGACATTGTATATTATGTCCATTTGTTTAATTTTTAGGGCTTTTAATAAAAAATAAAAAAAATACAGCTGAACAAAAGCCAAAGTTTTCAAACAGAAATTTGATGTTCATGATTTAATAGAATTTTGATGACGCAGACTATATCATTTTAGCTTATTAATGCAGGCACAACAAAGTGATTAGTGGTAATAAATCACAGTATACAAAAGAAATACTTACAGTATCACATAATATTAAGATTGTGACTCAAGTGCTGAGACAAACTAGAGGAAATAATGTATTTCCACCAGTGTTAAACAGTGGTCTGTCAGGAGTATAGAGATGACAAGATATTCTCATACTGGAGGTTTTCTTTCAACCACACCACTGGACTGTACTTCAGGCTCATGGTACCTGAGGCATAAGATTCCAGTTAGAAGCATAAGGTAGGGTGAAAAAACTAATTAAAAGGTGTATAATCCTTTTTTTGTTGTTATTGCATAAAACACCAATTTTCCTTTATTCTTGTTTGGGAATTCTGGTTATGCAAAGACCTAGAAAAGAAAAATGTATTACCACACATTTCACCAAATGGGTTTTCACAAGTTCTTAAACTGCCATTGGAATATTAGCATTTATTTGGTTTCTGGGTTAAAAATGCTGTGTGCTACACATGAATGGTCCAAGCACGTCCAGAACCAGCCGAAAACCAAAGAGAACCAGGTGTTCCCAGTGACACGCTGTGGAGAGACCGGGGAGCAGTCCGGCATCAAGTCTATCGCTGTGCAGCTTTGATGACCCACTCCGCTGTAGGGTTCAGCTGGAAGAGGTCTTTCATGTACGTTTCCCCATCGAGACATCTCTCCTCTGAGATGAAGAGACAGACAGACAGACAGAGAGAAATATTTAACGTATGGACATGATGTCCAGATGTACTGTTGTTACTTCTATGATAGATAACTATAATTATGTGTGGCTATTATAACCTCATTTCTGGCCTGTTGGCTGACTAGCTGGGTTATTAGCAGAGAACAGAAAATGTAAACATTGTAATTAATTTGTTTTTAGTAGGAGCTGGACTTACTGATGTTTCCACCGATCTCATAGAGACACAGCTCTTCTCGCTTTACTGTCACGGAACTGGGAGGATAAAGAGAGAGAGGGAGAGCAAAGGAGAAAGAAGGCATTAAGGAGACATGAGGAGAGGATAAGCCTTACATAGCCAAGGCCGATACTGCATGTGTACCTGTGTGAGAGTGTGCGAAGTGCTGTATGTACACGCATTACCTGTCTTGGCTGAGGAAGCGGGTTAATACATCAGCGGCCTGCAACTCTGCAGTGAGCTGAACTGCCATAGAGATCTTACTGAACTGGGGGGCTTGGACTCGAATAAACCCCTGTGAACTCTCCTGGTTGTAAACACAGACAGACAGAAACACGGAGAGAGAGAGAGAGAGAGAGAGAGATAGAGAGATAGAGAGAGAGAGAGAGAAGAGAAACATATAGTCAATCACTCACCATAAACACTTCACTAAAACTAGATCAGAATTCAAAACACTGTCCTCATCGTTACACAAACCCTCCCGACACAGGGACGAGAATGTGGACTGCGCCCAAATACCGCCTGTTTTGTTTAGTAAACTCCAAACACTGTCTGGTGTCACAACACTTAGCTGAGCATGCAGCTCAAGAGCTCAGCTGCAGTTCCAAGTTACTCATTCACAACTACTGTATACTGCCAAGAAGAACAGAGCCACTCTAACACAGAAGCCTGCTTGCCAAAAAGGTTGATTAACAGGAGTCAGGTGAGAGTGCACCACATATTGCTACCTGAGAGCAAAATCCTGACTAACACTGAGAAGGAAGGTCAGACTCTTGCCAAGTGACAACTGAGAGGAGATAGAGCTGAGAGGCCATCAGATGTTCACGTCATATAAAAGGATCCACTGTCCTGTATTTGGCTCTAGACTAAACTACAATTACTGCCTCATGATTGTATTCCACAATTATGTTTTGTGTGGTCACAGTGACCTTTACGTTCGACTGTCAAAATCAAATCATTTCATGTGAAGTGAGAAATTCCTTGAAGGTTTTACTCAGATGTCACGTTCGGGAGAATGTGATGGACAGACAACCTGAAGGCATGAAAATATGCTCACATAGGAACAACATTCTCATAAAGCACCGCTAGATGTCACTATTACTCAACTGACGTTAAACACGAGCTGCTCGGAGTCGCACTCTATATTTAGATATATTGGTATCAAATTGTCATCTAGGTTTTTTATTTTGACTTATTATTTCTATTCAGCTATTAGGTTTTTAACTAGTGTTGCTTTGCATGCTCATTATTCAAAGGAAGCATGGAAACCTTTGCTGCGGCGCTGACTCTTTTCACCCTTGCCGGTTGTTTAGCTGTTATACTGGAGTTGAGGCTCAGTACTCTACTATGAAAAAAATTGGATATGAGTGTCTGTTTTATATGTCTGTTTTTATATGTAAGTCAATACATTTATACAACAATACACTTGGTTTACACAGCCATGGAAGCAAAATGTGTATTAGGTGTTAGGTTGTTTAATAATTCAAAATCTACTGTTAAATAAATGTAGAATTACACTCTCTCGTTAGCATATTTCTTAGTAGGATTATTAACTAGGTCACTGACTACGAAATGAAAACCCCTACCTCAGGGACAGCTTTATCAGATGGTTTGTCAGTGGTTATCTTCTTCAGTAGCTTTCTTACAGCTCTCTCTTTATTCTGTTTCCGCTGACTTTCCATGTTTTGATGTCTTACCTGGGTCACAATGAACTTGGGGATCTGGAGACAAGATGCACACATACAAGTGAGGTTTGATACCCTTAGTACAACATGCATGGAAAAATGAATCTTGATGTTTGTGTGAGTAAGTACGCCTCGCCAGGAAGCACCAAGAAACATTGTTCTCCATTGATTTCAATCATACAAATGACACTAACAAGGATTTACAGTTTGTTTATAGTGGTGTTTAGAATATATCGAGCGAGATCCTTACTGTCCATAGAAGATTCTGGTAACTAATCAGCAGGCGGACGATGTTGGCTGTGCTGGTTGCCATGGAGAACTCCTGTTGTTCTGTAACCTTGGAGCGGATGCCTTTGAACATGAAGATGTTGGGTGCTATGACAACAGAGACATTGTTGAGCGTCATTTTATTCTTGGCCTGACGGTCAATCACACGCTGGAAGAACTCCACTAATGCCTGGGGAGGAAGACAGAAATGAAATTTACACAGAAATAGTCAAGAGCTTCTCATGATTAGATGATTTACTGAATTGAAAATGAAGCATGTTTTGAAAGTGAATATGTATCTACCTTCAAAGTATCCCGATTGTGCTCGGGCAACAAAAGGACAAGCAGGTTCAAAGCCTGCAGCTGTTGCTTCTTTGTGGGGAGCTCTGTTAACACACACACACACACACACACACACACACACACACACACACACACACACACACACACACACACACAGAAATGCTTAATGCACGTTTTTTTCACTTCATTGACTCATGATGTGGCCGTAAAAGTTCTTGCAATTAAGCTGAATACTTCATGAGCAGATGGTGTACATACTGTTGACAGCAATAAATGCGCTGAGGTACTCCACAGTCAGTAGCGGATGGGGTAACTCCCTGATGAACAGCTTCAGAAGGCTAGCAGCATCGTGCTGCTTCAACTGTTGCCATGGAAACATCCCGTCATAGAAGGAGGTCTCGAGCTCCTGGCACAGTGACTGGATACGGGACAGAGAAGGAACGAGTCAGGTCACTAATGCCAAAACTGGTGGAAGAATAACTTAGACATCACCTTATTTTTTTTTATTTTTTTTATTTTTTAAATAGACCTAACAATCTGAAACATTTTACAGTGTGTCTGTGCTGGTGAAAGTCAAATACTTTAACCAACCTTGACTCTAGTGGCCGCTCCAGGGATCCGTAGCAGTCCCTCTGTGTCTAATCCTTCCTCCTCAATATGACTGATAAACTAAAGATAAGAGCGAGATTGTGTTTAGGTTAAACACCACAAGAGGAAAGTGTAAACACTAACAATGATCACAGTACAGTAAGATAACATTATACATTCGTATATATTTCTGCTGTTTGATTCATTACTATCAATATTCGCTGGTGGACTGTCAATGGCTCATACTTGACAGTGTGATCTGCTGACGTGCTCACCCGCTGCAGTATGAATGGCACTTTGGTCCCAGGAGCCCGCCTCTGGTCCTGATCCAATAAAGTGGCAAGGGGGACACCGAACAGACCACTCTCTGCACACACAAGCGCAAATATTGAAAAACTAACATTAACTATACATGCATCATAACCTGGAAAAAAATTGTTCTTTATACTAATTTTTAGCAGTTTTTTAATGAGTTTGTGTGTGTGTCAGTGTTTGCACATATACCTGCTTGTGTGTGTGTAAAGGCTCTTATTTTGTTGTTGTTCACGTTTGTTTCTAGTGTTTGTGTCACTGTACATGTCTGAGTTTGTATTTTTTCTGTGTGTAATGAGAAAGCCTGTTTACTCAGAGTTTTGTTTAGCCTTCAGAGCCTTCCCACAGCATATTTCTGTGTGTGTGTGTGTGTGTGGGTGTGTTTACCCTTAGCCTTCACTTTGACAGCTTTGTGCGCCTTCAGGTCTATCCCAGCAGTGTCAAACAGAGCAGTCATCTCCACAAGCGCCAGTCTACGCACCTAGAACATTAAAAACAAACAGAGACAGAGACAGGGATATTATAGCAACTGCATCAACTAACTCAATTTCTTCCTACGGGAAAGTTTGCCTTGCAAAGGCTTATCATTAAATAAACAGACATGTACACACAAGCATCCACAGATAATAATATTATGTCCTCGCATAATAACTTCACTTACCTTTTTCATATCCAGAGGAGACAGATCTCCTATCCTGGTCTGACCTGTTTTGTCTCGGAGCAGCTTAAAGTTCTAGAGAAGGAAACCGAAGAGATCAGGAAAAACTCGAAAAGGAAACACTGTGCCAAATTAATATTTGACTTGTATTACTTTTACACTGAATGCTGAACGTGGACGCCGTAATACTGATTTGATAGAATTGAATGAGAAGTGACCTTTTTCTGAACACACGGAACAGTGGAAATAATCTGTTAAACCAGCTTCAACCACAAGATGTCAGTACAGACCAAACTACCCACAACCTGTAGGTCACACTGGATACTCCATTAAAGTCTAACAAGACTGTTTTACTATAACTAGGTAACTATGCATACTATATTCTAATGTGTGTTGTTGGATTTTACATTTCAACCTGAGCTGTACATTCTGTTTTTATTACATCACAAGGCCAAAACAACATATTAAGACAAGTTAATACTTCTTGATGCCAGCGAATATTCAACTATTTACATAATTAATCTGATTATGTTCAACCAAGTGCAACTGAGACAAACATTTTGTCACTCACGCAGTAAAAAGTCATTCCCATGGAGTGAGGTTCTTAGATTTCTGTTGTCTATCTCAGCTAATCATTGACACACAACAATTAATACGTTGTTAATACCAGCTCTAATATCATCCCACACTGAAGAATGCTTACAACAAGAGAGCAATTCAAAGTGGCTTTGCATACAGTACGTTTACAGTTAACAATGTATGAAATCAGTGCATCCTGTTTATTCACTCGCTCTTCCCTCAAGTACAGACATGTTCAGTGTATCAGTAAAGAACGACACTGTTGAGGAAGTGAATGTGCATGTAGTCTTTGTGTGTGTGTGTGTGTGTGTGTGTGTTGTGTGTGTGTGTGTGTGTGTGCGTGTGTGTGTGTGTGTGTGTATGTACACAGGTATGTGGCTCACTGGTAGTTTGTCGTCAGGAGAACTAGGGCCGGTGGTGACCTTTAATCTTTGATGGTTGTCCCTGTAAGAGAGCGCCTGCTCTGAAAACGCCACTTCAACGTTCAGTTCTGTCTCTGTTTCTGTCGAGACACACACACAGAAAAAAATGAAAATAAAACACAGGACCACACAAGTAGCGTACTTAAACTACATGAGACAGAGACTGAAGTGTGTTTACATTTATTTAAACCCAGTGTTTTAGCCCCCGATGGCAGAGAGAGGAAGAAACAGAGGCCTGCTGCCTTTCTCTACCTTTTAATACACTACTGGAGAATGTTTAGGCTTGACCTGACATTTGCTCCGATTTGACAATGATGTACAATATAGACAAGATCATTCTAATGTTGTGTAGATCTGAAATAAAAGCCTCATCGATTGTTGTATCATATGTTTCCACTGAGTCTTTTTATTCCATTTTATAGTAGCTAAAAACCAGCACTTCTTCTAAACATCTGCAAGCTGAAAATAATGTGCTGTTGTGTTTTGAATAAGCATAGACTTTGCCATGGTTTGAAACCTCTAAAACAAAAAGCTTGGAAAAGTGAATTTGAATTATAGTTCTATCACATTGCACTGTGTCCTAATCTTTCCTAAAAATGAGTTGCTATGCAGAGGTTTATTTGGGCCACAGTTAGTTGCTCACCATTCTGACTCACACTGCATAAGAGTGTGTGTGTGTGTGTGTGTGTGTGTGTGTGTGTGTGTGTGTGTGTGTCTGTAGGAGTATGTTGCACATACCAGCTGAAGTGACATCTTTTTGTCCATTCTCACTTCCCCCTTTGAATTTACTAGGCTGCTCATCCTGCATCACACAGCACAACACAGAGACACATGAGTGTACAGCACACAGTGTAATGTTCAACAATTCACTCACACACATTCAAACAGTACGCCCCTCCCCAGTACATTTCTTTCACGTTACATATTATCCTGTCTGTTAATTAGTGGACAAACTGCATCTAGGTGAAAGAAAATGTGAGAGTATTAGTTGACGACAGCTTATTCTGCTGACTGATGTACCAGTAGTACACTTCATTCTACTCAAATAGTAAAACTTAAGTCATATATTTTCCATTTACTGAATATAAATTTAGTCAATCCAATAAAATGTAGTGAAGGGACTTGATTTTCCAGAAATAAAATGAGGTTTGGTGCTTAAAACAGACTGCTTGCTAATTGGCAGCTGATTGCTGCCAGACTGGAGACAACAAAGTTAGCAAAGCAGTGACCTCTTCCTTTCCTAAGAAAAAGGAAACGTTGGTTTTGTGATTTGTGGTTGAACGAATTCATCGTATTAAAGAGGAATCAGGGAAGAAAAACAGTATCAATGCAGCATCTTACTTCTGTGACCTTAATTAGCACAATTCTGACAGGAAAATAATAATTAAAAGCTTTAAAGGAATAGTTTGATATTTTGGGAAAAACACTTATTCACTTTCCTGCTGAAACAGCCTGACTAGCTGCTACAAGTTTCTATAAACACATAACTTATCATTTTCATACTTGTGCACTTCCCAAAAAAGAGGTCTTAAATTGTGAGATACACAGATAAAACAGTCTGATAAAACGTGTCCGTGTCAGAGTTTACAGTAAATGAAACAGCTGAACACATGGAAATGTAATGTCTTTGGCTTTTATACTCTTTTCAAATAGCTCCGACTTATATTCTTTCATCTTGATACAATTAAATTAGTTTTTGTCTTTTAACCTTTTCAGAAGGTCTGAATATATCCCTAACGTCAGGAACGTGTTGTCGGTTGCGTCGCCGTAGCAACGTCTGCTGTAGTGTGGTCACACGACGTTCTACAGCTGCTGCCTGAGTTCTGGTCAGTGTGGACAGGAACACCGCGCTGTCTTCTTCCTGTCAATCAGAATCAGACATGAGTCAGTTAGACAACATCCATCTATTTCTATATCATCTATATCTATTTCTTTTCCAGGCTTTTCGTTTTAGAGGTTTCAAACCATGGCTAAGTCTATGCTCTATGTTCAAAGCTGTGAACTGCAAATATGAAACCGATAAACCATGACTCAACCTGGACCCAGGTGTCACTAATCAAATAAGGGAAAGATGATCGACACCTGATCCTGGTCAGCTGCCAATGAATCATCAAACAGTCGTGCTAGTCCCGCCTCTGTAAGCCACGCCTCCTCCTGCTCTCCTTCTGAAAGAGAAGAAAGGAAATCAAATAGGAAAAGAGAGGGATATTTTTCAGTTTGGTTCCTGACATGATCTATCACGAGCATTAATTTGTGACTCACAATGAGTGAAGGGTGAAGATCAGTATATAAAAAAGCCTTTATTTGATTCTACAGGTGCAGGAAATGGGAAAGGAGTACACACAGAACCGTACAACACATTATATACAGGAAGAGTGTGTTTGCTCCAGAGAACAATAGTCTTCATAAACAGACTCACTGAAAAACACTCAAGAATTGCATCCGTCATGTGCCAAGGACACGGAGCCAGTCTGTACAACCCTGAGCTGGCAGTGTTTTTTTCCTTTTTATAAAGAGCCAACATGTCGCATTTACAGGTCAACAAAGAGGTTATGAACAGACGTGACATGTCCACAAAGAGACACAAAACAACCACAGAGATGCAAAATGACAACACATGCCCAGACTCGTGTATGATCCAACTCTGCCCCTACATTATCCTTACTCTAAATCAGGTCTGTCCATGGACACGGTGTTATCTCACCCTCAGGAATCTTCTGCTGCTCCTCCTCTTGAACTTCCCCTTCTCCTCCACCTTCTCCCCTCCCTGCTCCTCCTCCGGAGCGAGTGATATTCTCCACCTCCTTCCAATAGTCGTCCATCTCCAGCTCATCCAGAGAGTCCTGCAAGACGTGCAGCCACATTTCATCATTTACAATTTCAAGTTCACATTCCTGTTCCATATCTTGTTTCTGCCCTAAACAATGATTTTTTTTTGTCGATTTATTAAAAATAAATTCTCTCAGATATGATGCAAAGAGATGACAAATATCAACAGCGAGAGCCAGAGTCACAGCAAGTCTTAACAAGTCTCAAAAGTGTCCGTACCTCTCAGATAGCACACACACACTCACCAAATGCACACATATATTTTATGTAAGAGACCTAAAATATAAACAGACCTTGGAGCATTTTTTCCCCAGCTCACTTAACTTTTCCAAAAACGGCACTTAAATTAACTTGTTGGGTTATTACTGAGTTTCCATGCACATTAACTAACTAGAGATTACTGAAAACATGGGCAATGAGGGGCAACAGTTGTAAGCCTGCATACCAAACTCCCTGTAAAACTTTAACAGATATGATGTATTTATTTATTATTACATTTATAGCAGACATTCTTATCCAGAGAGAGCGCAACAGCAGAAAAGTTGTTGCCTGTGAATTATTAGAGAAGGTCTACCATTAAATAGTTTTATAGTGATACCTGAAAATATACACCTTAAAAATATGAACGGTAGGTAAGTCTTCATTCAGAGAGTCCGCAGACATCAGTATTATTAGCACTAAGAAACACATTGCCTTGCGTCATAAAGTCGGACCTGTCCATTTCATTTCTTGACCAAAACTAAAACATTGAGATTAAACAATGTGCTGCCTCCGCTGAGCAAACTAGCTTCAGTGCAAATATTTAACTGGACAAGTGCTGACATCTACCTGGACTCCATAAGTGTCCAGTTTTTGAATGGCAGCCCACAGCTGTAGTGTGAAAGTAGGAAACAAATGAAAGGGAAAAAACTGTCCTGATGATGAGTTCGTTTCACTTTAAGGTCGCCACACATGCAAGGATGCTCTTAATACAAGAAAGAAATATAAGAATCTATCATTTTAGAATATACACGAAAGCAGCTTGTTGGAATAAACAGAAGTAGAATGGGAGACCAAAAAAAAAAAAAAATACAACAATACCATTATAAAAAAGACAAAAAAAAAAAAATTGGAACCAACAAATCTTATGAACTTTGAGAGAGTAAGGAAAGGAAAACAGTGCAGCAACAGCTAACGACAGCACAGAGTCACACCTCCTACCTGAGAGTTACAGCGCTGACATGCGGGTCGAGGTCTGGACCTGGAGTTGGGACTGTGCCCGGGGCTGGAGTCAGGCTTTGGGCTGGAGGAGAGCTGAGACCTGGGGCAAGCGGCAGAGCTTGGATTGGGGAGTGACGACGGGTCGGTGCTGCTGGTTTTGGTGATACTGGCGGGAGCGGCAGGCCCGTATCTATCTTCATGTTGTGTGTTCTGGTTCTGCTGAACGTTGTAGTGGCCTGTTCGGCGGCTGCAACAGAGACATGCACAGACAGGTAAGTCAGACAGTTAGAGGGACACGTCTGCTTATGATCCTTGCTAACGCATGTCAGAACTTGGCCAGGCAAAGTTTCTGATTTGGATCAAAAAATTATAATGATCTGATTCCCATAAGTCATAGCGTGAAACTCGCTCTGAGGCTTAACAGTTTCGCCTGAGGCTTTGCACTTTGTACCCTGTTTACATTATGACATATCTCATAACAGCAACTACTGTATCATAAAAATATTCCTAGATTATAAATGTCGAATTGTCTGGGAACTGACTGTGTTCAGTGTCCTCTATAAAAAGGTGTATGTACGTTTCAAAAAGCAACCTACGTATTTGCTTTCATTTAGATCCATACGTCAGCTTTGTGCCTGCAGTGGATGTTAGTTTGCCTTTAATGGCAGGCTCCAGATAGTTTATGACACAGAGCGGTCAGTGAGTCACACAGACAGAAGTCGGTCAAAGAGGCTAAGTAAAGACGAGCCAGCGGCATGTTGAATTCCCAGCCAGTCAAATAATGAGGACAACACCAGCAGGGACTAAGATTAGCAGCTCTCACACAGCTTGGACTTCACTGTGCTAATTTAACACAGGCAGCTCAGACTAGAGTGGTTTAGCCTGGCCTAGCTAAGACAGAGTGAACCCTCAATGCTCATTATGATGACGATGACCTCATAGGTTGTCTAACTATAATGACTGTCATTGTGTGTTGTCATATGCTGTCTATCACACACACACAGACACTTGAGGATGCGAAGCAGCGACCCACATGATAATCAGTACACAACTTAATGATGTAATGTGAAGTCATGGACAAGAAACACACACTCACAAACACATGGTCACAATGTTTTTGAGGCTATGTAAGGCTGGGTAAACATATTATTGGTATATGAATTACAGGTAGGTTGCGGGTGAAAAAAAACAGGAATGGAAAAATAACAACACTTTAAAAAAAAACAAACAAAAAAAAAACATTTAAATCAAGAATAGTTAGCATAATTTTATTATAATTACTGTGAATGCCTATGACACAGCCTTTCACTCTGAATTCATTGAGTCCAGAAAATGCAGCTGCAGCTGTGGACAGATGATTTCTGCAAACCTGGTTATCTTTTTTTGAAATTCTGACATTTCCAACCACATTTCAATTTATGTGCAAATTGAAAATGCGCATAAAAGAGGTGGATGGTAATACAGCTAATGTGTGTTTGATATTGTGTCTTATTTCTGTGGTTTTGTTGTGACAGGAAGTTACACAGCACTTTCTTCATCTCTGCTCTCTTCCTTCTGATCTGTCACTCTCTCTTTCCAACTTCAAGCTGTAGCTGTTATGGACTGATCGGCTACAGTTCTGGTACAACTGTGATCTCTGTGTCCCATGCCAAGCTGAAAGTTGGCTGTCATCAGTGTTGTTCATCTACATTCATCTACTTGCGAATCATCAGTAATCTCACTTTCCAAACACACCGTCATAAAAAATATACAGTTGTATATTTGTCAGTGCAGTTGTCAAAAAGTTGAGCCTAGACACAGATTCGACACTGAAAGTGGATGCGTCAGTGTTTAATGTGATGGCAAAGATTAAAGCCTCTGCACGATGATTTTACTGAACTGAAATGAACTTCTACCAGTAAGGAGGGGACACTATGATAAAATTATATAATTGTCAGTGATACTGTAGCAAATATTGTTAAGTATGCGTGACATTAAGTTAATAAGCCAAAACATGAAAAACACCAACATGTTCCAGATCACGATACTATAATGAAGTAATATGTCAGACACAACTGGGCCAGTTTTTATTACACCTCGAAGAGTCACATATTTGACACAGCATTTAAAAACACTACACATGCTGATGCAGAGTGACGTTTAAAGGGAACAATGAATAAAAAATAAAGACTGGCTCAAAAGTAATGCTTAAAGTGAAATTCAGGCACAAAATAATGATGTTTCCAATATTTAGTCACTACACACATCTAACTGCATGAAACGAAGGAAAAGGAATTAAATTAGCTTGTAGGTGAACAGCAAGGAGCTGATGTGCTGTATTAATTTATTTGGAATTATCAGCAGTGTATTACCCTGAGGGTTCATGCTGCGGCAAAGCCACATACCACAGCAGACTTCCTGCCACACACACACAGTGTATATTACTAATAAAGCGTTAAAAAAAAAAAACCACTGGTAAATATAGACTCACACACTTTGATCTGGTTTCAACAAAGAACATCAGGTATTTCACTAACAACAGACCTCCTCCTCTCCCTCCTTCTGCAAATCTCCTTCCTTTCCAACTCCTCTCTCCTCCTCCTCTTCCTCGCCTACCCCTCCTTTTCCTTTCTGTTTGGTGCTCTTGAATTCCCTCCCCTATTGTATTGGCTGTTTTCCCACATCACTTTTTTCCTAATGTTCCCACATCCTCTCTTCCCCCCTCCTCTCTGACAGTAGGACTCATCAAAGCTCAGTGGGTGATAACACATGCAGAAACATGCTGTCTGACTCCTCTCTTGACCCTCTTTGTTTTGATGAAACTTAGCAGGTCACTCTCCTGACACATGCTTGTTGCCTTGAACAGCCCACCGACTGGAATATTTTCATTTCCTGTCATACTTGACAAGATGTGTTTAAACCAGAGCCACAGTATAAACGGTCTGACTGAACACACACAAACATATTGACACACATAAGTTTGTTAGTCCTCCATAGGATGAATTGTAAAAAACCCAAGTGACCCCTTAACAATTCATCTAGTGCCATCATTCATCAACTATCTGCAGGTGTTTTAGGTGTTGGTCCAAATATGTCAAATGCACAACAAACATCCAAAGCCAACAAGAAATAGCTGTTGCTACTGACTGGATATTTGGCGCTGATGCAACAGGCACCTGTTCTGATTTATCTGATTGGCTGTTTTCCATTTACCTACAGTCCTGCGGTTAAAGAAAATATATTTACAAGCCAGTTAAAAATTAAGCTTTGAAGTGTTCACAGTATATCAGTTGTTGTTGAGCGCTCTGGGTGATTTACCAATCTGTGAAAATATGTGAAAAGCAAGAGTGGAGGCGTGATTCCTCTGAGTGAACTGAGGTCACAGTGCAGATATTCTTTTTGTGCGTGTGTGTGTGTGTGTGTTTTTGTGAGCAGGGCCATCCCAGTTCATACAATGTCAAATCCACAACACACACGCACACACACCACAATAATACTAACAAGGTTTTACACACAATAGTTAACAGCACACATGACTTTGCTCCATTTCACACACGCATAAAAGGTCGGGTGGGCTGCCCTTGTGAGTAAAACAAACACTGCCTCTCTCTGGCACACTTTCATACATACATGAACAAATGACCTTTAAAGTAAAACACTGATGCAGCTGTGTGTGCGATTGTTCTACTCGTTGTACCTTTCCCCACACACCTTTTATCAGCTTGTTAGAGCTGCCGACAAAGATGAAGTGTGTGGGATAGAGTGTGTGTGTGTGTGTATATGTGCGTGTGGAAAAAGTCCAGTGAGTAAAAGTAAACTCTACACTGTGAGGTGCAAAAAGGACTAGAAGGAAGGAAACAGTATCGGCCAGCAAAGACCAAATTCTGCACCGATGAGTTGAACATGAGTCAAGATGTGAGGAAGTGATCTCAGCTGACTATTTTAGCTGACAGGGCCTGAGCTTGAGTATCACTGCAGAGACAAGGAGCTCCCAGCTCCACACAGCACAAAGAATAGATATGATACTGTAGATTTATATTAAAAAGAGACAACTGATTTAAATTATTGAGACACAGACAGTGGTGAAAGTACCGTACTGTGTCAAATTTTGAACATTTCTACCTCATCTTACAAAGAGACATGAGTTGTATCAATCTTCTCTCATCTAACTCTCACCAAGAAAGCAAATAAGTGTATTTTTACCGAAATGTTGAACTGTTCCTTTAAAAGGATCTGAGCAGTTTTTTCCAGCACTGGAAATGGATGTGAGGAAAACGATTATTTATTTCTATGGTTTGACACAAATACATAATGAACAATGGACAGCTGAGGAATTAACAAGGGGGGAGAGGATAAGAAGTGTGTGTGTGCTTGTGTGTGTGGTACTCCCATTCACATCAACAGGTGCCAGCTGCCCTCTGAAGACAGACGCTGCCTCTGTCTCCCCCACACACACACAGTTACTGATCTCAGCAAAAGACCCACTGGCTGAATAAATCATCTTCTTTTAGTTGTGAGGAATCTACACTGAAATGATATGCTGGCCCTTTCATGCTAGAGGTCTGACTCACTTGTCAGTTTGTCTCTGTCAATCTTTCTTTCCATCTCTCCGTCTGTCACTATCCACCTTTTTTTGTTGTTGGCCGGTCTGTCTCTCTTGCCGTCTGTTTCTCTAGATGATGTCCTGTTTATGCGCGTTTGTGTATTCTTCTATTCCTGACGGACACCACATTAAATCTGACGGTGTGCTACAGAGCACAGCTGCGAAGACTCATGCAGTGTCCTGTAACCCCTTCACAGCTTGTCTTCCTTTCTGCAGACGTCATTTCCTGTGCAGTGTTGTATTTCTGCAGGCGGTCTGCTGCATCACACAGTGAATTTATTTGAACCATGTGTGTCCACTAGCCACTTTTAACATAAATACTTTGGGTAATACTTTCTCCTACTCGACAGTGGAGAACACAACAGAAACACAATGCTCTTTAGCTAAAAAATTAACCTCTCAGAGCAGCTAAACCTATTTTCATCTGAATTACCAAAAAAGGAAAAACAGAAACACAACTATGAACAAGACTCCCAGCAGACACGTAACCTAAGGCTCCTTAGGTCGGATGTCCCTTTCTGGTTAAAGGCCAGCAGCTTTCTGTCTGTCTGTCTGTCTGTGGCACTCTGTCTCCCATTTCCTGACTAGGGGAAACAATGACCGCAAAACTAAGCCTTCAAGTCGACCTAGACAGGATGCACATACACTGTGGGAGGTGAGACAAAGGCAGGCTGTAATGTGATGCTGTTTTTTTTTCAAGCTAGTGGGAGAAGCCATCTGGAACACACACACATATACATATACTGTATATATACACACACACACACACACAGGGGCAGGTGTGTCCAACTGAAAACCAGCTGGACTGAGTTGTTTACTTTTATCACACCACGGTTGTTGACAGCTGTTGTTTGCTGACCTAAACATGCACTGAACACACACACACACACACACACACACACACACACACACACACACACACACACACACATACACACACAGCTCATCCTGGATGAATAAACAAGTCCTCTCTGTTATAAATAAGAGTGTCACTGTACAGTTGTTTCAATATGAGCTTAGTTCCTATTCAGTGTTTCCTCTGTGGCGCCTTGATTTATAGCTCCGCACTCAAGAGGAGTCTTTTCCTCACTGTAAGAAGCTGAGTAGGTGCTTATTATGAAGACAATCAAGAAGATATAAACAAAAGCAGCAATAACAAGCCTGGATGGTGGGTAAGACAGCGCTCTCCATCTCCATAAACATGAACGCATCAAATGAGGGAATTACTGTTGGAAGAACAGTCTTCATCCCTAAGAGACTTCATGCTTGTTTTTCATTTGTATCAATCTGTATATTTTACTACTTAGAAAATAAACTGCTTAAATGATCAATCAACAGAAATTTAATCATCGAAACTTCTGCTAATCATTTATCAAGCAAAAGTGGGAAAGATTTGCTGATTTTAGCTTCTGTTTTTACATCTTTATGAACTGATCTTTGGGTTTTGGACGGTTGCTCAGACAAAACAAGACATGATGACGTCACACTTAGCTCTGAGACCTTGTGATGGACATTTTTCATTATTGCGACATAGTCACATGACATCAGCGTGAATCAGACTCCTTTTGTGGTCCCACAGATATACATACAGTTATTTTGAATATTGATTATTCTTTTGAATATTTTCCTCAACTGATGATCATTTGATTAATAAAAAGCCTTTAAACAACCTTTAACAATTTCCCACAGCCCAAGGTGATGTCTTCAAATTGATTGTTTTGCCTGAATAAAAGTGAAAAACCCAAAGATGTTCAGTTTGCAATTTGACAGAAGCAAATCCTCACATTTGAGTCTGGAACCACCATCAAGTTTTGGCATTTTTGCTTACAAAACAGTTCAACCATCAGGTTTTGGTTTTTGCCCATTAACTTTTAGTTCATCAGGTAGTTTATTAATCAACTAATAACTTCAGCTCTACATAAACCAGAGTCCAAAAACAAGACACTATCTGGCTGTTTAGTAAAGCAAATTTATATTACACAGTGTTGGGGAAGTATTATCTTTAGAGCCACAGTGGTATCTAAGAACTCTCAGTCAGACTCTGGGTATAACAAAGTCAAGGTGAAGCTGCTGATCTGTTGATTAGGAATGTGCTGAAGGAAAAACATAACCCAGGGCCAGAGGCGGAGCTGGAGATAAAAAAAAAAAAATATGGGGCAACTTACCAGGTTAGTGCTGGGTTAGTGTGGTGGGTTTTATTTAACACTTCTGCACAGTCAACACAATTGCTCCACTGCTCTTCCGTTCAAAATGAGGTAAATAGCAATCACTGAGACCTTTGACCACTTGCTCTCTCTCTCTCTCTCTCTCTCACTCACTGACACACACACACACACACACACACACACACACACACAGTCACCTTTAGCCGCTACTGGCCTCATTTCAAACTGGTGTATTAGCATGGCATTACACCTGCACACTCTCATTTGTCCCACCTGGGCACGGCGGGCTCGTGGTCCTGGGCTGACGGAGCACACACTTCAGTTTTCGGCAACAGTTCCGCGTTGCTGTGGTAACCCGTTAAAACCACTCCCTGGATCTGCTGCTGCTGCCGACTCATGTTTCTCCTCCTTTTCTTCTTCGCTCTTCTTCACACACAGCTGACATCCAAACACCGCCCGGTCCACCTGTAGATCTGTGTGTGTCTCTATCTGTCCATGCTTCCCGTCGCTGGACTCTTGTGTTGTTGACTCATTCTGACATCAGACTCTCCTCCTTCTCTCACTCTGTCTCCCTGTTGTTCTCTCCTTTCTCCACAACTTGTGTCAGTGTGTCTGAGAGGCGGGACAGGGGGCGGGATCACGGATACAAGGCAGCGCGGGGATTGGCTGGAAGCGCAGGTCCAAACTTTCAAAGTTGATGGCGCCCCCTACTGCTCCAACTGTGGTGAAGTGTGCTAACTGGATTTTTAGATGTTTACTGATACATCTGGGAAGCTGTTTCCATAACATCAGGACATCACTTCCGGTATATTTTAACATAATTAAGTTCTTTATGAACTTGGGCTTGAGGTGCTACTCGCACAGCAGTCTGTACTCCAGTTGTTGTTGTGGCTTTGGGCTCCGGCGTACAGGATTTGAAGTGAAGCAGTGGCTATGAAGTTAAAGAGGAAGATGTTTGAGGGAGTTCACATCCTAGCCCTGTTTAAATATACACTCCCAGATTGTCAGCTATCTCCCTCAATATACAGCCAAAACAAGCACCAAGGTTTTTAAGGCCAAACAATGGATTAGTCCTTGACTGTCCAAGTCAGTCCAAATGATCAATGGCTGCAGACCAAACTACAGGAAAAAAATTCCATAGACTTCAGCATGAGGCTACGCAGTCCTTTGCAATCAAATATTAAATATGACAATAATAATACTTGATTTAAAAAAAAGTTATTATAAATTTTACTCCCAAAACTGGGTGGAAAAATAGTTGCCACACTCTTCACTGTTAGTCATTAAGAGCCTTACTCCTTATGTTTCTTCGACTCTGTTGAATACTTTCCATATTATTTCTTCTCCTCAGTTAATGTAGTTTATATTGGATTTACAGTTCCATGATAACCATTTTAATCTTCACAAATACAGTAATATTTCTTTATAGGTAAATAGCAGTCCTAAGCCGAGGCATTATACTGCGATATATATATACACACTGCATTGAAATGATTACATTATATTCAGTAAGTAAAAATGCATTGGCGGTAAAATGTGCTTAATCATCAAAATGTTTATAACAAACTCACAGCAGGGAGTGTCACAGTCATGAATTCATTAATTCCTGTTCAAACAGAGACAATGGAACCTGATTGAGAATCAAATGCCATTTTTCTGTAATCTCACAAATCTGACCACACACACGTCAACATAAATGGGTCAAGGAGTCAAAACCACATGTAAAACCAAATACAGCTGAAAAGCATTATGCACAGACCAGCACTCAAGCACACAGATTTCTCTCATTCGCACTTCCCTTACCTAAGATGAAGGTAGTACACGAATCTGGAGACCATTGTATCCGTATGTCCCTGTGTCCAGTCAGTCTGTCTTTCACAGAGAATGACCCTCTGGCCATGTGCTGGCAGATGATGGTAAAACACTCACACACTGTGATGAGTGGATTAACCTGAGAGGTCAATCAGATTTTTCTGCTCCTCCATCTGCCCCTCCCCAGTTTCGGATCCTTTCATCCCACCTTCCCCCTTCTCCTCCTTCCCACTACCCTTGGCCTCTATTCGCCCTCCATTCTTTTTCTATCTCACTTCCTTGCCTCATTCGGCTTTGCTCTATCCCTATCATGGCCTCCTCCTTCTGAACAACCTAACACTGCGCAAAACTGTGTGCTTTGCAGCAGAAGTCGTACAATGATAGAAAACTGTAAATAAATAGAGCCCTGACACATTTAACAGAAAATATCTTAAAGCAAGTCATTCTAATTGGAAATATTTTCTAAATTTTCATATTTGAATATTTAGTTGACTTGACTTTTTTATGTTATAGCCACAGGTTCGTTTCATATTCTGTGAGGGAGTTTGGCACCATAGTAGTGACAGATTCCTCACATATGCCCCCTAGTGTCTGTTAGGACACACAACAACTAGTGGCCCACGAAAATAATCTTCAAGTCTCTACATCCCCTAGCAACACTGTGGCTGCATTACTCTCTCAGCCTAACAGAATTACTGTCGAAGTACTGCACATTCTTCTCGGCCGCCCACCCCATCTGCTGTTAATCAGATTAAATGGCTGCTGTCTGTACTGTTCTGACCAACAACATACACTCTAGCAGCAGTTCTACCTTTGTGTTACACACATACACTGGAAAATTAAGGCGAATTGACAGCTTGTATGCATATGTTTGACCCTTACTTTGACATTAAAAAAAAACATCCAGTTTACAATTCATCTAAAAAAAAAAAAAGACAAGATAGAATATACAAGTGAAAATATTTTTAATTTTTATCATTATCACCTTAAAAGTGATCAAACCCCAAGAAAACATTTAACACACAAGTACAAACAGGATTCAGAAGGAGAATTTAAAGAGACGTGACAACTTTATAGAAAAAGCAGCCACTCAAGGATTTCCTGTTACTGCTCATGCAAAAGTTCTTCCATAATACTTGAGGCGAAAGCAAATTCTGCAAAGCATATCTCCAAACAGGAAAACAACTCTTGAGCCACATTATTAACAGATATTTGTAAATAACTGATTCTTTTAAAGGAAATGAACAAAACATCTTTTTAGCATGAAAACATTCAAAACATATGCTAAAACAACAAAAAGTGCAACTTTCAGAATTATCAGTGCCGGACAGAAAACATGCTGTTGAACCTTGAAGCTTGCTCTTTGCTCTGCCCTCTGCAACACACAATGACTTTATTCATCGAGTGAGTCTCTCTGAACAGATGATAGATGACACTTGGTTTATCCGTCTGCATTCTTGAGTTAAATTAATATCTACTATTGTGCCGAACAGTAAAACCTGAGCACCTCATTCTATGTTTTATGCAACATCAAACAACAGTTACTAGTGTTATGTTAGCAGTCGCACATTAACCCCAGGCTTGTTTAGTGAGCAGGATTTCTTACCTTTTTTCTTCATATTTACATCTTCACTGGGCCCCTCAAGTCTCGAAACATCTTTGCGTACATGTCTCTCTGTTTGTCCAAGCTGTCTTTATAAGACCTAGAAAATTGACATTTTTTATATATAACTTGTTAGCTTTTAAACAAAAACATCAGATGTACCTAACACTAAGAATATGTAAAGTTAAGTGCTGTATATTAAAGTATATTAAAGCCTAAGCTATGAATGAAAATATAATTATGCTTTAAATTAATGTAGCACAGTTATAAGTAAGTTAATATGCAGCCTTGTGCAGTTAAAATACAAGATCAATAAATTATACGTGTAGGATAATTCTACACAGAATTCATTCTAAATACATAACAGAGGTTGATCTTACATCGCCACTTTCCTCAGGAGGTTGTTAATGTCACTGTCAAAGGGTCTCTTTGCCTGAGCAGTTATGAGGCAATCCTGGGCGCTCTCATACTCATGCAGCTCCAGGTACGCCTGACAGACATGACATCAGTGTGAACAATAGACTAATCTTTATTTACAGTATGAGCATGTAACTCACAGAACATGGAGGAGGAAGCCGCACATGATATATAGTTATATCTAAAACCAGACCAAATAATATATTTAACATCTAGGAAGATGTTACATGAGAATAACAAAAATGTTTGTCATTAGCAATTTTTCATTTTTCATTGTCATTAGCAATTTTTCATTGATCGTAAACTTGAAAAATGCTCCAAGGACTGAATATGTTTTGCCTGTGTCAAACCAGCATTTAATCTTGTGCACTTCAGGGCCTGTGGGGATTTTTATCTGATGGTTTGGAAAACAAACAAAAGCCCAGACCAACCTGTCCACAGCGGAAAAGAGCCTTTGTATTGGCTGAGTCTATCTCCAAGGCTTTGTTGCCATATTTCAGGGCTTTGTGCGGGCTGTCCAGACGGAGCTCAGTGAGAGAAAGGTTCAGATATAGAGGCAGCACAGCTGTCTTGATCCTCTCCTTCTCTGCATCACTCTGGGATTCCCTGCTCCCCAGCAGCGTCATTGCCTGTTTGCCAAGCAGAGAATCCAATACAAAATACATTAACCTCAAACAGTACACATGTAAAACAGAAGCACAGCAACCTCTTTAGCTTATAAAATGAACATGAGCAAGGCTTCTTTATCTTTACCACACTTCAAGATTTACCTGTTTATAGCGATCTTTGGCATTATGATAACGGCTCTGGTTGAAGAAGCGGTTGCCAAAGCTGCGTAGTGTGTTGACAACTTCAAGAAGCGTGGACAGAGGAGCAATGTTCTGCTCTTCCTGAAGACAGAAAAGACGTAAAGCAATGTGAACTGACCAACTATACAAACACAAATACTGATTATTTATTATACTGGCTTTTGAAAATAAAAGCACTATTTAAAGTGGAATAAATTATAGGCTATTAAAAGTCTAAAAAGGAATTAATGTCAAGGTGCATCATCATATATAATGGGCTTCTGGAGGCAAAAATAAGATTCCTTAGTTTTCCCAACAACAATAATAACAGGGCACCTGCAGTCTCCCTACCGGACTCAGTGCGACAAAGTCGTCCACTTGTCCCGAGTTGAAAAAATCGAGGATCTGAACCTCATACAGAACCACAGCAGCAGCAGGAATGAACGGAGGACAACCCATGTCCCCGTATGCATAGTGGGGCTGGAAAAGGAAACGAGAGAACTCTCCTTTCTGCATGGTCAGCAGACCCAGCTCCAGTCCAACCAGTGTCACATCTGTTTGAGCAATCATTTTTCAATCAGTCAGAAAAGTTCTTCTGGAGACCACGATTTTTATAGGTTAGCAGGAAAATTCATTTGAACCTTGAAAAAGAATTTCTGACCTCTCCCTAACTTCATCATCTGCGGGTATTTGAAGTTTGTGGTGGTTTCAAAAGGTTGGTCTGAATATTCCAGGAAACCAGAGTAATGGACTGTGTAAGAAAAAGAATGAAGAGAGGTAATGGCAGAACAAAAACATGTGGGGAAAAACTGTGTCAAGAGTTTATAGAACAAAACTGCACTTGTCAATACTCAATACTGAAGCATTTTGGGGTACAGGTGAGCCCTCTCCAGGCTGGACCACCTCCTTCAGGATCCCTCCGTCTCCGGAGATGTCATCCATCTGCAGGCGTAGATGGTCAAACGGACTCTAGACAATAGAAGGAAAAAAAAAGCCCTTAGATGTGTACACACTATTTTCACAATCAAGTCAATCATGAGTAAAGCTGGATTGAAGCTCATAAGTATTAACCACTGCATTAGTTATTAGTGTGCGGAAAGTGTTCTTCTAATTATTCTCAAAACATATGGATACAACTAAATGGAAACATCACTGAACATCATTGCACAGTGGAAAGTGCAGCCTTTTGATGTTGTTTTGTTGTTTGTCTCACAAGATTGATGCTGCCTTGATAGATGAGTTATTGTTTACAACAGAATTTATCTGTGCAAAATTTACTTGGTGCACATACTATGTATGTGTGTATTTTTTTTAAGAACCTAAGCGGCTCCACAGGAACTTGAAGTAGCCATTTATTGGTTTCATGTAACAACAATGACCTCAACTAATGACTTTAACATTCAAGTCTGATGATGTTACTGGAATAAATCCACGGCGTCGCATCAGTAAGACTGAGCTGAAATATATCGGCTTTAACAAAACTTTACATCCTAAACCAACAATGTTTCCAGAGATAATTCAACAATGCCGCATTTCACACCGACAACAAGGCACATTTTTATCTGTCGTTAAGATACTGAAATGTATGAGTAGTGTAACTAAATTCTGAGATTTTTTTTTTTAAATGGCTGACATTTCCTTTAGTTTGGAAACTGTCTGTAATGCAGTGGCTGAACTAGAGCCACAGCTGCTTCTCCCACAGACTGAAACTTTGATCTGTCTTTTCTTAATGTCAACATTAGCATTAGCATTTAACTAGCTAGCTAAGAAACATGTTTTAGCTTACGGGGTTGCTCGTCCTCAGCCGCTCCTCAGTGTTTATTAACCTCCGGATACTGGATATTAACCCGTTGCCTGACATTTCACCGATGTATAAATTACTGCTGCTGTTAGAAATGTTCAATATAAAGCGGGTAATTCAAACTGAAACTACAATTGCCTGTTTTGTTTTTTCTCTCAGGTGGGTCTGGACACCTTGATGACAAATGTGACTCAACTGTGGGCAGGCCGAATCCCAGACACCCCGAGTTCACTACTACTGCTACTACAATCAATATCAGCTGATGATCAGCCATGATCAGCCATTTCTAAATAAAGTATATGATTTTTTTTTTTTTTTTTTTTTTTTAAATTATAGTTGAACTGTTCTTGTCTTTTTTCATACATCTGTAGCTTGAGGCCTTTGTGGGGAGATGTCCAAATGGTTGAAGTCAACACACTGATACACACAATGCAATCTTTTTGCATGAATTATTTAATGTTAATCCAATAGATTTGAACTAATATATACAACCAGCATTAAAATCATTATTTGTGGTGTAGATGTGAACTTTTCATAGCACCTAAACATGAAACCAACAGAATCCACTCACATTTAGACAAGTATGAGGAGATCAGGTTACAAACGATTTGAATTTGTTCAGTTTTCTGACCACATGGCACAGATTTGACATGATTTTTTCTTGTTATTTTCTCTATCAGACTACTACACTATAGACAGAACTAGTATGTAACACATTCTAAATATTACACTGACGGGAAATAGCTGACTTTACTCACTACTGCAAAAATATCACTCAGTAGATTTTCTGGTAGTACATATTTTACAGCTGTAAAATCCAGGCTTTTATTGAATGCTAAAGGTGTCATTTTGTTACAGTATGAAGTTTGTAAAGAAAAAATATAAAACAATATTTAAACTGTACAGGATATGTTACAAAAAACACTGTTAAATAGTATATGAGCTATTTGTAGAAGGACAATAAGTTAATGAACAGTTATCTAGCTGTCAAAGTGCATCTTGAGAGATATACTTTAGTGTTCATGAACCTTGCAAGGTGAACTCACTGGGATGCATCCAGACATGAGATTAACCTGTAAGCAATTTAAAAGCTTTTCTCATTGTGTTCATTAGAAGTTCTGCAGTTCAGCTGGATAGACAAAGTTGCTTCTGAAGAGTTTATAGGCCAAGAGCTGTCCTCCAAATATCATCATCACCAGGCCTGAACCTGCAGAGAGCGGGAGATTAAATAAACAAGAAGAAAGGGATCAATCAAAGGAAGGCTTGGAGGCCAGCAGCAGCTGTCCTCAAGAAGCCTGAATCTGAAGGCATGCAGGAAGTGAGCAATAGAGAGTCTGGGAACAGGAAAAAATACTATCTTAGATGGATTGAAAGGAGCTGGAGAGTAACAGATGGTGGAGTTTTTTTGGAGACAGATAAGGAAACACATGGGGTCGCAGACAGAAAGATGATCAGGAAGAAATATAAAACTTACCCAGAGCAATCCACCAGTGCTCAGCTGAAGGGAAATCTGACATCACTGCAAACATACAACACAGAAACTGTGTAAAATGTAGCCCACAATCTACTGTCCATAAAATTAATTGAACAGATTCACACAGTCACTTTAGCCAAGAGTGAAACACACACAAAAAAAGGATGCAGGTTTAAGATGTTTGGGCGTCTTTCATTTTAATTTTTGAAAATGATTTTAGTTTGTATTCTTTTACTTGAATCTGCTGGTGAACTCATAAATCTCTAGTGCCTGTAAACTTTGAACTACAGCCACTACATCCGGTTACATAACCAGGCCTCCAATCCTATCAGCTGTTCCGCTCTATTGATCCACTTTGTGTATGTGTGTCTGTGTGTGTGATTACCTGCCACAGTCATCGCAACATGCAGCAATGTGACAGTTATAGCGTAATCCCAGACCCACTCCTCTACGATCCAGGCAAACACCAGCCCTCCTAAAACATAGGTCACTTCTGTGGAAATTACACCAACTGGAAGGAGAGGGGAAAAAAAAAGTTCAAGTTGCTCTTCGCTTGTATTCTGTCCGTACGTTTACTTTTACATTTAACTGCAATATCATATATATGTTATCATAGTTTACAACAGGAAGAAACACATCAGACACAATAAAAATATATTTTCCTCATCAGTGCTCTTGATATTGGGAAGCGACTGGAATCTCTCTGTTCATGTGATGACATCTGGTCCTCACAAAAATAGAGATTTCTTTATCTTCTATCAAATATGAGTCACCTCTTACATCAATATCACAATACTATTAGCTGACTCAGGTTAGGTGCAGTTGTGGTGATGTTGTACTAGTGTTATGTTAACAGATGTTTTTCCACAACAGACATATTTGACTTTTCATTGCAGGAGAAAGCACGCATTACATCAGAGCTCTGGAGCTGAAACACTTAATTGGATTGCAGTCATCATTAATTTATGTTGTTAATTACACTTGTGTTTTTCCTGCTATCATAATGTCTGTTCTGATAAACACCACGGATAGAACGTGTTTTTTGGAATGGAAGAAAGTTACACTAGGAGTGATATGACACCACATATGACACTACACCAAAAGATGCGTAGAATTACTTGAACCTTAAACCATAACAGGACTTGACATTGCGTATTTAATAACTGACATTCACAGATCCTTGTCATCTCAGCTCTTTATACACCTGATAATACAGGATCAGATTCTGACTTGTCCAGATTCCCACCATGACAGGCAGAAAAAGGCTTAATATACAGTAGCTGAGATGTCTTCAATTAGTCAAACTCACTCACTCTAAACCTTGTTGCACTGAAGACAGATCAGTCAGACAAACAACTGCAGTGTAAGGCGGATTCAGATTTTTCACAAAGTCAAAGATACTACAAGATAACAATACTTCGGTAGAAGGAAAAGCTCCAGTGTAGCTGCTGTTGGGCTGGAGGTGAGGGTACTGTCAGGCAGGTTAATACAGAATTATGTGTCGTATTTTACAAACTGATTAATTATTTTGTTTGTAAAACCGGAATTTGCCAAAGAACAGCTGTCAAATTGATGGAGTGGTGTAAAAAGTACAATATTTGCCTCTGAAATGTAGTGAGAGAGTATTAAAAAGTAGCATAAAACTGAAATACTACCTTTATATTTTACAATACTTGAGTAAATGTACTTGGTTCTACTCCATCTCTGATACTCACCCAGGTATTTGGGGTTCTGCCATGACGGTTGTGTTGTGTAGTCAAACGGAGCCAACAAGCTGTTGATCTCGTGAACCCTAGAGACACAACAAGATGAAAAAAATTTGCACAAGCAGCAAACAGGAGCAAAATTTCTAGGCCGGTCTGACTCCCAGTAGGTTTCATTAATGTTTGTGTTTGATGTGCTGAGCGTACCTGAGCAGTCCGATGCAGAGACTGACCACGATGTAGTAGAGAGAGTAGAAGCACACCATGCACATCAACAGATTCTGCAGGACGACCTGAGGAGAGGACAGAAAACTAAATGTTATACTATAACCTGCTGACTCTTACTGACCCCACAGGAATTTTATTTTATTTAAAACATGCTGTGATTTAAAGGCGGCAGGTTTCCTGTAGTTCAGAGTTTCGTCCTGAGGGAGAGAGGAGAAAAGACTCTTTCTTATCTATAAAGTCAGTTGCTGATATCGTTTAATACTTGATTTATATTCTACTATGGTATATTAAATCTTACTGCCAGTCAGTTATTTGATCTTCCCTTCATTTGACTGTCGAAAAAAGCTATAATTACTCCTTATGCTGATAAAATATCAGAATCAATTACATATATGAGAACTGTTCCTCAGTGAGTGGATGAAATTCTTTGCCTTTAGGCTTTTGAAACATCTTACATCGACCATGTGGCGATGCTTGCTTCATATAAACAAAGCAATAACAGAGAGAGAGAGAGAGAGAGAGAGAGAGAGAGAGAGAGAGACAGAGAGAGAGACTATAAAGACCAAGAGAAACATAAACCTTTATGCCAGTGCTTTTAATCTGAATGGAAAACTCTACATTGCATGTGTCCCAAACCTGCTTCTCTCCTCCATTTCCTCCTTCTGTTCATGACCCAGAAAACTAACGCTCATGACAGCAGACAGCAGCAGACAGTCGTCGCTTGCTTGCTAAAGTCTCCTTTCATAGATGATTAACTGCAGCCTTTAAGGGAAATGAGTTACACGACACCCTCGGAGGAGAGATAAGAGACCTTTTGTCACAGCTGACATTTGGGGTTGTCAAACACAGGTGTGACTAATTACATTAATAATGGGCTGCATTCCAGTCAGGTGCGCCGGTGCTGGGGCCTGCGCGCTGGCTAATACTTGGCTCACTGTCACACCTTAAAGGAATGGAGACACTGTTAATCTTATTAGTTACACCTGTGCTTTCCCTGCTGTGACAGAGAGCTAAGATAAGATGAAAGAACAACTTTCACTACACATTTCTCCAAATCTGTTGCACTTGAGTTGAGATCTTGTTACATGGTTGTCATGATGAGCAGTGACTATTAAGTCTTCATTTATTGATTAATCTGTAATTTTTATGATTATTTGGTTTATGTTTTCGCTTTTATAATGGAAGAAAATAGTGAGTGTCAAATACTTTGGTTTATGACCATTCTCATTAGCCTCAGCTGCACGTTGTAGTAGCAAATGTATGCATGCAAATGTAGCTAAATATTAGCATGTTAGCATGTTGACATTCACATTTAACTCAAAGCATCACTGTGCCTAATTACAGCCTCCCAAATTCATTAGCATGGTCGTAGATTCAAGTAATCGACTAACTGTTTCAGCATTAATGACTATAGCATTTAATTTAGAGTTTATCTGTTGACATGACATTGTCTCGTTTATGATGCTAAGGTGCATTAACTACTTTAGTTTCATCCTCCTGTACTACTTTTTGCCTCCTCCTCTCCTACTCCAGGTTACTGGAAAATAGAAGTGACAAAACATCACAGGAATTCATGTCTGTATCCTGAGGCGGTGATTATAAATTGTGATTTGTTTTTAAACTGTGGCCCACATTTAATTTGGCCAGCTCAGTTGGAGCCACATGGGATCTATTTTTGTGCCCTGACCAGACAGGATGTGGGTGTGTCTGAAAGCAGGAAAGTAGCTGAGCTCATGCTAATACCCTCAGAGACAGCTAAACACCTTAGCTAACTCTCTGGTGTGTTTTTGTCATCTTCCGACCAGACAGTACTTTAACAAAAAAAGACAGGTTTGAGACTTCAAATTCACTGCTCAGCCCTGTTGAGTTTTGGTTGATTACTGAAAATCGTGGAAGTAATAAACAACAGTCTACTTGAGACAAACCTCATAAACTACACAGTTAAATGCTGATCATAACTATAACGAGGATGACATAATTCAAATACCAGTCAACAAACTGGAATAAATTGCCTGTTGTACTCCATTAAACGGCATGTAGCAGATGAAGTAAAGCCTAAACAATGGCAGCTCCGTGAATACTACATTGTCTTCAAGTAATCCAGTGGATTAGGTTACTAATGTTAAAAATCTATGAAAACAGACGGTACATTTGGTTACCAAGTACCAAATTATCTCTATTACACATATTGATAAACTACTTGCTGTGCATTGAGCCTCTGCCACCTTACAGGCGACTACAACGACAGACCTTAACTTTCTCTCCTAGCACATTTCCTACATCGTACAGAGTGTCCTTACCCAGGTATCACTGGGTGTAGTCTTGAGGGAGAAGGGTCCATGGCGTTTTATGAGTGTGAATCCACAACAACGACAGCAGTAGTCCAACAACATGAATGGCTGCTGGTCTATATGAGAGTATCTAGGCTACATGTGTTGTGTTTGTGTGTATGAGAGCATGTTCGGGGTAGGGTGGGTGCGGGGATTAGAAGAAATGGGATTACTACTAAGTAAGTACTGAGTAAATCCCAAAAGGGATAAAGTTGAACATACTCTAGTATAGGTGTGCTCAAATACACATGATCCAAAAGAAGGAAACTGGTTTTGAGATTTAAAACTTCAGGATGCGCTGCTGTCCCTTCTGTTCTCATCCCTCCATCCCTTCATTCAACTCATTCCTCTTTCTACCATCCTTCGTCTTTTTCAGGTCTCCCATTGTATCTATCTTGTTTTCTTTCTTCCATCACATTTTTCTCCTCTCCTCTCCCTTCCATCCTTCTGTTACTGCTTCATCTCCTACAAATACACTCTCCAAAGTAAAAGCATAAAGCAGGAGAACAGTTTGTGGGTATGAAGTAGAGCTGAAACGCTTAGTTGATTGATTGATTCATCAAATATAAATATAAGCAACTGGTCATTTGAGTAACTTTTCAAAAATTTGCTCTTAGATGTGAGGATTTACTGCTTTTCTTTGTCTTAAATGATAGTAGACTAAATGTCTTTTGTCTTTTAGTAGGATGAAAATAAACTATTTGAATATATCACCCTGTGCTTTGGGGAACTGTGATTTGAGTTTTTCACAATTTTACAAAGTTTTATGGATACAACAATTCATCACTAATTATGGAAATAATTGTTGCAACCCTGTAGTGTAAAAAAGACATTCTCCACAATAACATCAACTGACTGAGCTCCTGATACCAACACACAACAACTTAACATGACCTTCACATGTATTTTGAAGGTGTGTTTGGGTGAGTCTTGCTTATAATGCAATCAAAACATCAAGAATGACGCTATTACACATTTGTCTGGCAGTTCTTCACATGAACACAAGGCGGTAGCACAGACTCACAAACACAGAGAGAACAGCTCCACCAATGACAACAAGAACGCCACAGTCACAGGACTGGAAGCAACAGATAAGATGCGCCATTCAAATGTAGATTTCTGATATAAGCATAATAAATCATTTCCCTCTGTGTTTATTTTTTAACAGAACAGAGAGGGAGAATCTGAAGCGGAGTGAGAGAGAGAGAGAGCAAGAGCGAGAGAGAGATAGAGAGAGAGAGAGAGAGAGATAGCTTTCAGCTGCTGATCATCCATCATCTGTTCATGAAAATAAAGAGCAAGGGGGTGAAAAGAGAGCTAGAAAGTACTGAAGAAAGCGATGGAGCCAAAGTCAATGCAGACACGAAGACAGTTCAACACTTCCTGTCTGCCTCCAAAAATAGCTAAAGAAACTCAACTCTTCAGCGTCACAGCCTGCGCATGTCTATGTCTGTGTGTGTGTGTGTGTGTGGTAAGGTATATGCACGTGTGCCTTTGTATGAGTGTGAGGTACCACGTAACCTGCATCATTGTAACCATAGTGATGGAGAGCACAGGAGTTAGGGCACATGCAGAACAAGACAGACGTCATAACTATTCTTCTCCAAGTATATGTGTGTGTGTGTGTGTGTGTGTGTGGTCTGGTTTATTTTTTTTTTACTATAAAGCTCAGAGGAAACTAATCATACATATCTCTCTACACACGTTTCCAAATATAGGACTGAGAGATATTGGATCAATGATTAATTTTACTTTGATGTTGAAGTCCTTTCATTATCGTGCAGTGGTGTCGTTCCTTCCTCTGTGTAACTGCAGTAATGACAGCAGATGGTGCGAGATAGGATTGCACACATTCAACAACTGGGATTAAAAGAAAAGTTCAACGTTTTATTTTCATATATATGTTCTTTATATGAGTTAGATGATAAGACTGATGCTACTCTTTACGTCTTTATGATAAATATGGGCAGCCAGTTAGCTTAGCTTAGCTTAAAGACTGGAGGCAGTGGGAAAAGGCTAGCCTTGCTCTGTTCAAAGCTAACAAAATCCAGGAAATAAGCCTCCCTGTAAACAGTGATATGTCATTTTTACACTTTGTTTTTTGTAGAGATTAAATCAATGAGATATAAATGTTAGTATTAGTGAGCTTTAGAGGCGCTATTAGGTAGATTTTGTTACCCTTGAAGAGAATTAGACCAGCTGATAAACATGACAATTTCAAAAACACATTATCACCGTGGTGACCCTAAATCCTTGTCTCAGTACCACATAGCCCAAGCTTAGCAGAGGTGAAATAACAAGAGCAGTGAAACATTTGCAGGAATTATGAATTATTAAGCCCACACTAAACCTCAAATGACAAACATTTTTGCAAGGAGTCAAAATAAAATAAGCTATAATACTGGCAGCCTGTTTCCTTCAAAATATTTTTAGTTAAAACAAATGAAACAGTTGCAGTACATTTAGAAACCTCTCTGAAACACGCTGCCAGTTCAAAGCCTATGAAGTATGAAAAAATTGGACTGATAAAGACAATTCAACAGTGAGCTCCTGTACCTAGAGAGTCTGTTTACAACTCAGGAGCGAGTTTAAACAATCTGTGATTTATCCATGGAGGCAGAGAAATGAACACACTGATCTTCTCATGATGCGTTTTCTTTTTTAATTTTTTCAAAATCAGTTCAACACACAGACAGGGGGAAAGAACACAGCGGATAATTGACCTACATGTCAGCATGGAGTGATGTAGGAGCTGAGAGGATGCAATTTCCATCAGCTAGTGTGTGTGTGTGTGTTGTGTGTGTGGTGCAGGCTTTTATGTCCCACAAACACAGTGAGACCTCATAATTCATTCAAGATACAAAAATAGGCAACACTAACTAGAAGGGAAGAGAGGAGAGGGTTTCCAGGACGAAGAGAGAAAAACATGTATTTTGATCATTGGGTTTGAACAGTTTTTTTTTTGGTTTTGGACAAAACAAGATGAAGACTTCACCTTTGATTTCTGACATTTTATAGAACAAATGATTAATATATCATGAAAATAATCACCAGTTGTCTAACATATTCCTTTCCTCCTCTGGACAATTCTCCAATCACTAAACCTGAAATTACCTCTGTAAACCTCCCGTTGGCTCTCCCCACTCCCCTGGACTGTCAATCATCTTTTCATCCACTGACATACTCTCATTTCAAATGATCAAAAATACTTGAAACACCTCTCTTATTTTCACCTCCTCTGCTTGTCCTTCCTCCCCAAGTCTTCCCTCTTTCCCCTGTCCTCCATCTCCCCCATTTTCTCTCCCCCTCCCTCTTTCCTTTCGATTAAAGCCTCCCTTTAATAATTGAGCTGCAGGCTCTTGACCACAACTGCTTACAATAAGTAGCCTATAACACAAAAAGCCAACACATTTTGCAAATTCCATAATCCCAAGTGGGCTTGTAAACACAAAATGTGACCGTCAACAATATAAGGCTTTGTTTTTCCTCGCCATTCTCTCCCACACTCTCTCTCTCTCCACATCTAGGCTCTTGCCGTCTTCCTGTCGTTCTGTTTCTCTCTGCCCCTATCTACTCTGTTTTCATTTCGATCCTTTATGGAATGTAAATACAGCAACCGACTGACCACTGCACCAGGGATACTTCGACTTCAACATGAACCTCAACTAGCTGCTGGTACTGTACAAGTCTTGCCACATGCATTAGCTTGTGCGTCAAGACCTCAAAAAACCAGAAAGAGCTGGGAAGTGTTGATGCTTGAGGACTCCACGGGGTCATTGTTAGTGTGTGTGGTACAGAGTGGGTGCTATAGTAAGACATAAGGTCCGGGTTAAGGTTAGGCATGTCCTGGTCAAGGTTTGAGGTCCAGGAGTGTCCTAATGATTGTGTCTGAGTGTTTCTTCTGTGTGCACATGCTCAGCTGTATGACTCTGCCCTCAGGGTGTTCATTTCTCACCAACTTAATCTCAGCCATCTGAACAAATAATAGTCCCTCTGTCTCACTGTCTCACACACACACACGCACATACACACATACACCACCCACACATACAGACACACACACACATACACGTACACGTACACACACTTATAGTTTATTGCTCAAAAATCTGCCCAAAAGTCTGTCTTACATTCTGCTCACCTCGCTCCAGCTCATGTACTTTCACTGAGTAACTTCCAGCAAGTAAATACAGGAAATAACACACATGCCAACATCTGCAACGTTTTTGCTGCCCTCCGTGTGTGTGTGTGTGTGTGTGTGTGTGTGTGGAGGCAGAGAAACTGGACAAAAACACAGCGCTCAGAGATTGTTAATAATTCCTAACCTCTGAGGTCTTGATGTATATCTCACATGAACACACCAGGAGTAACTTATGCCAATGCTGCTGCTGTCCGACACGTAAAACATACTTTTCTTGCTAATACTGTAGTCAGAACCCTGCTGCTTATTGCTCCCATAGAAATACATTTAACACCACAAGATGATCCTTTTTTTCTCCTTGCTGTGCATCAGCAAGACCTCTCTCTGTGTTGTCCCCGAATATCAGTCATCCCCTCATCATCTGCGCCCTACACATGCAAGAAAAGCATAGCACAGTGCCTCGTTTCCCTCCATAAACACAGATACACACACACACACTACATACACACATGCATACACAGCCACTACCTTCCCAGAATGCAAACCAGTCACCCCCATCGCTCTCTCGCTCGCGCTCTCTCTCTCTCCCCCACACACGCACATGTGAGGAAGCCTCTCACATTCCCATAAGCGTAGAAGCGCTTTGGAGGAATTGGATGGAGCTGCCGCGTCTCTCTCCGGCTGAGAGGGATAAAAACACGCTTTACTGGCTGGTGTACACTCGCTATTTTCCTCAAAACGCAACAGCTTGCTGCTTCTTTTCCTTCGTTCTTGGAGTGAAACCAAGTTTATAGACGCGAAAACCGGAATAGCGATAGTTTTACGCATTAAGGCAACCAGGAAGGACATCACACGAGTGGCTTTTGTGGACTGTTTTTCCCGCCTCAAATAAACAAGGAGTACAATATTTTTCCGCGGGGAATTACTAGCTGAGCATTCACGACTTTAACGAGGCGGCATGTGATAACGGATTTTCCCTCAGTCGTAATTAGGAGCGTGTTTCTCCGTCCCCGTTGTCCTGAGCGCACATACTCTCCATATGGCGTAAAACGTGCTCCACGCTGATAAAAGTCATCTAAAGAGACACATTTTTAATTTGACTCAGGTAAACTGTAGGTATGTCAGTACAGAGTCTCCATTAAAGACCTTGGATGTAGTAAAGACTGTGCTGCTGTTTCCCAGCCCTGCATGGGAGCTGTCTCTTGTCATCTTCATTTTCTCCGGCATGGCATTTCAGTGGAAGTAGCCCTCAGAGTGGAAGATGGCTTTTTACCCTCCCTCAGGTCACAGCCGGACCCCCCTCCATGTCTAATGGCACAGTGACAGTGAAAACTCGTCTTTTGTGAAGGTTAGTACTGAGCTGTGTTTGACCTCTCCAACTCTAAACACTCGCCATGAAACGATTCAGGTTGGCAGCTCCACAGTCTATCTCTTCATTTCCATCCATATTTAATTGGGTTTTGTTGAATATTTGATGCACAGGGAAGTATAACATCAGCCATCAGCCTCTGACAGACTGACAGTCTATTAGTAGCTACATCTACAGTAATTGTCATCTTTCTTCTGTAATTTCATTGGACAGGATCATCTTAAGTGTTGTCTAGTTAAGCCTATTGTGTTTTGACCATGTGTTTTATTATGTGACTGATTGAGAGGAGGGACTCTTATGATCTCTTCATTGTTCTCGATCTCATAACAATTCCTCTAGGAATGATGACAATATTTACACCTTCAAAGAAGGGTCAAAGGTCATCATTAAAGAGTCAACAGTCATTTTCAGTGAGCCTTTAATGTTAAACCCTCCCATAGTCATTATTTAATACATATATAAATAGCTTAGCTCAGCTTTGAATAAGACTGTGTATGGGGTCTTTTCTCCAAAGAATCTTAAAAATTTCCCCTGCTCCTCCCCCCTCATTAAAAAACAATCAGAATCTATAAATATACAAATGTTTTTTGTTTCAAAAGTTTAACTACTGGACACAAAATGTCTCCTATTTCACTTAAAAAGTCAATTCTTGCAGTATTTTCCCTGAATGCTACACGTTTCAACATCACACTCACATCCAATGATCATGATTGGCTTCGAGTTGTGATGTCACAAAATCCTGCTCATAGGTACACGTGTTAAACTTGGATTTAAGGAGAGCACAAGGAAACTTGATGTATGTGAAAACAGCTTTTTAGAGCCAAGCGCTGCTCATAAATGAAATCGTTCTGCACCATCAGGGTCACACATCCGCGTAGAGTCACAATAAACAAAACACATTTTACAGTGAAGAGGAATTTTAACAACAGATGCTCTGTCACTGTGAATTAGGAGTAACTCTCACCTTGAGAGCCGTTTAAAAAACTAGGATAACTCACAGAGCCAAATGGCTCGTAATGAAACATCTCTCGCTGCCAAACATTTTACACAGAAATGCACCCGAGTTTAATTTGAGATTCATTAAGAACTCGGGCGACATATCGACTAATCCTCCTTCACAGATATCAAGCTAACTGGATAATCCTGTTTAAACACCCCTCTGGTAGGTCAGCACTGGCTTCACTTTGTAACTACAGTGACAGTGTGCAAGCCCAGATTTCCTCCTAGAGACCCCCATCTGAGGAAAATATTCTACTTTATCTGATTTGAGGCAGAAATACAGTTTGCTCTGACAGTGTTTCAACAGCCAAATTGAATAAGAAGTTATCTTATTGAAAACAAAACATTGGCAGAATTCAATTATTTCTTAAACTGTGGAGAACGCGCCTCTAGTATCCCTACATGGACCCCACACAGGTCCCAGGTCTGCAGTTTGCCTATCACTGCTGCAGGGCAGACAGGGACACCTCGTGCCTCAGGATGAGTGTGGGTGACTGACTGACAATCGCGACTGTGAGGAAGACAGAATGAGTCATTTTGCTCAGATCAACAGGGGGCTCACTCCAGTACATCAACACACAGACGCACACTCACTCACACATGCACACTCTCACACACACACACACACTTTTGACCGGAGCATCTTCTGATTGAATTCAGAACTTAATTCAATTGAGTAGAGCTGAATTTATCACAGGAGGTAATGACACTGATCCAGTGTGAAGGAAGCCGAGACTTAAAAAAAAAAAAAATGGGATAGGGAAAAGATAAACAAGATGGTGAGGAAGGTGCTGGATTTGACACTTGAGTGGTTGCATCAGAAAATGCGCTGCCAAAAGGTCAGTGGGAAAACACAAAGTGACATATTCTCCAGACAGATGACTCACCTTTGACAGTTAGTCTGTAGGAGTAAAGCAATGCACAAACACACGCTCGCTATCTGTTTATACTTTGCTATTCTTTTTTTTTTTTTTACCTCTGATACAAATTCCTCCTCCTCGATCTGCACCGTGTTTTCTGTCCTCTTTTCATCCCTCGCCTCTTTTTTTAACGACAACCAATTTCCAAAGGAACTTGGGATCAAATAAAAAGGAAACATGAAACACCTTTAAATCCCATAAACCAAATGGCAGTCTGCTTCCCCCGGCTGAGCAACAAGCCCAGGATATCAGGCTCAAGTGATCTGATTATTCAGGAGCCACAATCAGCCAGACCAAAACTAACAGTTATAATCAGGGTGGAAAACGAGATGATGAACACGGTGAACCGATTCAACACTGGAAGATAGGATAACTGCTCCCAGGACTGTGTGGGTGTGTACAGACTGAGCTTAATTGACATCTTCCTCTCTTTCCTGTTGGCTCCAGTTGCACTTGTTTAGGGAGGGGAACTTACACTTTCATTATTCTTTCTGCTAATGCAGTTTGCCAACCTCATGTAACTCCCACTGTACCTCACCCACCTTCAGCCTGAGGGGAGGGGTAATGTCGCCTTCTCGTCGAATCTTTAGCAGTTTCTTATCCGTAAATCCTCTTCAAGTCAACATCTGAGTTATGATTATGACTTAGAAAGTTGTTTTTTTTCTTTTGGGGGGGGGGGGGTCTCTATTATATCCATATGTTGTATGATGACATCATAAACGTGTTAACATCTCTACCATGGAGACTGTGAATGCGGCATAATCAAGCAGAATAACTGAAAACACTTGTGTGTCTGTGCATATTGGGATTCATCTTATGGTTTAGTGACTTTAGGCTCAGAAAGAACAGCTTGTGCAGAATTTTCAGTTTGGCCTAGTGACAAGTTTAGGACCGTAACATATCTGGGTTAACTATCAAAGGGCACAGATTGTAGAGGAAGTCTTTATCTTTTGGGAAAACATCTGCTTTAGTTCTCCCTTTAGTCAAGGAGAGCCGGGCCTTTCCTTCAAACAACAAACCATCTCACATGGGAGTTGGCTGCCTTAGCTGTCCTCGCCCTTCTTCAGGACAAAACTAGTGTCACAAGTGACTGACAGAATATTCCACAAGACATACACCAGCTTTTAAAAAAGAAGGAAAAGTCTGGAGTTCAGCAGACAGAGGAGGGCTGTTCGGGACATCTGGGACATTTTTGTTTCTCTGCAGCCATCTATGAACTCTGACCTTTCTGGAAAAGCAGGGATGAGCAAAGTAAATTAGTGCCACGTGTGACTGATCTTTTCCTGCTGCAGGTGACATCATGTGTTATAATCATGTCACAGCTTTGTGTCATATGTCATCTCATCGCTCTGTTCCACCTTGCCTGTCACATACTGCATACCCATCTTTAAAGGATCATAATAACTGTGATGTAGCATTGTTTCAAACTGCTGACCATTTTCTAAAGTACACGACACAGATTTTAATTTGTGACCTTCAGCGCTATAGGCGGCTGTCGGTTTCCCTTCAGTGAAAATCACCTTAGAACAATAACACATCCTTAGATAATCCCTCACAGGAAGTTTCCTTAGATACACTGTCATTATGGAGAAATACAATTGCTGCTGGGTCTGCTTCGAATACTCATCCATATTAGTGTGTTTATGGGAGCTTCATTATGGACATCCAACATTTGAGACTCAGCTGCCAAAAAGCATTACATCTGTGAGCAATTTTGTCCCCCCAAAAAAAGCAAACACGGCTAGCGCAGGAAGGATCATGTGAACTTCTTCTTCCATTATAGACTGATAGTTTTTGGAAGGCACCAGCTAAGAGGATCGCAGATTGTAACTGCATTTCCTCCCAGCTCCCATTTGGTAAAGTAATTATCTGCTGATTCATGTAATACAAAGTGTACACAGTTTGCAGTTAGTGAAGTAAACACAAAAAAAACAACCAACAGTCTGATCCTTTAACACTTGATACTGTACTATACTTTACTATACTGTACTATACTATACTGTACTATACTATACTGTACTATACTATACTGTACTATACAATACTATACTGTACTATATTATACCATACAGTATTATAGCTACTATAATTTATTGGACCTAACCTTTAATGGCAGACAGGCAGAGTTATGACAGCAGTTCCACTGAATAACTTAGTTGTGTTTCACTTGAATAACAAGAAAACACATTACACTATATTCCTCTGTCTATGGACGTATACCTTTCTTTTCCACCACCCTGAACTGTGTTTGTGCTTGACTGTGGCATAGGTGTACTTGAAATGAAACACTTTATTTTATAGTACTTCAAGGTAAAAGTGATGTCAAGAACTGGTTGTACTAAAATCAGATACTGTTCCACCAGGCTTTGGAAAAGAGCAGGAAGTAAACTGCACTGAACATTTGCCAAACTTCAAATTTTTTCCAAAATACCCTGAGACAGGACCTAACCCTAGTGTTTTCTGGAGGGTAGTCTTCCATGTTTCCATGTTTGACTCTCAGCTCCATGATATTATGGCAGGTGACCTTAACTGCAGCAGCAGGGGGCTTGTCTGTCTCTCCATTAAAGTCCAGACCAGGAGGAAAAAACTATACAGTCCCTTTTTTTTCACATTTATTAGAGCAATTTGGCCTGAGTTAATCTTACCGAAGCAGTTTATGACATAGAAAAGAAAACACATGACCCACTCTAACTATAATGGGAGACATACTGTAATGGATGCCAATTTTTCTCTCCCCACCAGGCTCCATTTTTATCTTCCTACTCATTCCTCTCTTATTACATCTCTCCTTGCTGCTTTCCTTCTTACGCCATCTGTGTCCATATTCAATGTCTTTCTCCATGACGTGTTAGTACACAGCTCACTGAAGTGACTCATTTGAGACACACTTTTTCTCAGCCAGCTTCTAGAGTCAAAAAAAGTCTCTGGAGTTTGTTACATGTAGATCAAAGCACCTCCTCTTTTCTCTTTCTGCCTGTCTTCCCCCTCCTGATTTTCTTGCATCTTTACTTTCCTCCGTATCCTACGTCTTCTGTTTTTCTGTCTGCACCATCTGCCTTGTTCGCTTTCCTCTTCCACTCTCTTAGTGGTTTCCTCTGTAATGTGTGGGACTAGAGACGGCAGAACTGGAGTGCTTTAGCACAAATCGCATAAACAAGATGTAATTAACACCCTTAACGCAATGCTAACGCTTGAGAGTCAGAAAATGCAGGTTTTTTTTTTTTTTTTGCAAGCACCTTTCATGCCAAGCTCTCTGTCGCTCTCACCCTCTTTCTTCATCGTTGGTGTCTCCCTTTCACCACCTCCTCTTCTCATTTCATCCTACTTCCCAGTTCCCTTATCTCTCCCTCCATTCTGTCCCCAATTCTCCTCCAGCATCTTTGACTGCCCCCCCCCCATCACACCTCTATAAAATAGCTGCAAAAGACCATATGCTCTGACATGAACGTTTGTTTTTGCCCAATATTTGCACATGGAAATAGAAATATAACTGAAAATGATATATGGGAAATGTCCCTTTGTTGACAGGATACAGTCTTAATGATATACCTGTCATTCCTGTGCACACATCTGGTAGTTGCTATAGAAACGTGTCACCTAGCAGCGGCACATGTAGTTGCTATAGGGACAATGCGTCATGTGACGTCTCCTATAGATTAGGTTACTTGTCGTTATCGTGCTACAAAAGGCATCTCCCCGCACAAAGACGCAGCACATGCAGAGCAGTTTCACACAGGAAGTGCTACAGTGTAGAAGGTGAAATGTCTGCTGATGTAGTGGGAATTTTTATTATTATTATTTTTTAATGTAACTCATGTAAGAGTGTCAGTAAATGGTTAAATGTCACTAGTAAAAGAGTAAAATCTGCTCCCTGGAGGGAGGAAGCTGTATTAAATTGTGTTAATAGTTTTCTTGCCTTACTTTGTGTATGCACAGATAAACAGCGGAAGCAATTTAGTCATTATTAAGGGGATCACACGACAGCTAATTCATTATTCATTTAACACTAATTTAGAAAACTGCTCATGAAGGCAGCGAAATGGAAAATAAAGCAGCGGATTTCGCATTATTTATAAGTTTTATCTGATAGGAGGTGAAAAAAAACTAACATTAATGTTCATAGAGTCTGTGCATGATTAGCATGTGATAATTTCAAAAAAAAAAGAAAAAAAAAAGAAAAGTTGCAGAAAACAGCAAGTTTTCTGTCCTCTAAAGACTAAAACACAAAACACTGAAGGATTATTTCATGAAGGTATTCTGCTGGCATAAATAAGGTTTACATAGAGTTTCAACAACCAGGTGTGGAGCACCTGTCACTTCATGTGGTAACTGCAGATTCTCCACAGCACAGAGTCTTGCTGTGTCAGAGCCCGAGTGGTTTTTCATTAGGCTGTCGGCGTGTCTGTTAGGACAGCATTTCGTTGTCTCTGCACCACTTATTTCTTACACCAGCCTTGATAAAACTACACAAGCACTAAGCTTGTTTTCTGCCTCTGTCCCGTCATAGGCAGGAAAAGCACTTCACTTTCCTCTCCTCTACTGTCAGGCCTTCCTGTCTTCTTTCCATCCTCACTTTGTCTCCTCTAAACAAGCTTCAAAACAGTTTTCACCATTGTTTTTTCAGTGTAGGCTTTCAGTCTCTGGTTATGACTCAGTGTTGCACCCAGGTAGATGCACTGTTGCAAATATCTGCTTCTATATCCTTCTTCCTTTTTTTTTTAACCCTGTTCTTCTCCTGTTCCTGAGTCTCTGTTGTGATCTTTTCCTCTCATGTTTTTTGTCACCTCCTGTCTCCTTTCCTCCTGCTCTCCCATCCATCCTTTTCTCCACTTTCAGTAAACGGAGGAAATCTCTCCCCCTGCTCTTGAAACATTGTGTGGGTTCCTGTCTGACGCACACTAAGGAACGAAAGGAGAAAATCAAGTAGAGAGAGACAGAGTGAGCGAGAGCGCAGGAAAACCAGAGAAGAGAGGCTGGTTGTGTTTGCCCTTGTGTGATTCACCATCTGTGTTAAATCACTTTCCTACAGCAGTGTTACCAATATGATGATTGGCATGAAAAGTACATTAAAAAGAGGAGAGGAGGAGAGAACGTCTGGTCTTATGTGTGATTCACTGTTACTTTAAAAGCTCTGTCTGACTTAGAATCTTAAATCAGACTTTACGGCTTTGAGATATGGAGATGAAAAGAAAGGAAGGAAGTGAGAAAGAGGACCAAATAGAAGAAAATTAAAATTAGAGACAGATTAAAAATAGATCCAAGAGGACAGAGGGTGGAGGATGAGAGAGACAAAAAGGGAGAGATAAGATGAGAAAGTCAGCTGGGGTGGAGGAAAAGGAGGCAAGGAGAAGAAAAAAAAAAAAAAAAAGATTCAGGGTCACAACCAGAAAGCATAAGCAGACAGACTGAGGGTGAGGATGGAAGAGAGAGGGAAGAAAGAGAGATGGAGGGAGATATGGAAGCAAGGAGGGAGACAGAAATTATAAAATAGGCAGATGAAGGTCATGGGTGTGTTCTCATTCCCATGCTAAATCTGTTATTTCCCCTTATATACACAGACATGCACAGACTTACACACAAACTGGCACCAAATAAATACACTCACTGTGAAACGTTTACCCCTCTGCAACTGAAGATAATGCATCGCGAGCACATTCAACTCCAGATAATGTCTCACAATTGTATTCTAGCTGCTAATAATGCATCACAGTCCCATTTCAGATTCTCGACCAAACCTAGAACTTTAGTCGAGAATCTTTTGCTCATGACCTTGGTGAGTCTCATACCCAAAAAAATAATACTCATGGTTAGTGACATTTGACGTTTTTAAAATGTTCTACAGCAGCAGAACATTTAAAAATGTCAGGAAGGTTGTCAGCAGGAACGCTGAACAGAGCTACAGCTATTCACTGGTGATCGTGTGGCAGCTGAGCCTGAACTGCCGCGGATCACTCTGGTGACATTATGTCAACTGTTTTATATTTTTATCTACAATTTCAAAGTTCAGGAGCAGAGCAAGCAAATCAACCTGTAGCTATGAAATTACTCTGAAGAGGAATACTTTGAATTTCCATTCAAATTCACTACCTTCTAATATTGTAATATAGTCTATTTAATCCTCTTAGTGCTAAACAAGACAATGCTAATGTTCATGAGCCCAGATTAACAGGCATTTAAACCCAAATGAAGACTCTCAAAATAAGCCTGTGTTTGTTTTAAGACCTCCTCCTTCTAATAACTATTAATAGACATCTGAGCAGCTGGTGAGCAGAGAGGCTATGATTCATTTGAATATGATGAACTGCAGGTCCGCATTTCCTGTTTTATAACAGCAACAACAATGTAAATAATGCTAATAACGGCAACAATAACAATGCAAATGCAGTAAATACGGGATGTAAATCAAAATAAATAAACTGCAGTCCAAGACAGTCTGTGTGTCTGAGTTACTCTCTCATACACACAGGAAGAACACAGTAAACAAACATCCAGCAAAAATAAATGTATGACACGCGCACACATGCACACGCCTGTCGTGTCCACATTATCTTCAAAGCTGACATTCAACAACAAAACATCGTCAGTGAACAGAGCGTATCGTTGTACCGGGTGTTTCGTATGTGTACGTCTATCACTGCCTGGCTGTAAATAGCATTTCTTGAACTTGGAGAGACGTCGGAAGTCTGACACACATTCCCTGTAAACGTGTGTAAAAAACCTGTCACCTGCAGCTTTGCAAGAGTCACTGCTGTAAGTGATGTGACACTCTTGTATAAAATAAGAGAAACAGAGCTGTGATCCCTTGGAGCTGGTTCAATCTGCTTGATTGTGGGAGATGAATATTAAGCGTTTTACACCCCCTATATTCAGACCATCTGGGAGACTTTGGCTGTGTGGAATGCATATGTGAATGTCTGTGTATCTGTGCCTCTACCAAATGGATGTTTTTTTTTTTTTTTTTAATGAGTTGCATCTTTTTGAGTGTGTGTACAAAAGACCAGAAAACATCAGCTCTAAGTCACTGGTCCTCCCGCAGCCTTGGGCACAAACACACCCTCACAACAGATGCTGGACATACAGTACATTTTACACTCATGGCTAATGTGTATCTGCATGTGTACCTGCAGGTTAAGTATGACTGCAGCAGCAGGTGTGCTAACAGGCTTGGCAAAGCTAAAACGCCAAGACTCTGCCCGCTCTCAGCACCGACCCATACCACCTACATCCCCAGGCCTAGGAAACCCCGCCCCAGAGGCCGCCCCCAGGTGATCAACTGAGCCTTATTTTCACAAACTGAATGTTATTACAAAGGTTGTTAGGACCTGTGACTGCAAATAAACTTTGAATGTGTTTTCTTTACAAACTTTCCATTTAGAAAGAGAAAGCGACGCACTGATGTTGTGGTGGTACGCGGCAGGCTCCGCCTCTACTCCGCCTCTGGGTTTTTCCTTCTCCTCGGACTGGTCATCTTAGCCATAGGGATCGGCATGGCGACACTGGGTTACTGGCCGCACAGTGAAACCATGCCCTCAGCCAAATCGGTGACCAGAGGGGGATCTAAGACAGCTACTGCTGGAGGAGCCAAAACATCTTCCACAGGTGATGGAAATGGGGCTCACATATCTGTCACAGACGGGGAAATGGCTAACTCCAGCACAAGTCATAATGTGCAAGGTAAGGAAAGAACAAGGTGATCACAATCTGATTTCTGACTCCTAATATTAAATGGCTCCAACCCTCCACGTCTTGTGCACATAGGTACGCCCTCCAAACAGACCGGGGGAGCTCTGACACGCTTCCTGGAACAGCATCGGCACTCTGAGAGGATGAAGATGTTCGGGCCTTTCACCATGGGCATTGGGATTTTTATCTTCATCTGTGCTAATGCCATACTTCATGAAAACAGAGACAGAGAAACAAAGGTATGGTAGAAATTAACGGATCCACTCACACATACTGAAACACGGTTTCTAAGTGGACACGGTGAAGTCAAATACTACAATTATTCATAGAATTTGTGGGTCATCTGACACAAACTGAATTTAGAAAAGTTTCTGAGCTAATATTTCACACAGATTCATATTAAACACAAATATAAAGATAAGTCAGTAGAACTTGTAGTTAATATTCCTTTTACTCTCCTGTATTCTCATTTCTGTTCTGCCCCCACTCTCTACAAAGTGAGGAGCATGTACACTGCAATCATCCATATTCATCATCTTTACATAACTAAGATGCAGATCAGATTTCCCCCAGCCTCCTTCCACCCTTATCTCTGTTCCTCTGCTCTTTTGCCCTCTCCTTCCCCTCCCTGATTCAATTCATCCCCTCTTCCTCCCTTCCAGGTAATCAATGTGAGAAACAAACAAACTGTATCAAAACAAAACTGTAGAATAATAATTGGTTGTGGTGGAATATTAAATATATTGTCAGGTAATCCAAAGATGAATACTACTGCTGCTTATAATATATTCTTCTTCTGCACTAGATAATCCATATGAGAGACATGTACTCCACAGTGATTGACATCCATCGCCTAAGGCAGAAAGAGCAAAAACAACAGCATCATCGCAACAGCACCTATGCCCGAGAGGTTGGCGACCTACGAACCTTTGGAGCTGCCAGCAACTCCCTTCTGGCCTTCTCCTCTCGGGCAGGGGGAATTGCCGGTGGGGGCTCTACTGAGGAGGAGGTGCTGTTAGGGGATGAGGAGTTTCACAGACACAGGGATCAGGCTAAGTTGGATTGTAGCTTCGCTGGCCTGCTGGCGCCGCTCTACAAGGATCGTCCCTTCTGTGGCCCAGGGCTCGGGCTCACTCACTCGGATTCCATTCGACATCAGTGGTCGATGGACGGAGATGGGGAGAAGGGAGGACACCATGCTCGCTCAATTGTCTCCTCCTCTATCTCTGCATTTACCCTGCCCGTTATAAAACTCAACAACTGCGTTATTGATGAACCGGAGATGGAGGTGATTACTGAGGAGGACAGAGGAGGAGAGAGAAGAGAGGGAGAGAGGTCACAGCCCCTGAGCTCAATGGAGTCTCTGGCGGTCCCTGTAGCATCTGTTGCCAAGGCCTCCAAACCGCCAAGTTTACACCGGAGTAACTCCGCCTCCTCCTATTCCCACTGCTCCTCTATCTCCTCTTCCTCCCTCTCCCCTGCTCCCTCCTCTACCTCAGGCTGCTGGCTGTCCCCTGGAGCAGCAAGGAGTGACTTTGGCTCCAACTCATCTCTGCAAATGCTCAGCAGCCACTCCAAATCTCTGGACCTGGAGCGTGGGCCCAGCATGCTCAGCGTGCATCCGGAGCAGCGGAAGCACCCCAGCTGGCCCCGCCTTGACCGTAGCAACAGCAGCCGCAGTAACAGTGGCAACCGGGGCAGCAGTAAAGGCTACATGCGGCTGGAGGACAGGGAGGAGCAAGGGGAGCGGCTGCTGGATGTGTCATCGTCTGTGACAGCGAGGCGTGACTATAGTAAGCGTGAGAAGCTGCTAATGATATCGAGGTCGCATAATAATCTGAGTTTTGAGCATGATGAGTTTAACAGCAACACACTGAAGAGAGGCAGCTCTGAGACTCGATTCTGAAGGTCCTGAAGTAAAGGTTGTTCTTTTTCTGTAAATTGCTCTCCAGACAGTCTGAGTGTACAGTGTTTGTGTCAGGGGGAACTGACGAGTGTAACAGCTGCACCCCGGAGAGAGGAAACACTAACATGGTTTCAAAAACACTTTTTTGTGCAGCAGGCTGGAGAGTAGTGAGTGATGGACCGTCTTGTAAAAGGACCATCAGTAAAAGGTTCAGGCCTCATGTCAGCGAGACACTGAATGCCTACTGCACCAGGTCCAGTGGTGCTGTTCTGTAGCCGACCCTGACCTGTGACCTCTGTGGAGGGAGGCAAGGGAAAGGAGAATCTTTCTACACGGATGAAATAAAGAAAGTCATGATACATCATCAGTTTACTTTATACAAAAATAGTTCTAGTAAGTTTGAACAGGATATCAACCCTGAGACGAGGCTTTAGGATCGATACTGTTTCATTGTCACAGGCTTTGAAAATTGCTTTTTGGTGACAGGATTACATTCAGGCAGCTGCTGTGAAATCAATGACAAATTGAAAGAGCTTTGAGCAAGTTTTCTCAGTGACATAAAAGCAAATTCTTTATAACACAGCCAAGGCCGAACCTGAAAAAATGAGCAAGACCAGTTTAATATCAGAAGAAGAGAAATATTTATCTATACCGCACGTTTGAAAACAAAGCTACAAAGTGCTAAATAAGGTTGTATAGAGAGATGAAGGCTGATGATGGTCATTTTCAATTAACACAGATATGACAACTAAACTGATCCAGAAGCGGCTGGTAACTTATTACCTGGTGTAAACCTGTGTAAGAGCATGTAACAGAATACTGCGGTGACAAGGCTCCTAAGCCCAAAAGATATAGATATTAGTGGTAAGCTACTGGTTTTCACTGTGGTTACAGTGTTTGTCTGAGCCTCAGACTGTAGTAGATATAGAGACTAGGCCACACAAAGAGCAGAGTCAGACAAAGTCGGTTACTTCAATGTCAGTAGGCCAGAGAAAATCGAGCTGACAGGCTGGAAAATACAATAACAGAGTCTGTGTTACCCTGCAGTCACAATTTTGCTGCCCTTTCTCTAGAACTGTAGTAGGAAGTTTTGTATGTCCACTACTGAAAAATGGACTTAACAATCACTGTCAGTTTATTTCTCACTAAAAAAGATTGTGATTGACTTCACTCAGGATATGCAGTGTATTGTTTATATATTGATAATTTTTGTCTCTTCATAAACCTATTTAGTAGAAAACCCTACTATTTGAGTATTTGTAGACCAGAAGTCTTATGATTAGGTTTGTAAGTAATGATTTTTCTGTGAACACATTTACCAGAGCTCAAGTCAAACTAGAAGTCAATAAAGTTATTCAATTTATAAAGCAAATAGTCACATCTGAGGCATTTCTGCTTCACAAATTACTTTAACAATTGAGCTATCGATTCATTCTAGCAACACCTTTTAGGCTCTGCATGACTGACTGAAGACTACCTGATCAGTATAAAACAGTGAGTGATGTACTGATTTTGCATTGAGCCGACACTAAATCACTACATACACACGTATCTTTATAAATCCAGGGACTTGTACACAATGAAATGTCAGCCATGCTGTTATCCGTCACAGTTCTCATTTGGCGATAAAATCTTTTGTTGCTTTTTTAAATTTTTTTATTCACCTTGTGATGAAGATCGGAGAATTGAGTTCAGGAATTCAGCTACTGAGCGTCATTGTAATAATGTCTCAGAATACGATCATTTCTCATTACGTCATCACATGTTGGAAATGTGTGTCCGAGCCGACATGATGCGTCTGTATTGCTCAATAGCTGTTTCATATTCTGTTTTGCTGTCAGATTGAACACATCTGTAAATGTTGTTAGGAATATGTTCTGTGCTGCTTTTAATGAAAGACATGTGAAGAGTAACACATGTTGTCATTTTGAAATCTAACCTGATGTGTGGTGAAAAAGACAGAGCCCCTTTTAAGAGTACAGGAATCTTACCAGAGAGCTTCATTAACTGGTCCCTAGCAGTTTATGGGTCAATGTCTAATTTTGTCGTCTCTGAAAATAAACTGTATTTTCACCGAAGCATGTTTTGTCCGAATGAGTGTATTTAACCAGTGCTGATTCCTACACATGGATTCACACATAGCTGTTCTATTGCTTTTCTCAGGGGTTAGTGGAAGGCAACAGCAGGTATACACACACATACACACACACACCAACATATCATCTGACCACACACCTAAACACAACTTCCCGAATACATAACTAATTCATTTTTCTCTATCTATTTCTTGCTCCTTCTTTCTTTGTCTCCTGCACAGAAAATAATAAGCCAAGGTCGGGATGAGTCATCAACAATTATCATATGCTCTGTAGCTTTGTGAGATAACCACACACACATGCGCGCGTGAGCGCGCGCGCACGCACACACACACACACACACACGCCAAAGATTGTACTCACATGAAAGCAAGTATCATATTCCTCCTCAAATGCAAATATAAAGACACAAAAGCATAAATATTCACACACACATATACATGCTTACAATGCAATTCAAAAGCGGAAGGCTGATGATGCTGTCTCTGTCTGTGTTACCGGGGGAACAGATGATAATCCTAACCCTTTCTGAAGGCAAGAAACATATTTAGGCAGCAGAGATGGGTGATGTCACATCATGTTAACATTAAGCAAGTAAACTAAAATTACCTGGTTGAGGGTTTCCGTCAATCTCTTTGTTGAACGAGCTGAGGGTTTACTGTAAGTCTGAAATATTTTTGAAACAACAGTTTTGCCTTCAGCGGTTGACTCAGTGTTTTTAATCACATAATGTTGGAGCACCTTGTTGCCAGGAAACATTAGGATACAACCTTGACCTTGTGTCTCTTCAACAGTCCATCCACTATCATTAAAAAAAGAAAACTATACAGGACAACTGTGACCCCACACCCATTACAGTTTCAATCAAAAACAAGCCTTGTTGTTCTGAAGGTTCTATCAAAGTCAAATGCACAAATGCACTTGGGATACAAACCTTCCTCTAACTACATTTTGGTTGCTAAGCAAATCTCTGTGCTTGCCCTGTTGAGACAGATGGCTGACCAGTGAAAGCAACTGAATCATCTAAATCCAAGAGCCTTTTCTCAGTAGTCCTTGCTGTTTCAACAGGTGGTGTATCCAGGTCTGTGTGTGTCTACTTCCTAAGAGACATCGTGACCAAACTGAGCACGACACACGCTCTGCATCATCTCTGTGTTTGTTCAGTCCCGAGTTGATGTGTTATGGGGAGACAGCTAATGCCTTTTCACCTCTTCGCCTGTGTCACACACTTCAGCTAACAGAGGGCCTGTGAGCCTGTTATGAAGATACTCACAGTCTTGCAGCTTTCTGTAAATTACGAGACGTGCATAAGCTTACTAATACAATTTTCATGTTGCCGCTTAGCAAGGCTCAGCTTATTGACTTGCTGTAATATCTATCTGTTTAAGAATAAGGCAGGGGATATTACAGTGTATATTTTGTTTTGTTTTTTCATGAGAAGACCAAACCCAGCAATGAATTTATCCTACAAACAGATGTTGTCTATGTACACTGTTACACTGGGTGATATGTTCCTTCATTATGATGAACACGGGCACTGTACAATATTATAAGTAAGTCACACATACAGTACACCAACCTGAAGCTTTAAGTACAACAGCACCAAATTTGTATTAATCCACAGAAGAGAATAGTCCCCAACAAACAAACTATTTACTTCGGTTTCAGTAATGTTTTCTAATAACTACAAAGCCCAGCTGTTTTAGGAGAACTTATTAAAAAATGATAGTAGAAGTTTGTGACCCGTTTATAGTTTGTTTCAAAGATTCACATCTTCAGCAGGAATAAATTGGCATGGGGCTGATTGCCACAGAAGGTAAAGGAGTCACACTGTTTGTTTTGTTCTTTTCGTGGAATTTGTTGACAATAAAAAAAATAATAGAATAACACAAGCTTTATCCTAAAAATAGTTTAAGATCATTTGCTATTTAACCTGTACTATGGTCATGAAAGCTCTTACATTTCTCGTTCTTGAAACCTGGTCTCAACTTTGTCCATATAGAGCAGTGTACAGAAAGTGATGCTTTTCCTGCAGCAGCAACAGCAGCTTGGAATAAACAGCAAAAGGAGCTAGGTATTACACTGAGCAGTGAAAGCTACTAAGACTGCACAAACAAAGAAAAACATGCAGAAAGTACAGAACCTCACACCGAATATCACTCTGCAAACAACCCGTCAGCCTGGACTCTGTTCAAAAAGAACAGAAAATATTTCAAAACCATTGTTGTGTGTTGAAATGAACACTGCGAGTAAGGTATAAGACGCATCATTGTGGCTTGCACATGATCAGACAAGGATGCATAAACACATACAGGCGCACAGATGAAAATGTCCATTACTAAATCCCACCTGATCACACATTTAGATTCACATCAACAGAAAGGAATGACTCTGAGGACCTGAGGCACAGGTGAGCTATCCCTGGAGACGAGACAGAGTGAGGATTTATTTTCATTTCTTCTCCACCGGTAATAACAGGGTTTCATTTTGTGTGTCTGTGTATTTTTCGTTATTTTGTCCATGTGTTTGTAGTGGATGAAAAATAGAAACAACAGTGTGTGTTTGTTGTGTATTAAGCCCTTGTGTTTTTGCCAGTGCAAACAGCAGTGATGTGGGCAGTTTACTGACATAATCAGCTAATAAACAGACTAATTATTGCAACACATCTGGAGGGTAAACTGAATGGTTTGCAGATTAGCTGAGGTGTATGGCTGCCACGACAGCGAACTGCATTAGCACAGCTGCAACGAATAATAACAATACATTGTGGTTCGAGATGAGCAGTGCTGAATTAGTAATGGAAGTGAGTCATCCAGTCAGTAACATATTGGTTTTCAGAGCGGTGAAATCTGTGCTATTAACATTTTCTGATAAGGGAAAGAAAAGAAAATGTTTATTTTATCAAACTTTTTTTGTTATTACTTTCCAAAATGTAGTGAGAGTGTACTTCAAGCCTTACTGACTTGAGCATAACTTAACTAACAGATGTTGAATGTCGAGGAGGAAGTTATTCTAAGTGCTTAATGTGTTTCCATAATCACTGCTACAGAATAGAGGGGAAACTCTGTAGTCTAAGGCCTCTTCCTTCGGAAACGTGGATACTGGTTCAGCTAACTAAAGGCGCCTGTCATGGTTTTTAAAATCAAACATCATTGCCATGTTGTCATTATGTCATGTTGACCCCTCTCCCAGTTTTCTCCCATCTCTCTGCACTGAATCCTGTGTAATTACGCAGAAAACTGAGTGTTACTGTCTCCCTCCCAGTGTGTGTCACTGAAACAGCCTTGTGGCGATAGTTCCAGTGTGCGAGTGTGTGTTCATGCACTTGTCTGTGTGTCTGTGCACTTGCCATGAGGCAGCAGTGGGGGTGCCAGCCTAGTTGCCATAGCAGCCCAAGATGTGCTCTGGACCCCTGCCTGAGGAGTAAACTCATGCACTCACTCACACACGCAGATACACATAAAAACTGAGCTTTCACAAATGTAAACCCTAACTGCTGACCATTAAATGCAGAAAAAAAAAATCAAAACACAACAAAAACAAACCAAAAAAAAACCCAGTAGAATAGCTGTAGTCCTGGGGTTAGTCCAATTGGCTGCAGCTGTGCCCCACAGTGATAACAGTCAGATCAGGTAAGGTCAGCACAATTCATCTAATGCAGTTGACCTGGATTTGTCCCAGCTCTGCTGGCGGGGAATAAAAACCATGTAGTATACCAGATAATTATATTAAAGGAATGTATGCTGTTCTGTATATAGGGAACGAGGAGGCCTCTTGTTGCCATACCTGCTCAGCAGCTGCTTTGAAATGCCTTCAGTTTCTGGAGGAACTGTCCTGCAAAGCTGCAGTAGTGAAGAAGGATCGAGTGCAGACTGTAGTAATAATGTAAGGAGTACTGTGAGCCTGGACACTCCTTCCACTGACACTATGGTGACGTAATGATCGAAGCAGAAGTGCAGCACAGATAAACATGACACTAGTGATACCAGCATTATGCAAGTAAGCCTGTTATATGAATCACAGCTTTCAAGTTCTAAAACTCGCTTTGACCTTTTGAGCCTCATCTTCAAGGGTTTTAGTGTCTAAACTCAGAACGGACTCATTACATTGTGCTTGTTTTATGAACTGTCTGTAACTTTCTGACAGAATTATAGGCATTTTATATGGGAATAGATGGTGGAGGATTCCTGACCTTTTAAGATGACTTTGGACACACAGACAGCTCAGATACTTGTAGCCACTTTATGCTCATGGATGGATAAGATAGGTATTCAGCATCAAAAAGCCATGAGTAAACGCAACCAAGGACAGGACCGGAATACAACCAGGAACTGATGAAATGATGTTTTATTGACTCCTGTGGTTATAGTTCTTTGGCTCACAAGCTGCAGTCTGAAGTCAAAGTGTGATTGATTGAAATTTCAGCACAGTGTAAGACTTGAGCTGGATAAGTATTGTGTTGTGAGCGACTGTGGAAGTGTGCATGTACAGTAGCAGCACAAAAACCCTGCATTGAATTTTCTGTGATACATTTCATTGCAAATCTATTGGATTGCTTCATGGTTCGAAACTGGAACAGGGACATTGTTCTTCCTGTGCATTCAAGCCAAAGTTTTAACAGATGGCAGATGCTTTATTGAGTGAAATGTCAAGAAAAGAGTAACAACCAGCATGTTTCTCCTCTTCAGTAAAAACAGTAGAGTTTGTATCATCATTTGTATCAAGACTTAAATAACTCACCACTTGAGTGTTTTTTATTTTTTTACCGTAGTTATACCCAAGTATCAAATGAATCTAAAAATGTGTTAATAGTGTTTAGTACAAAAGACACACACACACACACACAGTCAGCACCAGGTGAGTCACCAGTGGGCTTTGCATCTGCTTTATATTCCTTTCTAAATACAGTTTCTGTCTGTCTATTCCTCCACTCATCTGTTTCTTTTCTCCCTTGTGATTTCTGTCTTTCTTTCTTTCTCATTTCCCCTCAGCCTCTACCTTCATCATCCTTCTCTCTTCCTCTCTGTGTTTCAATTATTTCGTCTCTCCCTGCACTGTCTGCCCCTTGTCCCTCCCCTGTACATGAATCCTTTCATGTTTTTTCCCAGTTTCTGACTTCTCCATCTACTGTACATCTCTGATCCGCTCCTTCACTCCCACTAGTATCCTCCCTTTTCTCTGTACTCGTTCTATCTCTCTAATGTGTAAGGACATGACAGTAGCAAAAAAAAAGAGCGCACTAAGATGAACTGTGAGGTAAATGCTGACTGTGTTAATATTTCACACACTCTTCAGTGAGTGTTACTCACACATGCAGGTGGAGAGGGCTGCTAATGAAAGAAACTTTAGTTTATAATGGTACAAATGAGAGAAATAGATGAATCTGTCAGTGCAACACTGTCGCAGTTACTTGTTCATGTTTGTGCTGTTGTGGCTGTTATCTCTGTTGTGGCAAAAGAGATGGCCAATACTATGTAATCGTATAAAAGATCCCATTTACACCTGTTCTTAATATGTGATTTGTAAGGTATCTTATCTGGATAAGAGGAAACACGTTAAACTGTGACTCCAGTGATATAGTATCGCCGTCTATCACTGTGTATTACGGACTAACTTCCTCTGGTAGTGAAAAGAATGGGAAGGGTGCAGAATTTGATTGGCTGGAGTTAGCCTGTGGTAGACGGTGACAGACAGATGGTTCATCCAATCACCTGCCAAGTCATTTTTTTGGAAGTGCCTGTTCTTTTCCAAACAGTTTTCAACAAAGCCTTCCCAGATGGTTCTGTGCAACAAACCCTCTCGTACCTCAGTGTAGTGTTGGGCAGTTTGGGAAAGTTATTCTTTTGGCATTTTGCCTATTTATAAAGCTTCCAGGCTGGAATCGAACCGCACATATTATGGTTATACAGTGTGAACTAGGCATTCAGGATGCTGCATTTGGCCTCGTTCTTTGAAGAAATATTTATCATTCTGGGAAATATGCTTATTCACTTTCTTGCCAAGAAAAAAAAACAAATAATCTAATACATGTAAACAGACCCACACTGACACTTTTCTTCCCCAAATCTGTCTCCCTCTACTGCAGAGTCACACATTAAACACATGTTCCTGTTGGTCATGCATTTAAGACAAGGCGGCATTGAGCATGCCTGTCCGTTCATGCATCAGTGGTATACATCAGTAGTATGCTGATAAAGTAGGCATTATCAGTGGCATTATGTGATATCATTATGTGAGAAATAACTGCATGATGTAACCACTTTAGAGAGATAGAATTAGCTTGGTGGCTTCAATTTTAGATGACAGATATTTATCATAATATTATAACATTATCATTTCATTCCAGTTTTAGACTGGTAGCAGTGATTTAATCAGTTCAATTAGAGACTTACCTCATAGTACTTTTGTGTTAGAAATGTTAGGGAGCAATGAGTTGCACTCTACACATATAATTTCTTGTATGAGGTCTGCTAGGAGCAACTTGAATAAACACATTTCAGATAATCAAGCATACATGAGTACAAATATTACATGGGTAAGGAGGGATACAGAGCAATGCATTTGATTGTATTACATGTTTGCAGGCCATTAAAAGTGGAATACAGAAGGAGCAGAGAGGCTGACAGAGAGAAAGAGAGACTTGTGGGAAATCAAGACATTCTGGAGGTTTGTGGACGGACACATCCATGGGTAGAGTGAGAGAGTGTGGGCAGACTGACAGAGATGCCACACAACTAGCTCTTAGTGTGTGTGTGTGTGTGTGTGTGTGTGTGTGTGTGTGTGTGTGTTTGTGGTCTCAAAGTGGGACTTATCTGACTGTTAAGAGTCAGAAAACTAAAAGCTTTTTCACAACACACACACACCTTTGTGTCTGTATTTCTTTACAACACACAATGTACACAAGTGCCTTACACTGTGGCGTGCAGCATAAACACGCAACATACACTCACAGCTGATGTTGTAGTTGCTGCAGGAAGATGTTTGGTCTCTGTCCTCATTAATAAACTACAGTGCATGCATGAATGCGCTAATCTTTGTGTGTGTGTGTGTGTGTGTTCATACAAGTGGATATGAATTTTTGTGTGTAACTGTGAGCAATGTACTGTATCTCATTTATGGACAAGTACAATTGTGTGTGTGTGTGTGTGTGTGTGTGTGTGTGTGTCCATCTGGAAGGCTCCCTGTGTGTGTGAGTGTGTTAAAAGTTTAAACGCCCCCTCCTGTATTTCCTGTCTCTGCAGGCATCATCTGCCTACTCATCCAATCAAGAGGAAGCATCCCACATTGCTCTTAACGAGCCAATTAAATTAGTGCTGCTGAAAGGAACGACCTTAGGCCACTACACCCCCCCCCCCCACCGCTGCTGTTCTCTTCTTCTCTAACCCTCTCTCTCTCTGTCCTTCATCCTTTCGTCTCTTTATGTTCCTTTGTGTATCTGTCTTTCTCTGTTTCAGCATTTCTCTCCTTTCTTCTCTGGCTATTCTCCCATTGTGTCCATTCTTACTTTGACTGGATTAATTGTGTTCATCAGTCATTTGTCTTGTTACAGAGCTGTTATATGGATTGGCAATGGGAGATACAAACACACACAGATTTTACAAAGTGCTCTTATACAGTATTTGATTAAAATGAGAGGACCAGTCGGTTGCACATTGGGAATTAAAGCCTCAAAGCTGCCCAATCAATATTTTAAATTAGTAACAGATCAAATGATTATGTCTAATGTGAAAGAGTCACTTGTTACTTTCAGCCTTACACAGCTTATCAGTGTTCTCACTGTTAGCTCAGTGTTGGTTTGACTCCCGCCTGGCCGGACTCTTTGCTGCTCTCTGTCCTAGAATTTCTTGTCTATCGTCACTGCCCTATTACATAAAGACATAATATCAGGGTACTCTACTGTTGGTCAATATTTTCTTTTACTTTTCAGCAAAGTAAAAAAAAAAAAAATATGTATGATGAATTATTCAACTATGATTCTGACTAAATGTCTGATACATACAGATGGGTGGCATACGAAAGGTAAACGCTGCCAGAACAGCTTCAGGGCTTCCTTGCTATCCACATCTGTGAAACCCTGCTGGAGGGATAAACACCATTTTTCCAAACTATAGTCCTTATGATGTGATGGAGCAGGCTGTATCTCCCATAGGTGTTCAATTTGTTTCCATCAGGTGACTGTGATGGTCATAGAATATGATTGATATCATTTTCACACTCATCAAACCACTCAGTGATCCCTTGTGCCGTGCCTCTGCATTCTGTTTTTTCTGTAAAATACATGGTACAATGAATAAGGTTTACGGCACTGTTGGTGTGATGCATTGATTCAAGCATCTGAGAGACATTGGATCTGGAGTTGTCACTGATTGCCATGCCTGGTGTTCACAAACAGTAATGCCAAGAGCCACAAACCATCCAATTTGCCACCGTCATGAGGGAGAAAATGTTTTCATGATGAGGGAAATCAGAGGAGGATGGTAAGAAGACCCCCCACCCCCAACCAACAGGTGGGAAACAAATCTGCAGACAACATCTCAGTAGAAACAGTGGAGCAAAGCATCTCAGAAATAAATAAAAAAACTCTGCACATGAAGCAGATGGACAACAGAAGAAGACCAAGCCTGACTGCTAAGAATAAGATAATGAAACAACAACAAACATATAATCATCACAATCAGATGGCTGAAGGTGCACACTGACTGACAAACGCTGGTTTTTGTTCTAACATGTTGATGGTGGGTTGAGAAATTGGCATAAATAACATGAATCCATGACTCCACCGTGATGTGTGTGAACAGAAGCTGGTAGAGATGGATTAATGGGGTTTTACTGATATAATCAAGGCTTTGCAGCATCACCAATGTACCTGAAGGTTGCTCACCAGGTGAAGCAACATGCCATCAACTCTGTTAGCATATAGATGTCAAACCAACGGACCCACTTGAGGAAATGAACGTGGGCTTAATCTTTGAAAAGTGTGCCACCAACTTCTGACAAAAATGGACAACGATTTGAAGTCGTCCATGACTGAAGACATGGAGGATATTAAGCTTGGTTTCATGCATAATTAAAAGCTTTTGTAAATGTATTGTATTTAAACAGGACCAGTCTAAAACCCTTGAGGTGGACTCCTAGAGGTCGTGCTGCTCCTTAGACCCAGCTGGACGAAAGTGACTAAAACCAAGACAGCGAGCAAACGACCAACGGTGACTGAGACACTGTGTGATTCATGTCATTAACTCTTAATTATGTATATGATCAGAATTTTAAATATCAAAGGTTCATCGTGTAAAATAGTTAATCACACCTACACAATGCTGTGTTTAGATAGGAGAAAACTGGAAAGCAATGACTTTTTGCTACGCTGTTGAATGTCAAAGACTACAGACTACTGGCCTCTTCTTGAACCAGAGCTGAATATGAGAGGCGATCAAGCTCTCCCAAATATATGGAACAGTTCTTTTCATACAAAGAACAGAGGGAGGTTCAACATAGCTTGATTAGGGTGTGGCAATAATGACTCAGTTCTGTGTGGAAATATAAATAATGAATTTGGGATTATATCTATCATGGCTGTAGAGCAGAAGCCAAGTTTGTCTTTGCACTGACTGAAAAAGGCAGCGAGAATGAGGACGTGATTGGATTTGTCTCAATTAGTCAAACAGAGAGAGGGAGAGAGAAAATGTCTCCATCTGCCTTAATTTGTTCACTTGGGACAATGACTGTTCACCCGCTGCCACACACACACACACACACACACACACACACTACAATAACCATAAGTGCCTCTAAATGTTAACAGAGATGTCCTTAGGTTGAAAGCAGCAATTAGCTTTCTGAGACATCCCTCTTACACACACACACACACACACACACACACACACAGACACACACACACAGACACACACACACACACACACACACACACACACACACAATAACACACAATAACACACACACACAGACACACACACAGAGACACACACACACACACACATCGATACCAGTGTTTGCTCAATAGTCATTCAGCAGCATTAGTTACCACAGCTACACAATTATGTACAGATAAAAATGACAAAGAACACACAAGGGCATTCCAAGTGTTTACAATAAGAGATGCAATCATGATATCTAAACAAACAACAACCACATCACAGCTGCAACAAACCCAGGGGCAGATGTGGAACAAAAACCAAAGTACAAAACCTAGGGAACAAAGACAAGAAATACAATGACATACACACAAAGTCATATGTAGGAAGCAAAAACATTATTCACTATGTAACAGTCATTGGACATTTCTGATTTCATGTGACATAAACAGACAAAAGTAAAACACTAGATAGCAATATATTACAAATCCCTCCTGCAGAAATAACCTCCTTTACTTATGTTGAAACAAAATGTTCCCTGAAACCTCTCAACACATAAATCAGTCAGTGGATTTTGTAGAATTTGTTGTAATTGCTGCATCTACACATAAAACATGAACTAATCTTGGGAGAGAATAAAACGTTCTCATTGCTGCCCTGCTGATTTGCTTCCAGCAGCTGGCAAAACTTTTATTTGGATGGTCCAATACTAATTGAACACTGTTAAAAAAAAATACTTATTTAACTCCATCACTTGTCTGTTTGCTCTTATCTCCACTGTTGACATAATCCTTAAGAGTCTGATATACTTCAAATGAAGTAGCTTGTGCAAAAGTCTGTCCGAACACATCTAGAGGCCAAAGACTTAGTCACTGCTGCATAAGACCAGATGAAGGTGGGGTGTCATAAAGAGGAGCGAGACGAATCAAACTAATGGGGGAAACACACTTTTGGACAATCCCTCCTCAAAGACATTCATAATGTTGCACTGGGACAGAGGTAGTTACATAAAAGATTAAAAGATGTTGTGTGATGAGCCATCAAGCACTTCACTTAAAGCATACTGACACCCAAAATCTTAACTTACTTAATTCTAGTCAGCTTTTATTTAAAGCTGTTATCTGTAATGCTTTTTTTTTTTTTTTTTTTTTTTTTTACAGTTAATAAATCATTAATATACTGTATCTGTGTGGTGGAGTACCAGCCACACTACTACAGGAAATACATTTTTCTATACAAGTTTATAAGTTCGTGGATCAAAGTTCAAGAAACCAGTCGTATCACACTCGGCTTTTACAGTTTGTGGTAAGAAGGTCAATAAGAAATGTAAGGGGAAATATTATGGCATGTTAACATTTGTACACACAAACACACTAATACTATACGTTTCTCCTTCAGATGCTCTCTCTTGTCGACATCCTTCCCTTTGATATACGCACATGCACACAAGCAAACACACCATTCCATTTCCACTGGTAAAATAATGCATATTTGATCTGAAGTCAGTGAGTTATGAATTATACACAGAGCAGCCAACGCAGAACTTAAAAGCTGAACTGTGGTAGTGTGTCTCCCTGCATGCGTGTGTCTGTGTGTGTGTATACACAGGGCAAGAGGAATAGAAATGAAGCAGCAGGCTAAAGTCTTTGATTCTGACACCTGAAGGACAGAGTTTAAATGTCCTGTTGGCACAACCTGTGCAGTTGAAGTAAATGTAAGCAAAATGTTCAAACCCCAGGACGTCTAACAGTCTACCTTCACTTTAAACTATCCAATACAGACAGAGATGCTCAGATGAATCATCTTCACATGATACAAACATAATCTGAATGAAATGATAGTTGTCCTGAATGAAACCTGAAGTTAAGTATAAGAGGAGAATTTTTGATTTTGTACATTTTGCAAATAATGATGCTGAATTTTTGTACACACTGTTGAATGTATTTGTATTTGACGGATAACGTTATATAAAATTCTATGTATTAGAAATATCTAGACTACATATAAGCAGACATCTATTTACTAATTATAAAAATATCCTAGAAATTGAAATGTTTTATGTTTTACAGCGGATTAAAATCAATTTAAAAAGATTAAAGTTTACGCTTTTTTTATTGAAAATTCAGGCTTGCAGTATAATCCTCCCATAAGCTGACTGTTGTATTCTGCTTCCTTCACTGCTCCTGCAGCCTCTTCAGTGAAAAGCAATAACAAGATATTGAGTGAACAAGCTACATGAAAATGATGGACAACTCTGACAAGACTTGAATTGTTCATAATGCAGCCATGAGAAAAATATTCCTCAATAAAATCAAATGCGAGACGAGTGAAAGCTCTTTGTACATACAGAATAAGGTTTCTGCAGGACACTGATATTATTAACCATCATGGTGAAACTGAGGTTCAGCAGCAGGTTTAAGCAATAAAGACAGAGGGTAATAAAAAAGATGGTAATGTTTCCTTCTGGATGAGAGTGTGCAGGTGGGGCAAAACAAATAAACACAACAGCAGACAAATAACACACAGGAAGTAATTTACTATCTGTGCTATCTGTAATATGGTAGTAGCTGAACTATGTCTTTTGGATGAAGTGAGGCAAATCAGATTTCATAACTTTAACATGTCTGCTACAGGATACTCCAAACCAATTGAATGTGGCACAACGTAGGTTTAACTCATGACGTTAATGATGCCTGGATTTCAAAAGGCCATGTTCACAGCAGGTATTTTGACAGGTCATAGGAGGAAAAGCAAAGGTGTTACTGCTACTAACTTTAATGAAGACTATGATCCATTCAAGCTTCCAATAAGCCGTGACACTATGACCGTGAGTCAGCATGAACACCAGGTACCTGAAATTCAGCAGCTGAATGAAATTATGCCATCATTAATTTTATTAGACCTGAACCTCTGCTGCTGTGACAAGTCAAAATCCCCTCTGCTTGCTCAACCATTGTGTTCTCTTTCTCAATCTTGCTCACTAGTAGCACTGATCATGACTAATTTTAAGAGGGCAGTTTGAAATGGGTTAACTTGAGGTAGGGTTGTACAATATGACAGTATATACTGTGCAATGGTAGAAATGTTACCACTGTGGTACCTATTCCTTAGTGTCTCAGCTTATATGTTTGAGGAAGGCAGTCGATCTATCCAATAGTTGAGACATTTTACTTTACCACTAATATCAACTTCACAGTGCAACTACAGAAAATGTCAAGGGACCAACAGAGTCATTAAGATTCATCCTCCTCCAAACTGCACTACTAGCACGCTACTAATAAGTTTAGGTAGACACCATAATGCTTGAAAATGCTAATTTTGTACTCTATATTATAATTTTTATTTCTACTGTTTTCCTAAATATAATTTGAATATATTCCAGTGAGAGCTGTTAATCAGTGGCTAATTATTTCAATTGATTTAACTGATTAAAGTAAAATGATTTTAAGACTCACTTTCTCCTTCAGTGAACTGAGAATCAGAGGGACCTGTAGTGGGTTTCATGTAATCTGCGGCATGTCCTGTTAAACACAACCCAAGGAAAATATATGAGCTGTGCAACAAAACACTCTAAAGATTGGTTTAAAAGATGACATTTCTGAACATGATTACTTGTGGTTATCTGTAAAACTGAACTGTAAAATGCCTCTCTGTGATGTGTATGGCCATGTATTACAGTTTTAGTTTAAAACATGCTGAACAAATGTCTCTTTTCAGAAATTCAGGCTGAAAATCCCACAAATGTTCTTTCAGTAGTTTTCTTTCAGTAACCATCTGTACAAAAAATGTGCTGTGGAAATTATTTATTACTTCAGCTAAGCTTAAAGATTAAAAATGAACCACTTAATCTTAAAAATTGTCACTATCCTTTTTAACCCACCATCTCCGACACTTTTGGCTCTGCACCTTCTTCTATACTTAAAACATTTTCCTGGCTTTTATTTCCTGCAAATTCACCTTCAAATTTTTTTTCTCTTTTTTGCTTCCTTCCATTTCAGCCACTTAATCTCCCTCCTCTCCTCTCTGCATTTATCCGTCTTTCCTTCTCTCTCTCTCATCTCTTTCCTTACTAAAAATCCTCTATCACTCCCCTGTAAACCCTGTCCCAAATTAGTAATAAATGAAACAGAGGATTAGAGACCCTGTGATCTTCTGTTTAATCCTTAAGGGGATACCTTCATATCTTTTCCGTTTCAAAGAAAAAACAAAATGGAAGCAAGCAAAAATCTAGGAACAACTATCAGTTTGTCAGTCTGTGTGTGTGTGTGTGTGTGTGTGTGTGTGTGTGTGTGTGTGTGAGCAATAGCTTAGATTCAAAGTTCCCCCCTCACTGGATACCTTTGTCATTGGCCAGACACAAGTAACTGTTTGAGGTGAAATTACACAAAGCCATTTTTCATACACACTTTCAAATAGCAACAAGAAATCACTGCTTGGAAAACTGCCTGTGTCTGTGATGATTTAAAAAAACCAAAAGGGATAGGCGAGGCAAAAGATGTAACAGTCTACAGGCAAGATCACTTACAAAAAGAATGCATCTGCACTCTCCACACAGAAACTTTTATCCATTAGAAAAAAGTGCTGTGACAGTGTGTATGAGTGTGTGTGTGTGTGTGTGTGTCTGTGTGTGTGTGTTTGGCTGACATTTTATTTGGAGCCTTTCCAGCACATCACTGGGTCTCAACAGTGTATCGTTGGGAAATGTTGGCCTTAATTATTATTTTTTTTCAACAAGCATGATTTAATTCTAGTGTGACTAAAAGACTGCATTAGTGCTGTCACAATACATCACCAATATGAAACCAGCCAACAATGTGATCTGGTTTACATCCAAATAAGGCCAAACAGAAATGTACCTACATCTATGGCTTGTGCATGAGCAGTTTCATGATATATAAGGTACAATGTGTTAAACATGAGATTTACACCTCAACGTTTGTAAAAACACAGGCTTTACCATTGACCAATAGAGATTTGTGTGTCTTCACTTATGGCTGTTGAGGAGGCACTTTGTGTTTTGTTCTTAAGTTTTTGGCTCTTCTTGAAAAAAGAAACATGGCTGCCTTTACAGGATGACGTTCCCTCTTTCTCTCTCTTTCATTCTCTGATTTAGGCCGATGGTGTCAGCTGTGTTTTTTCAGCCACACCAACAGCATGGCTTTATGGGTAGCAGTGTTGGTCTATTGGTCGTAAGCTTGGTCCACCACTTTGGTCCAGACTGAAATATCCTAACAATGGGATTGGTTGCCCTGAAATTTTGTCGACCCATTCATATTCCCCAGAGGATCAATCCTACTGACTTTGGTGATCCCCTGATTTCTTTGTAGCAAAACCATACGGTTGATATTATTGGTTTTGAGTGAATGTTTCAACAACTATCGGATGGATTGCTATGAAATGTGGTACAGATATCGGTGGTGATCAGAAGACGAATCCTACTATGGTAAATTTGGTAATAATTAGTTTTCACTTATCCACTCAAATACCTCAACATATACTATGTCAACTGGCACAACGTTTTGTACAGACATTCATGTTCCCAAACACCACCAGTGCCACTAAACAGTACTGATTTGTAGATTTGAGATGTTTCAAAAGCTATGGATGGTTTGTCATGATGTTCGGTATTGACATTCGTGTGCCGTCTTTGACCTGTAGAAAGATAATGAAATGAACATGTAATTTACTGACCAACATCACTGGCTAAATGTCTTTTGTGAAACTCAAGTTGGTCTATGTGTTCTGGAGTGAAGAAAGAAGAAAAAACTGGAAAAAAAAAAAGTTGAATGCTCCAGAACCACCGAAACCCATCATTATCCATAATGTTGGGGCACAGTTCGTTTGACATAAAACAGACTATAGACTAGAATCTTCTTTGCAGTACTACCATTGTCATTGTGAGCATGTTAGCTTACAGCGCTGTGAGTAAATATAGCTCCACAGAGCTGCTTGCGTGGCTGTAGACCCTTAGTCTTGATAAAATCCTGGCTATTGTCGCTGTAACTTGACATTACGACTTCCATAACAGCTCATGCAGTAAGTGTAGCACTTCCTAAAATGCCTCTTAATTTCAAAATTAAACAGTGTTATGTTGGCGAGGGAGATGAAGGGATAGAAAGAGAGAGCACCCAGAAATTGGATAAGAGGAAAGAGGGGGAAATAAATGAAGGAGTAAGACAGGCGCGTATTAATCCCATTTTCCATCTTCCTATTTCTCTTTATCTCCACTCTCTTTCATTGTAACCTCCTAATCTGAGCCACCAACCCCTCCTCATTCTCCTCTGTCTCCCCTTCTCTCTCACCACCCCCACTCCTCTCTTTTGTTTGAGGTAAAATGACCCCACTCAATACAAGAGCATCATCAGGGGGATGAGATAACCTTTTAGTCTGTCCTTTGAATCTCCCACACACACACTCACACATGCCCCTGTCTCCCTCTGTAACTCTCCTCTACATCAATCTCTCCAGTCTTTGCCGCTCTGTGTGTGAATGTGCATACATGTGCAGAAGATTCAAATTTTATAGTAACTAATAGAAGAGACTTCAATTACAAGCCACCCTTTCACACCTCTGCTCTCTTCCTTTCAGAGACAAATTAATACTTGTGAATATTACATCAAACCTGGAAGTAAATGCTTTTTTCCTTCCCCTCCTCTCCCCATGTTCTCCCTCTCCTCTACAGAGAGACTGGAGCTTCTGGTAACACAGGTGCCTCAGCAAAGTGCTTGTGTCAGAAAAATATTTGAGTTATTGCGATCCCTGTTGGAGCTCATCATCTTCCTGTCTCTAGGAAGCAGTCCAGGACTGTGGTTGTACTGCTGGACTGTTGGTTCAGCTCCCTGGTCTGAGTAAGTGCCATGGCTGAGAAAAGCACTGTATGCCGTGTAGTGTGGTCCCTCCTCCCACCTTATTCAATGGCCACCAAAACAAAACAACATGTCGGCCGTGTGGAAATGATAAAAAATGATAAGTATCAACTGTGGATCGGTTCATAGATGATCAGTATTGGTGGCAAAAAACATGATCACGGCATCCCAAGAAACGTGAACTGATAACTTCACTTTTCTTACATCCATACCACTCGTGTCTAGCCTTTGGGTGGTGTTTGAAAATATTTTATTTATGCTATTTACCTAATTTATGTGCACTCATGTCATTTCAGCACAGTGTGACAGCCTCTACTACGCATTGCTGTCATTTACAGTCATATTTCTCTCCTCTACTCTGCTTTCTGTTTCACCGTGTGTGTGACTGAGCTGCTCCCCACACACAGAGCGTAGCAGAGGCAGGTTGACAACTTGCTATGTTAAGTGCAATAAAAGCTTTTCAAATCCCTCTAAAACCAAGAATGGACAAACGTCAAACCCAAACATCTGAAAGTGAGGCCAAAATATCAATCTGGTGACAAGTGAGGATGGTGATGGCAGGGAGCTAATTGTGGCCGCAGCCCCCCTGCACCAACCCACCTCTAACACACAGACACATGCATTGAAAATGGGCAATTTAGGCAATAATTACTGTATATTGCGTACACTGGGAGACTTTTCTGGAGCAACATGAGTAATTCACCTGTAAACAATAAAGTGAGACAGTGGGCAAATACTCTCCAGATATGTAAGTGATAAATACCTTGTGTCCTGTGTCATGACATCAACAGGCTTTTAATCAAATTTTTGTTTCTCATATAACGTTGATCCATTTAAGAAACCGGCTCATCCATATCTCTGCCGGGGGCAATAATGTGTGCTTCAAATGGTTCACATTTCCAGCTGGAATATTGTTACTGTTTATCTCCACCTCGACTGCAGTTAATCACCGGGATTACAGTTTCATGTCTGTGTCTAGGAGCTGGAGATTAATGGATGAAATTTGTGTTATGAAATTTTAACTTCAACTGCTGTGAAGCCATGTGTGTGTGTGTGTGTGTGTGTGTGTGTGGAGTGTGTTTAAATGCCCCCACAGTTACAACTTGAACACACACACACACACACACACACACACACACACACACACACACACACCACACACACACACACACACACACACACACACACACACACACACACACACACACACACACACACACACACACACACACACACACACACACACGGCCTCACAGCAGTGAGGCCCTGATGAGGAACCTTGCTGTGTGCATGTTTGTGTGTGTAAATGTAATAAAGGATGCTACTGGCCACTCTTATGTAACAACCGTGTCGGCCCTGATGCTAAATCGTCGCCATGGCAACAGAATTAGATGTTGCCCCCCCCTTCCCGTGTGTGTTGCTCTCTCTGCCTGTCTCTCTATCTACTTTACTCTCCATCCTCATCTTTGTTTTAATTCAGTCTTAATGGGCTTCGCTGACATGAAATATGCAAGTATACCCTCTACCCCTTTTCCTGCCCTCCAGTCTACTTTCCTGACTTTCTCTCCTTCTCACCCCTCCTCCCCCATGTCTCATTCCCAGAGGTCTCTCTCACATCCACCCACAAGGTCTCCCTGTCTTCTCTCTCTGTCTGGTCCTCTCGCTATTCCTCATTTGTCCCTTCCTGTCAATCCATCTCTCTTTCGACAACATCTTAATTAACAGAGTACCGGTAATTATTTTTAATGCTTTCTGCCTCTTCTCTCTCTGTTTCCTTCTCTTTCAATCTCCCTGATTGACAATGTGATAAATTAATTTAATGGGAGATGAAATGCAAAATACTTTTCTGCCTGTTTTCCATTCTCTCTTTCTTCACTTCCATATCTTTTTCCTCTCCCTCTGTCTCACACTTCCACCCACCATCCTTTCTTGTTAGTTGTCTCACTATTAGTCTCCCAGCAGCTCTAATCTCTCTGAACACACTTTCTCATTCTTGTTTACTAAAAGATAAATCCTGGACAGATTCACATGTAATAGATGATTTATCTAATTTTCTTCCTTTTCCTATTTTCCATTTCTCTTTCCCTAACCCTCAGACCTGTCAGTCTCATGTCTCACTAACTGAAGGCTAATTACCATTCAATTTAATTTCTCATTATTTCACTGTCTTTTGTTTCTCTCCTTCAGGCCAGCTTTACCTTCAAAATGTCTGTCAGAGACAGAGAGACAGACCGCACAAGAATGAACACTACTATACATATGCGCACATTAGGAGGAATAACGCTCTGACTGCAGACACTCCTCAATGCTCTTTTCCAATTTGCTCCATTCTGCTTGACTCTTTCCTTACACAGAAAACATTAATTAGAAATAACCGGAGGCAAGAGCAACCTGTATATTCCAAGACACAGTTTCCTTGCGGCAATGTCTTCACTATCTACACATGTATTCTCATAGCATCCTGACGCTGAAGCAATTTAAGGCTCTATGATGCTCACTTCCTCAGAAATGTAATAACAGTTTTCCTGTATCACACCACATGTACCACATCGAGACAACAAGAACTGTGATTGGTCAGTGTGGGCCGCTCGTCTTTTCTCCAAAAGGTTTAAGATGTTGGCGTAGAATCGACTGAGGGTTTTTCAATGGCCAAAGCCAATATTTAGAGAACACAATATATAATGCAGATGTTATGCTGTTGTTAAATTTTTGCATTTGATAAAATACAATTTAATAATAATAACAAACGAGACACAAAATTGATTACAATATATTATTAAACTTAAATGAACATGTATTTAACACTAATGTATTATTCACCTAAACAAATAATGACAATAAAAAATGTACATTGTCTCTGTTTGCTTAATTAGATCTGCACTCTACTAATTAATTAAACATTTTAAAAATGTCCACAAGCAATCAAAAAATTCAAGTCTAATAAAAAACTTACATAAATCATCTCATTTCAATCATCTCAATGTTCACAATGATATAACCAGACAGACAGTATGGAAAAATCTCTCACTGGTGGACAAACATATCATCACAGTATATATTGCATTGTTATATTGCCCAACTTTATGGAGCAAACAGAGGAAAGACTCAGTTATCTGCTTTATGTCCGACGTCGTAAGAGAAAAATTAGTACAATAATGTATTAAAATAATTGCTTAGGAGATATATTTTCAAATGTCAAATGCAGTGGTACTACAACAATTGACAGATTAAAACTGAACCCTGGATTATAAATCAGTTCCTATGCCAGAGGCTTCTACAGAGACAACCCTAACACCTTGACGCAGAAGCATAAATCCACTTTAAGCCCCTGAGAAATTTACTGATGGCAGCTATTCTGTAGGTATTTGGAGACACTGAGGATGGTGTTTTTTCTCCGCAGCTTTCTTTTGTGTGCATCAATACCCATCAATATCTTAGTGAATTCATATTCCAGCTGAGTGTCTGTGATTGTAGGTAAATGTCACACATCTTACATAATGCTGGAAGCACCGAATCTCATTAACAAAGCCCTGGTAACTATGGCAATGAGCGTCATCTGCGACCCCCGATGTAACTTATGCTAAAAAGGCCAAGAGGTTGCTATGACAACTAGAAGGAAAACAAGAAAGAGAGAGATAGAGAAAGTTGGAGCTGTTTTTTTGAAACCTGAATACATTCACTCACTCACTCACTCCATACACACACACACACATTCACTCCATATACACACACACACACACTCACTCCATGCACGCACGCACGCACGCACACACACACACACACGCACACACACACACACACAAACACACAAACACACACACACACACACACACACACACACACACACACACACACACAAACACACAAACACACACACACACACACACACACACACAGTGTGTTTGAGAGCAAATATGAAAGTTGATAAGCAATATCTGAACATTTTATTCTGCTGTTCCATTGTTTCATCTCAGAAAGTGGAATTTTCTTTTGCTGGAAACCTCTTCATTTCTAAGTAATTGCTCTATCTAATCCATCTCTAACAACATCTTTATGGTTGATGTTTTCCTCTCATGTACTGCAACCTGTGCTCTCTGTAAAGGTTGGGCTTCACCAATCTGTTTTCATATGGACATATTATAGACCATCCAGGAGCCTGTGTATTCCCTGTGGCCTGTCTGTGCCTGAACATCTGACAGCCTCCCGCCTACTGTGTGTGCTAATTAGAAGATAAAGTAGTGAGAGAAGTGTATCTCCTCATCTTTCAATAATGGACTGTGATGGAGCAGGTATTATATCTTAGAAAAAGACAGCTCATTGACTGTAACACCTACCCTGTGAACATTCAATGAACAACAAGCTGCTCAAGTATGAATTCAAATACATGTGATGCTTTCAAACAACTAAAGAGAAAAAATATTCAAATTTTCTGCAGATGAGGACATATAGCAGGAACAGGCCAAAACACAGGAGAGGCCTCTCTAATGAAAACAGATGATCTTGTGCTAATAGATGTAAAACAATTAGCATAAGTGTATTTAGAAAATGGATGGTTGGATGTGAATTAATTGTTTCAGTCTCAAATAAAAAGAATAGATACAGTGGGGTCCAAAAGTCTGAGACCAGTGTAGGAAAGTGGTCTCAGATGTTTGATCCCCCAGTTTACAGGGATAAAATATCATTGGAGTGGAGAACATCTCATTAATATTTAAAACATTTCCCTGTGTTATTTTCTACTGCACTGTATTCAACAGCTTGCGTGGATGGATATAGAAAAATTACACTGAATGGATGAGCAGTTGTCTATGGGCCTGCAAATAACAGTTATTTTCATTACAGATTAATCTACCAAAACAGGGGGAAAATGCCTAGTTTTATTTCCCAGAGCCCAAGTTGACATTTTCAAATTGCTTGTTTTGTCTGGCTAACAGTCCAAGCTCTAAGATATTTGACTAACATCAACACGAAAGAGAGAAAAGCGACTGTTTTGTATTTTTGCCCAAAATATGATTGAAATGATTACTAAGATTAATCAATTAATTTACTAATTGTTTCAGCTCAATACTTGAATAGATCAATAGAAAGTAAGTAAGACTTCTAACCAAAACATCAGCACTTTCAGACCCAAACTGTTCTACTACTGTCTTATGATAGAGTGCAAAACGACTGTACTATTTATTGAAACAATAACCAGACGAATGATTAACATAACTCAGGCTGCTAAACATGGAACCTATTTGCACTTTAAAGCTGAAATCTGTAACTGTCCCTGCAGCGCAATGTCACCCATTGCAAATAATTGCAGGCAGCTAGAGTTATGCATACACATCCATTTTGTCTATGTGCTGAGACGTCTGTGTTGTCTATGTACTTAATAATAGTGATTTCTACCTCCTTGCAACACTGTTACCTGCTCCTATTTAAAATGTCTTCTATTACATCAGGACAAGAACAACAACAACTTCATCAGGTACATAGTCCAAGTAAAGGAAGTTTGGTTTAGAAAAACTGTACTTTACATAATGTAATAAAGTAGAAATTCAAAAGAAATAAAAACATAAAGACATAGGAACAAAAAACAGATTCTGTTTAGTCCAATAATGTGCATTTGTGGTTTTTGAAGCTGCAGCTCACAAAAAAAATCAATTTCAAACCCAATGAATAACTGACTGAATAGTGTAATATAATGACAGATAGGCTATATATTTGCAACATCCATGGGAAACATAAAGGACCTAATACTATTACTAAAATAAATGACCGTTCTCTTCACTTGTTAGACAACAGTAGTTTTCATTTCTGTTTCCTACCAATTAGATAGCCGTGGTACCATAAGACACGGACAGAAGAGAGTTGAGCTTGTTTCATCACACTGTATAATCAATGAAACACAGGATCCGTTCCCACTGTACTGACAACATACACACAACCAACCACCCACACATCAGACCACACACACACTACATTTATCAAAGTGGATGCTGCCTCTTAACTATATAAGCAGACAGACAGAGAGATGAGGCAAAATTTCTGATTCAGGCAACAAAAACTGCTAAAAGCTTTAAAAAAAAAAAAATACTGGATACTCAGCGTAGGAGGGGGTAATAAACCTAACAAAGGACCCATAGTGTTGAGATTAACACTGAGGATGGACTTTGTTCCACAACCATCACTATCCCAAAATCCTGATCCTGCCCTTCCATGATTCCTCAACCCCCCATGATGCAACAGTTTCTGTTCTGTAAATAATTAATACAAGGATGGTCCTGTTTTTCACTTGTGTACATTTACTGAATATCTTGCTATTTTCCATGAGAGCTTTGGCAGCAGAAGGACACAAGAGAAAATGAGAGATAATGAGAAAGAAACACATGGACCGAAGGGCTTGTTAGCTTTGAAAGAAAAGCTGATGCTGTAAAGAACTCCCAAAAAACAATCCTTTTTTCAATTTTTTTTTAAATGTTGGTGTTAGTCTGTGAATGCAGCAAGTTTGCAAAATGATCCAAAATTCCTTCCGGGTACCAGGGGATCAGTCTAATCTGATCTGGAGGAAACATTTAGCCAGAGTTATGGCTGCTCAAAGGAGATTTTCCAACAGATTTTAAGTTTCATTTCCTCTTTCCACAAGAGAGCCAAGTAAATGTTTCATCAATCATGTCTAATAAATAATGAAGTTTGTCTCCTTTATATGTCTCCTATTCTGTTTCTCTGTTTTATTTTCTCACAGTATTGATTTAATTAAACATGCCATTTTCCAATATAAACTATATAAATAAAAAAATCTTATCAAGCCAATACATAAAAACGCCAGAAAAACTTGGACGTGTTATGTTAACTTCAAAGAGGCCTCTGTCTCTCTCTCACAAGTCTCCACACACAGAATAAAATCTATCTACTGATCAATAAGAGAGTGTGTACACACACACACACAAGAATACTGATCCCTTTGAACATAAAGCAGAAACACACAGAACATATCAGACACACACACACACACACACACACACACACACACACACACACACACACACACACACACACACACACACACACACACACACACACACACAGGGGTGTTTGCATTAATTCTCCAGAAATAGCTCCACTGTGCCCCAGTCACTCAGAAAAAAGGCACTCAGGCACATAAACACACAAAAAGACCAAAATGCACACACACTTCTCCCAAAATAAACCCATTCTCCTGATCAATCAGAGAAACAACGAAGCTAATCAATTGTATTGATCTTGATGACAGCATCACTCAATTAGCTCGCACTTCTCACCAGCCTGTTTTTTCTCCCATGAGAATAGACTTCTGGTGAGTCTAAATGAGACTCCGCCTGATAAGAGTACTGATGTTGAGATCTGAGCAAATAAGTGTCAAACCACACAGAGGTACTTCCTGCTTTGCCAAGTAAGAACAAAGAGCTGCAAATATATAGCTACAGTCCCCTGATATTTCCACAGTGAAGGTGCCCATTAGTGAATTCAGAGCAAACAAACCTGCTTCAAGTTTAATGCTAGCTTGCTAAGATCAAGCATCTGGTAAACAGAGACTTTTAGCTGCATTTAGAGATAACCATAATGTGGGCAGACTTGAATTAACCTGACCAAATATACTTTTCAGACCATATAATAAAAGACCTTTTACAATACAATCTTTCAAAGAAGCTACTGCAAATAAAGGGTACAATGCAAAGTTGCAATAAAAAAAGTCTTCCATTAGCTCTATAAAATCATTAGGATTAAAAGAGCTATGTGAGAGTTTTGCTGTTGCTACATAGCCAACATCAGCATTAACAGCTGTTTACTTACGAGTCTAACAGAAACATTGTTCAACAACAAACAAAACAACTTGCTTCTACTGCTTCTACTTCTATCACTTATTTTCTTCTACTTAAGTTAGCATGCTAACCAGCTATCCCCAGCCTGGTAGAGCTGTCTTGTCTTTCCAAAATCGAGACTCTCTAGCGTCCCTGTTGCCCTGAAGAAGTAGTCCTTCTCAGAGGGCATCTTTTAACGTCTTGTATCGTAAATGCAAAGATGGCTGAAGCTCTTAGACTGGTAAGTAAACGACTTTTAATGCTAATGTTGGCTATGTAGCAATAGCAAAACTTACCAATATCTCCTTTAACTATACAGTTTGAATTTAACCTTTAATACTGTGACAATTGTGTTGTGTCACTCCTCATTTTGTTCTAACAATGCAGCCAAGGTTAATGCTATCAGGTCCTTTTAATTTAATCAATACTGCCTCTGATGAAAAAAGGTATCAGTGTCTGTTGGTGAGAATAAACAGACAAAGGGCAGAAAGAGAGAGAGAGAATAGAAAAGAAAAGAGAAAAGGAGATAAGAATGTTTTTCCAGTCAGAGTGCAAAAAGCTGAAAATAAAAATGAATGAAGGTTTGTTTTATGACACAGTGAGCACACAGGTCTAAGGTTCAACAATCAAAACATTACAAGAGGCCCCAAAATACACAAACACGGAGGAGGTAAAAGTGTCACTTTGCCCCATTTTCATGTTTTGAGGACACAGAGACCTGTAGTTACCTCTCATACACTATATCTCATATCTCACACACAAATACACACATGTAGACGCACACAAAGACCACGCCAGTATAGCTAATCTTCTTAGTAATCACAAGGTTTGACTGTTGGAACGGAACAAAGTTCACATCGTCATCAACAACAGTGGTGGTGCTTCTACCAATGAGAGAGAGAGACAGAGAGAAAAAGAAACACAAAGAGACAGACACGACAGAAAAGACAAAAAAGAGAGACCATTAAGAGAATCACGATTTTTACCTCTGGGCTGAACCGACAACCTTTTTTCTCTGAGGAATTATTCTCTGGATTATTTCCCTAACCTCTGCACTGAGACGTATTGTGACGCACTGACTGAATTATAAAAGTTTCTTTTAAGTCCTTTAAGTTACGTGGCTGCCATCGCCAAAGCCTCACCTTTGACCTCCACTTACATGCAAGCTACTGGAGACTATTTAACAGTAAGGACAAACGTTGGGGTAAAGACAGCTATGGAGTAGCTCACTGAGAATATTTCTTTAGATTTTCATTTCTACCTACGTTAAATCATATCTGCATTGAAGGGAACTTGAAAACTGTAAGTAGATATTCTGGAATCTGTACATATTTATCTGATAACTGCTGCATCTATGACACAGCAAGGCTGCACTTCTGGTAGGTGCAGGATGTTTTTGAAGTTGTTGAACTTTTTTGCAAATGTAAGTATTCTCTCTGCCTTTCGCTTTGGTGGTTTGTGTAAAGGAATTTATCCAGTCAACAGAATTTGGTGGGTGTCTCCTTCTCGCAGGACTTACTTGGTAGTGAAATACTTGGTAGGGTGGATAATTTTGCCTCAGTGCTGAGGGGAACTTAGAAGTAAACAAGCTATAATTTCGCATGTGGAAAATAAACATATGACTTAAACATATCACTGAGACAGCCACCAAAATTACAGTTTTGTGTCCCTTGACTCTGTGTTTGAATTATACCGGCGTGATATGGTTGAAATTAAAGTCAAAATATATTTCTTGGAAATACAACACACACTTGTTGTGTCATGGAGCACTGCATCATTTGAGACGTGTCAGTTGATGCCTGTAGCTGTAGTTCACATACATCATAAAGACAGAAGAAGTAAATGTCACAGTATCCTGGATGTGCCAATTTGGAATGTGAACATGATAAAATAGAGTAGAGAAAGTAGTTCTTGAAGAGAGATTGCTGGCTTCTGCACAAGTGGAAGCTGGCTCAAATTTGAATGAATTGCTATGTAATGGCCTAAAATATGCATGCAACTTGCACTGAGATTAAAGATGTGCCAATTTGGAATGATGGAATAAATAAAACATGCACATCATTACCTGTTAAATTACTGACTTTTGCATCACAGTCTTACCACCTTCCCATCACAATTAGATTCCTCTGAAAGGTAACAATCAATCTACTGTAATTAAATCATTTTCCATTCCATCACTTAATGCCTTAAGTTATTCATCATAGTTCAGAACCTGAACAAGGCTGTGCGCAATAGTAAAATATGAGCTACATTAACAGTCTCACCTTTAAATTTGAGCCTGGAGATCTTAACTACTTGGTGGTTTTGAAAAGAATAATGGCCATCTAGAGTGTGCCATCCTCTGACTCAGTTTCCTATTCAGCAGCTATTGTTAATACATGTAGTTTGGAATTGCCTCACATTAAAAAATATTGTCATTGCAATACTGTTAAAACAGTACTATATATAATGTACACAGCCCAGTCTTAACATCAAAACCTAGATATCTTTGACCTGAAAATCACCAATTCAACGCTCACTGGGACATGTTATCTGATCACGTGTCAGGTATCCTATCAAAATCAATCTTGACTTCCTCTCTTCTCTGATTTCTTTCTCCCATGCAGCAGCAGTATGGAGGTGCTCAGTGGCCCCTGGGCTGATGTGGCTCTGCTCCTGCGACAGACCATCATGCAGACAGACAGAGGGACAGACAGTTTTCTTCCTTTCTGGTTCTTCAGCCTGCTGCTGTTCCTGTCTGTCTGTCTGCTGCTGCTGCAACTGATTATCTACCTCAGCTGGAAACTCAGACAGGGTAGGCATGTTATTAACTTTTTATGTCTCGCCCATGTTCAGACCACTTGCTATGTTACATTTACGATGCTGCCGTGTAGCTAAATGGATACTATGAGGGGTCTTTCTCCAGGGCCACACATACTATAAATACATACGCTCATCTCCACATTTTATTTTTCTGTGTGTTACAACTTGGAGATTTTACTTCATGCTATCAGTTGCTATGGCCACCATTACACACCATTTTGTCTATGTCAAGAAAATATTCTCATTCAACATTGTGAATGAGAAGACACACAGACAGACAGACAGACAGACACACACACACACACACACACTACTGTGTCTTGTAGAGGTCTCATACTCTCATATGACTTTTGAACAAAAACTGACAGCTCATGTCGCTCCCAGGTGGAAAAAATGTCTGAGTCCTGTAACGCAGCTGCACTCTGAATAATAAAAAAACATCCAAAATAGATTACAAGAAAAAACCTAACAACTTGGCATGATGACATTTTTGGAAAAAAACAAATTTGACTTTGAGGCTAATGATCACTGAGAGTATCAGTTATACTGGCCTGGTTTCTGTGAAAGTGTTTATATGTTATTGTGTGAGAGAGATGCAGTGTGTATTAGAGAGGGTGTACTGCAGGTTTTAGGGTACTGCATGGAAAACCTGGAAACATGGCTATTCTTTCATCTGTGTGTACACATGCTCTGGTAACAAATGTTGTTTTGATAAGTGAACCTGACCCCTTTGCTCTTTGCTTTGACATAAAATACAAACACACACAGTCAATTATACACACATCCCGTAAAGATAATAGGTTCACATACGCCATCTGCTCCCACTCTCACTGGGAATATGAAAATGAAGATTACAAAGAATTTTCTAAGACTTTCCTTAGCTTAGTCCCACAGTTTGTGATTAAAAAAAAAAACAAACTTGTAACTTTCAGCTCATGGTTTGTCCTGATGTCTTTTGGATAATTATCCCAGAGGGTGCGTTAATGGTGACTACAGTTTTGTAACCATCAAAACTAATTAACAAGTAAACACCAAAAAAACTAAAATATTTGCTCTTGCTTGAGTACCATTTGCTAAAAACTGCAGTGCCTCGTTTTAGCAAATTCCTTAGCATTTTACAAAAATGAAACTATTCTTTTAAGACCCGTTTAAAGATTTGTTTCTTTAGTAAGATTTAATGAGCTTGATTCAACGGACAAGATAGGAGAGTCAGGAGGTGTGTGGTTGTCAGTGTACATCCTCTGAGGCCAATTATAATCAATTACAGCTAATTGTCAGTGGTACAAACTAAAGAAAAACACTTCTTTCTTTTAAAGAGCTTAGTGTTTTACTGACTCATACTTAATGAGAAACATCTGTTATCCAGTCATTAAATAACTGGCACAGAGATGCTGAAGTTGCATTTTAAGTGAGTAACTGATGTGTACACTACCACAGTAAGGTACTTTTCATTTGAACTCACTCAGTGACGTGGAGGTCCTTGCTGCCTTTTCCTGGTGAGGAGACATCCAGCTCTCACCATGGGCAACTCCACAGCTAGCAAAACATTAACAGCAATTCTTTCAAATTTCGAATAAAACATGCCAATTTCCAGGCTCAAAAAGTAAACAACCTCATATTAGTGAACTATACAAAGTTAACAACTGTTAATTGTGATTAATTATGATAATAATTTTGTTGTTTTTACATGTTATGAGCTAGCTTACTGCTAAGCTAACTTAAAAATGTTAACAAAATGGATGTCTGTTATCAATGCAATATATCTATCAAAGTAAGTTAGCAGACTCAAGTTTCTGTGTTAATTTTCAAAGGGGAAACATTCCTATTCAATTCGATTCAGCTCACTTCTGTAAAAGAGGAGTTAAACTAGACATTTGATTACCTGCCTGCAGACACACCTGTAACCATCACTACAACCGGAGAAGGGCGAGTCGGGTGGTGGCTCTCATTGCGCATGCGCAGAAAATAGCTATTGTTGACATTCGCATGTGACAACGTCCATCTGTATCATTCTTAGTTATTTAATAAATTTAATGAATTTGTAAATGTGCAATATGTCTGAGAAACATACCGTATAACTTAATGCAGTTAATAAGGCAGTCAATACTTATACTGAATGATAATACCCAAATCTAGGCTATCTGAATGATCCACAAAAAAATACCCTAGATTGAGCTACTCGCCATGAGGTTTGTACTCTGTGACCTACACTGTATTTTCTCAGTCTTGCTCTGTATTATTTCTTTCATCCCCAGTTGAGGCTGATCTGTGGGGGTTTCCAGAGGACAGAAGCGCCATCCACAGGCAGATACACAGAAGTACACACCTGAGGAGGAGGAGCGTTGGGTAGCATTCATACACCTGACCGGACACACACACACACTCAATATGAGTTCAAACTGTCTCTATAGCAATATGACCACTGTGGAGACCATCATGGACGTGGGAGGGACATATCTCATAAGCTGTCACATGAGAATAAAAGTTGAAGCCTGTATAGAAAATCTTTAGCTGTCATAGATCTGTGAAAACCAATGCTGTGCCTCTTGAAAAACTCAGGAAAATTTGGAAGCCATTTAAACAGCTGTCTGTACATATGTACAACATCTGTATGAAGAATCTTACACATGAAGAACAGTAGTATTTTTGGTATAGTGAACACTTAGTGTACACATTATTACTACCTGACTATGACATCAACTCATGTACATTAACATACAACATTTACATGTTTTGAATCACAACTGAAATGAATGAATGAGGAAATGGACTGACCAAACAGATTTCAGAGTATAACAATCCTTTATTTAAACAGTGTTACACTGGGGAGGAGTGGCTGTGCGTGGGGAGACACAAGACAGTTAAGCTGCTAGATAGAAAAACCCTACCGGTGATCATTGGTTGGCTAAGAAAGAGCAATGAGGCAGCTGGTTGGTTTTCCAAAACTCAGTTCTTTATAAAGTTTTGTGGAAAGTGAGTTTTTACTTAGTTAAAATACAAAACTTTGCTGGTTTTAATTGACTTTATACCACCTCATCTGTCCAAACTGTAGTACCAAGCCTGAGCTTTATGTGTAAAGAATATAATTGGCGTCAATTATAAAACATTCATCTCATCAGCCCCCACACAGAAAGTCATGTCACTGTGTCAGATGAAAGTTACAATGCCCTCCATAATGTTGAGATCCCTGACAGTTTTAAAATCAGCTGGCGTAGAATCATCTGTTTCTTATCCATGAGTAACATTATGGAGTTGCCTTGGTAACTGCTGGAAACTTCCAATGGTCCAACTCTTGTCTATTTTGCTTTTTCATCTTAATAAAAGTTACTGTCATTCATTTGTCATTCTATTTTTTTCTTTTTTGGGTGATCTCACATAAAATTTATGAGAAAAAGCTACAAACATTTTGGAAAACCGGACCTCACCGCCCCACAGCTCCTGTGACTGGATAGAAGAAAGCCCAGACCCCCGAAAAGAGGTTTAATCTGTGGCCAAAAGTACAAAAAGGAAACTGTGGCAGAAAATTTGATTCGTAATGGTGTTCCTTCAAAAAACACTGTGACAATGTTATAAATATTCAAGAGGGGGGCACAACAATTCCCGCCTTTCAACAACTAGATCAGTTTCACAGAAATAGGACGACAAATTATGAGAAAAGCTACAAATATTGTTTTTTTCTGTTTTGAACAGCGAAAACTCACAAAGCTGCCCATTGTTGCATGGTTTGTTTGTTTTTTTCCTTCTTTTTCTGCTGCTTTGTCTCTTTGCAAGAGGGTTAGAGGTTAAAGCTTCCCCCTCATCTGGAATGTCATTTAACTGCATAGTAGAGGTCAGACCGGTGTTTCCCAATAAAAAGCCAAGACAGTCATTACCACTCTATCATCTGGACATGTCTCAGTCCAGAAATAAAGTTTTAAAATGGTTTCAAATTAGGAGGTCAATACTCCTTCATTAAAAACACACAAAGTATTCTGTTGAGTTCAATGTGAAATGCCACTATGTCCAGTCAGAGAGGAGGGTTAAGACAAACCTAGGCAAGTCCAGGTGGAATGTTTTCATATAAATCTGTGGCACTTCTTTGATTACAGATCAGATTTTACAGAATATGTTTTTCTTTTTGTTTTTGTCCACATTGAAAATCGGTCAACTAAATACATTGGACCAAACTCCTTGTTCTAACCTGTTTAATGCCACCGATATTTAAACAGACACATTTTTGTGGATTTCTGCTGAACATTTGGCTAAAGGACAGAAAATGAATAAAACATCATGAGATTCCATGTAGGGGGGTTTTCAAGAGCACTTCAAGCCCTCTGATACACTTCCCTTCAAGCTGCATTTTACTGTTATGTTGTAACTGTTTCCATGTCTGTCTGCAGTGTGTAGTTATGTTTGTATTATAGAATCATCTAGAATACAACTGAATGTAATTTTGAAATTTAAACATATAAAATACCATTAACACGGCACAATATTTGGTTGTGGTGAAACAGTTACAACACAGCCAGCGCCATGTCAAAGATAATCTTATCTAGACATACTGTATGAGCCGAGATAATCTGTTATCTACACACTCTCAAACCAATCAATCTATACTCGCTCAAGATACTCTTTGAAGATAAAAATGTGTGAAGACATGCTGAATTTAATTCCACCTCTCATTATGTCTAGCAGGTTTTGTTGGTAGGTAAAGAAGCTGGGAGTGAAATTAAGTGCTGAACTACGATGACAAACAGGCTCCGAGGCAGAGCTAGCAAACCGGTAGAAATTGCTTGTGACAGAACTGGTTTCCAAGCTGTTCCAGCTGCATGTCCTCGTTTTGGTACCTGCGTTGGTCGTAGCACAAAACTCTTTTTGAATAATATAAATTGCAGATTGTTTGTTAAGCATTGTCCTAAGAATATTAAAACAGCTTTAACTCACTGCAGGGTGCAATATAACGACTGCCCAAAAAGGCCGACAGGCAATAATGTTCAAATTCCTTTTCACTCCCAAATAGATGATGGTCGGCATGGTACAGCGCTAACACTATCTCCCAATTACACTTCTGTTTACTGGTCCTCTCTCCCAATCAAAAGTCAGTTTGCTGCTCCCTTGCTCCCCTGCGGCCCAGTGGGAATGGTTAGTGTCGTACAGTGGGCGGGCCCAGGGAGAGCGTTTAGCTAAGTAAAAGCTGGATTACTGCTTATTAACCTTCATTTAGTTTACTGTACAGAACGTTGTATACACCAGCGTTAAAGTCAGTTCATTTTCAGTTCTGAATTCGAAAATAAAGTAAAACCCACTGACCCAGTTAAGAGTCCTTCCACTCTTACCTACTGTAAATGTTAAAATGTCTTCTCTTGAGTAAAAAGTGAATTGAACTGATAATGAACTCACTCAGCTGCCAGTCAACACACAAGGAATGTGGATGAATAATAACTATACTTACAGGAAAAAAAGACAGAACCATAAAAAACAAAAAAAAAACAAAAAAACAAAACAAAACAGGTTGATTGTTTTTTTTTTACTGCAATCTTTTTAAGTTACAGCTCCCTAATCTCTGTAATTATTAGTAACAAAATGTGAACACGTGACACAACTGGTTTCTACCATAATCCAACTCCGTGAATGTCTTTTAATGAGTAAGACTCCTGGATTTTGTTACACTTTGAAAATGTTTCCAAAAAAAAAAAAAAAAAAAAAAAAAAAAATACCAAGTTGTGTCTCCCCATTTCCTGCAGGCCTACTTGTTACTGTAAAAATTTGAAATGACTGACTTATATTTTATTACTCTTCACTTCATGAAGTGAGGGAGGGAGCTGTAATTTAACACACAACATTTTTTTTTTGTTCAGGAATGCACCAACACCACTTTTCCACTGCTGATACAGATACCAAGCAAAGAACTTCATAGCTTTTTGACAAAAAAGATAAAAAAGATAAAAACAGTTTCAATTTGTTTTGACTTTTGAGTGTTATTGAAGGTCAATAACAATGATGAAATAATCAATACAATGATGAAATAATCGGTACAATGATACAGTCATCATTCTTAGGCTTGTATCTCATCAGAACTGGTTATCAGTGCATCCCTAAAGGTTTTATTTTAACAGTATCTGACAGACACACTATCTTCTCTCTTTTTGTAAAACAAACAGTTAAAGAAAAAAAAAAAAAAAAAAAAAAGCACTATTAAAAAATAAAAACACACTACAAATGTTAAGCTAACAAAGTGGTTCTTTTGTGTTCCCTCAGAGAGAGTGAGGATATTATTTTTCTTTTACTTGGTTTTGGAGTGAGGGATTTAGATGCACCACAGACATGTAAGAAAGACCGACCGCGAAGAGATTGGTGACCAGCGACTCCATCTGTCTAAGTCTTCTCCTCCTGCTCTTTAGCTCCTCTTTTTCTCCTCCTCTTCAGTCAGTCACGGTTGGTCGTCGTAGGGTGAAGAAGGTCGTTCAACGTCAACAGAGAAAACAGTCATGATGGGCCCTTCAACTCTGGAAAATAGAGTTGAAGGCAATCAGCCTGAGTGTTATGATGACTGGCGCTCAACATTCCTGTAGTTTCCTACTCAAAATATTCCCCTTGTACTCCACACAGCCAGACCTCCACCAGTCACAGCCTACAATTAATGTTCCCTTCTCTTCCTTGAACTCTTTGCGCCTGTGTAATGATGGCTGATGGTTTTAGCAGCTTCATATGTGGGAGTTTTTATTTCATCTCAGTTTTTGTCTCCAGCAAATAAACCGCTACATGCACTCCCACAGTTAAATACCTCCCAGTATTACTTTCACCATGAATAATAATAATAATAATCAGTTACTATTATTATTATTACCTGAGTTCAGTCAATCCTCCTCCTCAGCCAGTTCAGTTTCTTTATGAACCACCACTCTGGTAACAGACATGTCAGGATGTTGCTCTTTGGCCTCCTTAATGGCCTGGGCCAGTGCCTGCGGTACCAAGGGGCAACCACACAGTGGCAGCACCGAGCACAGCAGGCAGTGGAGTTGGTGGAGGAAGGAGAGGAGGGGAGAATGGTGAAGTTAAATGAAAAAAATAAATAAGAAACACAAAGAAAAACGACAAGAATGCAGGATTTACGGTTAGTGTGATTTGTGGCATTTTACTTCTTTGGATTAATTGGGATCTAAATTTTATGAAGTAAAATGACTTCAGATGGAGTCAGATGGAATCAGGTGGAGAAAAACAATATTTAAAAGAAATTTAGAAAACTTAAATAAACCAGTGGACAAAAGATCATGCAGATCCAGATATATAACAAAATAGTTTTTTACTTTTTCAAATATTTGAAATATTTCGAGGCTGAAAATGCATTCTGATACCACAAACCTCTTGTTTCACTTGTGATACAGTTTGTGGCACAAGTCAAAGTTTGTCAAATAAATATTAATTGCTCATCACTTTCAAATATCTGAAATGCCTGTAAATGTATTTAATCAAGTTGTCAAATGTAAAAATGCAGGCTAGGATTTATAAATCAAATTTTACAGGGCAGTCTGTATGTACGTATATGGATAATGAGAAATTTCATATTGTTTTGAAATTTCATGGTCAGTGTTTCACATCAAATCCAATCTATTGGTATACAGGGCAGAAATGACAGAAGATGTCAGTGTCATTGTCCAAATACATTAGGACTGAACTAACTCAGATGTGATCTCCTCAGTGTAGATTTAGCATGTAGTATTCATCACATCTGGGGTACCAAAAATTAAAAAGATATGATTTTCTCAAAGGCAAGGACAGAAAATTAAACTAACGAAGGTGAGCAACAAAATCGGGCACAGAATGGTAAATAAAATTTTTTTAAAAACAGTTAAAACACTGTTTTCTAGCTGTATGGATGAATAAGTGAAGAGATGGATGCAGCAGATCCCAGCCAATGAGTGAACTTATGAATTGTGGGTATCTGTAATTAGTGATGAATGAATTAAATTGTGCAAGCAACATGATCAACATGTTACCAGATGTCTATTTGTTCCCTTAATTCTAAGCAACCAGAATAAAATCCCTCTTTAAACTGAATTAAATGAATCTGGGCCTCAACATTCTTGTCAGCAGTCAGCAGCAGCCAGCTTCATCATTTCTCTATCAGCATATTTCATTTCTATGAACAAATGTCCCACATTGAAGGTGCAACATCTAAAATCGATTTTTGGAGAGCCTTTCACAATATGCATATTTGGACAGAATAAAGAGACCCATCAACCAAGCTGCTGAAACACCAGGTAAAGCAGAGTGATCAGCTGTCTGACTGAAAACTGACCTGGTCGTGGTCGATGTCGCAGTCGCCAGTAATGACGATGCGTTTCTCAATCCTCGTCTCTGATAGGCCGCCCTTTAACGTCTGGAAAAAAATTCACAACCACAATGCTTTGATGCCTGTCACAATGGATTAATTATGAATAATCAAGGCCCACCTGGGTGCTGGTGGGATACAGCTGAGTGGCTAACATTGTCGTGATGGCCCAACAAGTCAAAGCAGATAAAGAATTATCGGACGACAAATAACAGATGAGTGAACTGCTGCTTAAATAATGTAAATTTGGACACTCACAAAGCAGAAATACTGTATTAGGGTACCATGACACTGCATGCACAGTTGTCATGGGGATATACAGTTGATGTAAAGTATGGACCGTGTCAAGATAGGGGTACAAACATGATTTTAAAGTGAATAAATGTGTTTATATTTGCAGAGCTTTTGTACAGCAATGTTCATGATAGCTATATTACATAAGAATGAGCCGTCATATTAATATGACAAATGTGTGTTTGTGGGCGTGTGTCTGTCTGTACCTTGGTAATGTGTGTGGTTGTAGTAGTACACAGAGATTCAGAGGTGATTGTCTGAGCAGTCATCAACACTCCAGGCTCGCCATCACCATTACCATCCAACTGATAACAGGGAGAGACAAAAAGAGATAATCAGCTGTTGATTACCACTAGAAAACCCCCGTTACATCTTTGATGCTTCAAATGAATTCTTTTAAAATGAACTTAGTTTAAAAATATAAATAAATAAATAAATAAATAGATAAAAACTCTTTCCCTGTGGGAGAAGGAATGGTTGAGGGCATCATGCACTGGTGCTAGAAAGGAAGCACTTTGGAACATGGAACATTAACAATGAAAATAACCTTTAAAATAATTACAAAATCTAAATGATTCACACAAACACAATGCGAATCCTGAACGCTAACACACATAAGGAGAGTATAAATAAAAGCTCCCTGTGTTTCTCAAGTGTGCACCTGTGCGGCTTCGTAAGTGATGGTCTTGGTTTCCGTATGTACGATGGGCACTTCTTTTGTTGCTATCTCAGTTTTCTGGGCTGCAAACGTGTCTGATATAGTCACCATTTCTGTCTTTACCACAGGTGGCTGGGGAGGGAGGAGAGAGAGATGTGAGGGGGGAGGAAAGAGGGTTAATATATTAAAACTGAGACCGTTAAGGAAACAAAGAAATATCTTTTTATCTATGCACTTTCTTTGGGATTAAATTCACTTCCAAGTCATTCAATTTAAATGTTTTGTTTAGCTATTGGAAAAAAATGAAGACAGTGAATGTGTACTTAATTATCGTCAAATTAACTGTATTTTTCAATTACATTAGAGACCATTGTTTTGAAGGGGAAGTGATTCAGTTGTGCCACATACAGTGCTACACGTAGCAGTAGCTGTAGATGTACAAACGCAACATATGCAAGTGAATGCAGCAAACTTAATGCAAGAAATCAAGAGCTCCCAAACTCGTGCGAGCCAACATCACCAAACGCAGAATACGACAGCATCTACTTAATGCCACGTGACAGCAACAACTACAGAAATATATTTGGCGTCAACATGCAGCTCAAAGTACGACACAGCATGAACATGCATAACACATGAGCCGATAAAACAAACAATGCTCAAATGACTGGCAAACAAAACGGCAATTGTAATGTAAAACAACATGCAAAGATGACATTCAGATGAGCAGGTGGCATTTCCAAGGTGGTTGGCAATGACGATTTCCACAATACTGTTACCATGGTGACCATGACAAGCCAATTAAACACTAACACAGAGAGAGAGAAGCATCACTGCCAAAACACACGGAGGACACACAAATGCGCACACACACACAAGGTGAAATACAGCATGCAGAACAAAAATACTTGTCTAAAAGCAACATGCATTTCCCACTAAGGCCCCATTTACTTCACAACACTAAAATACAATGCAGAGTAGGAGGCATCAACAGCAACACACCACACAATGCACGGCAGCAGAGGACTAGTCAAGTTGATAATGGTATGAAGACATTAAAATATATGAATATGGCTATAATAAAAAATAAAGACTGAATTAATTATGTAGGGAATGGTAACTTGACACCAAAGCAACAATGGTGAATTGTATATTCAAAATACTCTTCTGTCTGTTTTACTGGGATTTTACTACTTCTGAGAAGGTTTCATTTTAGGCTTAAAAGAGTTGTTTTCACAGGACCCAGATGAGTGTGAGGATGTACATGGGGCTTAATTATTCACGCAAGCAGGAAGGAAACCGGCACTGTGGAAAGCAGGAGGGAAAAAAGTGGGTGTTTCTACAGTTGGTAGGAGGGATCAAAGCCCAGGGAAGCTCCGCAGTCGACCCAGTGAAGACTTTACCTCAGAGCAACAAATAACCTGTGGCCGGTGCTCTGCTTCAACCAGAGAGGCTTCTCCGTTCATTCTGGGCTCCTCCTCTTCCTCTGCGTGGGTGACCAACCCCTGCACAGCCTCCTCAGGCAGGGGGAGACCATTGGGAGCTTCATCAGGTGTGACCATTGGATCGTCGGTGCTTTCCTCTGTCTCCCTCTCACATTCTTTCTCCTCCTCTGCATTGTTCTTCTTCTCTGGCACTGTGTCCTCTTTTCTGGACTCCTCTACCTCTTGAGTGATTTCTTCTGCGGGATAAGTGATTACAGATGGAAGGGAAGTGTCTGGAACTGAAATGCTCTGCTCCCCCGTCTTATCCTCCTCTTTCTTCTCCTGCTCTTCATCCTCTTCCTTCTCCTCTAGGATTTGCGTATGCGAGATGGATACAGGGACATTTGGGTGGTACTCTGCTTCTTCCTCGCTCTCGCTCTCGGATGAAATGCTCTCCTGCTTTGCTGCTTTTGCTTCCTCTGCTATCACTACTTCCTCTTCAACCTTCACTTCCGGCTCTCTTGTTTCCTGCTCTGCAGGTGGGCCTGCAGGAGAGCTGGTTGTAACTGTGACAAGTCCAGGTTTGGTTGTTTTGGAAACCTCTTGGACGACAACGGTTTCTTCGATTTCAACTTCAGTTGTCTATACACACGCACATACACACGCACACATGTACACGTAGTGCACAGACACACACGCACGATGAGGTGCACACACATACACAACAAACGCATGGAGACAAAAACAAAAACAACATGATCATTGAACATAAATTAAAAAAAATCAAGTAGGTCAACTGAAAATAAATTAATACAAAAGCAAAATCAGGAATAAAAAGGAGATGAAGATGTTCAACTGTGGACAAAAAGAGGTGAAAGGGCGAGAAGACAAGTAAGAACACAGATAACAAGTAAGAAGAATAGATGGCTGTAGTAAGAACATGAAATTTCAAGCTGCAAGTGGAAAATGAATGAAGGCCTGAAGAAAATGATGGATGAAAAGCATCATGAATGGAAGGCTGGATGGATTAATAGAAGAAAGTTAGGACCACCTTAGCAGGTTCTTTGGTATCAGAGATCGTACTATCATCTGCAGCTGCTTCCATTTGGGGCACATTCACCTGCGTGACACAGAGGTTACCATGACAATTATTAATATTATAATTAATCACACACCAGCAGTCATATCATCATTATTAGCAATTAGTGATGCTCGTTATTGCAGCATGGGGAGGGGCTGACTCTGACTTTATTTATTCTCCCTCTCTGTCCATGGTGGACTGTCTTTCATGCACAGTCAAGTTCATTTCCATACAGTGTCAAGTTCATTGCAGCAGGCAATAAAAAGGAGATGGGATAAAGAACAAAACGGAGAACAGAAAATGTAAAGAGCCAAGATGGATTGAAGAGAATATCCAATCAATAAACACCGAAGCTCATCTTCACTTAATAAAAAAATATATAGAAACATGGCATTGAAGTCAGCAGTGTCTTGACCGCAAAAAACATGTCAGACCATAATGAATTTAATTCAAAGTCTTTTAAAAGCTTACGTAAGAAGCCACAAAGTAAACGCATATGGGTTTCTAATGATGGAAACTGCTGCTTCAACACCTGCTGCTTTAATATAGTTTTTTTTTTTCCTGCAGATGCTGGTGAGGCAAAGATAAATAAATGGAGCAGATTTTTACATTTGCAGTCAGTCCACATACATGTTTATCATAACAACACGAACAGATGACACAATCACAGCTGTTAGTTCTTTCAGATTAGATTAGATCATGCCCATTTTGAATCCACAGTTCATTTAGAATGAATGGTTTCTGATACAGAATGAAGGATGGCCACCATTCATTCATCCAGCATCCATAGCAGGCATTATGGGCAACATCTGGTAAGCATCCTCACTCAAGTGAAGCATTACAGGTTGTCAGTTTACTTTCAAGGTGATCGATCAACTTATGGATCAGATAAAAACTCCAGTCAGCGAAATGGTGGCTTTGTGACTGGTTGATCAAAAAGAAAATTGTGTATGGACTGCAATGAAAGTAAACTGACTCCTAAATGTTCAGGAGTAGCAGCAGCACCTCAGTAGCAGAGAGCGTAGTAGTTGGGGAGATAAGAAGCCCTTGCGGCGCTGTAGTGGAGGTAGTAGATGAACATGTGGTTATAACAGCATCTAGTGTCAGTTCGGGAACACTGCAGGCAGCCTCAGCAGCTGAGTCAAAGCCAGTGCAAGAGTGTCTACTGAAAAGTACAGACGCTATCTCCTCTTCAAGGCTCTACAGCGACATACAAACACATGTAGAGGGCAGAACACAGAGAAGCAGAGAGACAAGAAATCACACAGAGCAGTTAAACACAACAGTAACACAAGACATAAAAACATATAATGTGAAGCACACGTATGAAAGTATAGCTAAAATAAAATAAAGATCCGCCATGCTTTGCATTTGCACATCTTATAATGATCACATTAAGTAGAAGAGAATGAAACAGATTTGTTTAGGAGAGCAAAGTGGAGAAATACCGCAGAAGTCAGCAATGCACACGGAGCAGAATAAAACCATATGCTGTAAAAACTAAAATGTAACATGAGCCCAGCTGAAAAGGGATGAACACTCGGTGACAGTAGTAGGTTAGGGCAGGTTTTGCAGGAAGAATTCCTACAGAAAAAGAAAAACCCCATGAAGTCCATTAGGTGATAGGTGAGTTATGAACAACAGGTCATGAAAACCACCATGCGAAAAGCATCAAATGAAAAGAGTAAGAGAAAACCTTACACAACTTGCAAAAAAGATCAAAAAAACAATCAAATATAGAAGTGAAAAAGATAATAAAAAGAGACAGCAGGTATACTGAGAGACTGAGGAAAGAAGAGAACTTCAAAAAAAAAAAAAAAAAGGGGCAAAACAAATGAATGATAACACATTTTTCTTGCATACGGCATTGCTGCGTCTCTGCAGGAAGACATGAAAATACAATTTTGAATCACTGCAATCCACTGCAAACAGCATGTGACCCGAACAACCTTTGCAGCAAATAAGGCTGTGACAGTCAGTTGCCGAGACAGAAACATCCACACAGACGTACCACTTGTTGCTGTTGAACACGTATCGTTGTAGCGGGAGAGGAGGTGAGACGTTTCTCCCACAGGTTGGGCTGAGGAGGAGAGGGAGGTGGCGCCTCCATAAAGGAGCGTTTTAGCTGGCTAATGCTAGCTTGGTGTTTCAGAACCTCGTCTTGAGTCTTATCATGGTCCTAATGGGGAAGTGGAGGAATAAGGGGGGAAGGTGGGGGAAGGGAGATGAGGAAGGGATAGAGAGTAAATGAGATAAGTATGGTTGAATGAAGGAGGATGGGTGGAAGTGATGAGAATGGGATAAAAATGAAAGATGTGGGGCAGCGAATGGAAGGGAAAGAGCGTAGGAAAAGGTGGCAGGTCAGGGAAAAATAGTGGGGAAAGGAATGAGCAGAGAAATGAGAAAGAAAGGTCGGAGTGAAGAGATTGAGTGCAAGGATGGAAGCATGGAATGGAGCGAGAGAAATGTAATGGGGAAAGGAATAAGGAAAAGAGGGAGGTAGGAAGGGAAGGAGAGAGGGAGGGGTGGGAAGGGGAAAAATTCGGTTCAATAGAACACAGGAACATTAGTCTGTCAATCAGGAGGGAAACAAGATGGATGCTCTGCCTCGCTGAAGCCTTGTTTGAAGGGTTTGGAACGAATTCTTAATATAGGCTTTTCACCAGTACTTTGCTCAAGCACACACGTGTACGTTTTTGTGTGTGTGTATAAGCAGGCTGCAGTGAAACAGAGCTTCTCCATCTTGTTGGGGAGTTTTTCCTTCAGCAGGCCAGGGACAGCAGGGCAGACTGTAAAACATGGAGCTGATAGTGGTGATCACTGTAACCCTGACCTGCTCTCTTTCTCCCTCTGTCTGCCTGTCAGTTCTTAGCAGTTTTGCTAACTTTCCCATTTGTCACTTCTTAGTGAATGTTTCTGCTTCCCTATCTCATCTCTATTGTTTCATCTCCCTGGCTCCTATGCTCTTTCCTCCTCCCCTGACCTCCCTACTACTGACTACAAATATTTTTGTTTTGAGGAGACGGCACCATGATAAAGAAGTCATTCATCAGAAACTGACAGACTGAAACCACACTTTGATGAATTTTCCTTATCTACTCTTATTCTACATTCTTTAAGGAAATATCCCTAGGTTTAGTTTTCTAATCTCTCAGTTTAGAGTACTACAAGCCATGTAGACGACTGCACTGCTACAGATACCAGACAGCAAAGCATCACTATCAGTCCCATGTTGAACAAAAGGATGTGTTGTTGTTGTTATTTTAGTATGTTATCAAACCACACATCACTCAACACTTGCAGCCAATCACCAGAAAACAGGAAGAGAGCTCCTCATACAGGTTAGGGAGGCATGATTAGTCAGGTTAGACACAGCTGCCTGGCAATAATCAAACTCTTTGACCAGTCAAGGATTGGAAATACAACAAGATAAAACGGTCACAAAACAGCGTTCAACATGCACAGAGCATGCATGGAAGTCACGTTCACACACCGCTGACCTATTCACAAAGCAGCCATTGTGAACACTCAGGCTGGGAAATTTGCTGAAAGAGAAGGTCTCACCTGTTCTGTTGTGTACCAATACAGACTTAAAATAGATGTTTTGCATTTCATAGATTCCCTACAACACTTCAGTCAACCTGAACCTCATTTCCATCATCAGTTACATGCATAACCTCCAGTTAACTTTCCTGACCTGATTAATTCAAGCAGTTGCTGTGGTTGTTAAAGCTAAAAATCATTGATGTTTGACATATTAAAGCCTTGTAATGTTGCTGGCTCTATTTTCTTCTCCACCAACTCTTGAGGGAAATTTTTGACTCTTTTTGAAGTGACTCCTTTCCTATTACACGTAATTATTTAACCCACTGTTCATATAGAATTATTGATTTGTGCAGCTTTAAGTGACATTTGTTTTATATATCATATATGACATTTCAGTTCAATTTTCTAGCCCACCTGTTCAAAATGGCTGCCAAGTGAATTAGGACATTTGCAACCTTGTCATATAGAACTCTTTCAATAACAGAAAAATTACAAAAAAAATCTCAAAACAGCTGGAACTGAGTGAAGACTTGATCAACCAACATCCACACACACATGCATGCACAGACACAGAGCCTGAGAGTGCGAGAGGGCAGCAGTCTTGTACAGAATGGTACAGAGGAAGTTGTAGTTCTGATGGCGTCAGAGTACACAGAAACATGTAGTTCTTATTTTCAGCCATCAGACGACGCCAGTACGAACCTCCAACATTAAATTACTGTGCCTCACATAAATATTGTCCCCATGCACTCTCATTGGACTCTGGAAGGCAGACATACAGCAAAAAATGAAATGGTGAAAATTAATTTAAAAAATTGAAATAAAGTTAACAAAAAATAAAATCAGTGTATTTTAACTGTAACTGTACAAAATTAAACAAAATGCAACAAAAATAATAACAATTGAATAAATTACAAATCATTAATTAAATCATAATCAAATGAGTAAATCGGGTTTAAATTAAAAAAAAGAAATAAGAGAAAAAAAAAAGGTGGTGACGCCGCCAAAAAAGTCTCAAACTGTGAAGAAGGCGGGACGGTGGGTACAAGTACAAATTAAAAACATTTTGGTATTCTGATGTTACTATGAATAAAATGGTGCTGGCACTCGTACCCATGTTTACACAATTCAAAGCATTCATAACATCACAAAACCAACAAACATTTACACAAACCAACAAACCCCAATGTGCTTTGTGTGAAACAACAATAATGATGAAAAGCACAGATATGAACCACAAAGCAAACGAAAACTGTGAAACCACAAACCACAGCAGAGCAACCGAAAGTGAAGATTTTAGGTGAAAGTGCCCATTCAGGATCAGTTTTTACACTCAGGCCCCAATCTGCAATCCTCATGTAAAATGAAGGATGGCACAAGAGACATGTTTATAAGCAAACAGCCTTAAATGTCAGTTTGAATATTAATAAATGTTGTTTTCTGCACACATATTCCAGATTGGGCCTTCAGTAGCTGAGAACTGACTTTATCTCCTCACATTAGGGCAACTTCACCCTAAATAGGTGAACCAAACCAACAGACCAACCAACACGGCGAGAGCAAATGGTTGACAGACCAAATACACAATCAAATAACCAATAATAGTGTGTGAACCTGAGAGAGGGAAACCTCACTGGCTCCAAGTGACTGTTGATGGGGTAGTCAGGGAGAGAATAAGGAGAGGTTAGGTATATTGCTCTACTACACCATAAAACCAGGTGCATTCAATATTCACAACCATCTTTACACTAGTTTAAAGCAAAGTATCTTTTATCACTCCTACATTTTTTTCTTCTTCTTTTTTTAAAGAATTTGCAAAGCATGCTGGGGAAAGACAGGCCTTACAGACCTGGGTAGATGTAGCTTCAACATCACCAGGGCTTAAGTCCACCTCCTTAACCTTCAGTGTCGTAGTCATGGCGATGTTAGTCATGACAAAATGAGGAGGGTGGGGGCACGAAGAAAGAAAAAAATGAAATGGATGATGGGAAAAGCTCTTTTCTTTCCCAGCAACCTCAGTGTTAGGGAGGACTGCTGGCCATGTGACCTTTGCACCAAACCCACAAACCCATTAAACACATGACAGGAGATAATGGTCAATAAAGGGAGACAGCAGATGCTACTGACTGCTCTTTACAGTCTGCATGTATATTTTTATCCTATGAAACAAATTTAGAGCATGTTGAAAACCATGTCAGATTCACCGTATCTACAACAAGTAAAATGCTACAACTACTACAGTTCCCGTGTATGCTTTTAGGACACCAAAGCTACTTTTAAGTCAAGAAGATTATGGAGCTATTTTCTTGGTATTAAGTGCTACACCGTGATGTTTTCCACCAAAGACCAGCTTTTACTTAGTTTTAATTAGTTATATAGCAATATGTCAGTATTCTTTCCATCTCATCTTTTGATTACACAGCTAAGAAAATGCCACTTGGCCACCACAGAAATGCCATTACACATTTACTTAAAACAAAGCAAACAACGGACTTGGGTCGAAGAGAGAGTCCCGAACCTCAGGGATCAGGGTAAGTGTAACACTGTTTACTCTTAACATTCATTAGCAATAATATACAGATCTGATACACTTTAAGTGCTATAGGGTTGAGCGGGGTTACAGCAGCTATCTGTATATACAGTTATAACAGCTAATCTACAACTTATCTTAATCTGCAGTACAAAGGCAAAATGCAGCAACATTTACTCAAAAATAATATCATTATTGCATTAGTGGTCATTTATCTTGCCTATTACCAGTTAATACCATTATGTTACATCTTTTGAGTGCTGAAAACAGAGCAACTGCACAAACGACTCTCAAAATATGTTCTGCACTCCACTACATGTTATTGTATTTTGCCTTTGTAAGTTAAATCTTATAAGTCTCTCCCTCCCTCACACTCTCTGTTCTGTATATAAATCCCCTATTATACCTTTCTTATATAGCTATATTAACAATATAATAATAGTTTCTCTATTTCGACATTGATCCATTGTCCATTATCCACTCTGAATTTAAACGCTTTGATTAATCTTCCTTATTCTACTCTTTGTTCCTTATAATGAACAATACAGTGCGGTTGGCAGGGTGCAAGGGTGGTAAGAAAAAAGGAAATGTCAGGTACAGGTGGTGTTGGTGACACTCACAGACATAAGGTTAACACATTCAAACACAGGGGAGGACATAGGGAAGGAGGAGTGGAAGGGGCCCGGTAGGGTGGGAAATCTGGTTATATGAGTGTATGTTTATGCAGCAGGATCACACATCTCTTGTGTCCAGGTAGCACTTGTGTGAGTGTGGTGCCTGATGCGAGGAGGTGTGTGTGTCTGTGTGAGAGGAGAAGCTTGCTTGTTGAAACCAGAGCTTGAATGATCGTCAGGCTGATTGTTTGGCCTTTCACTGATAAACATTGGCAAAACTGCTTTTCGTTGACTGGAGACCACATTCTCTAGGTAACACAGGGTCAGGCCGAGGGGCGTGGCTAAAATCAGGGCCAAGACCAAAGACTGGCTCGCTGTCAGCATCACAACCAACAGGAAGACAACTAACAGGCAAGGGAGAAACAGAGGGGAAGGATTTAGAAGGTAGCGATGTACAGAGGCAGTTAGGTTAGAGCGAGAGGAGAGAGTCAGGAGAGAAAAAAGGTAGGAGGAAAAGGGCAGAGAAGAGAGGGAGGAGAGAGAGGAAAAGGAAGAGATATTTGGAGGACAGGTGAGAGAAGACACCAAGGGCAAACAAAGTTGTGTTGGTTGCAAAGGACAAGCTGGAACCAAACTCATGAACTTTGTAGGGAGATAAGAGGTAAAAAAGGTCAGAAAATGATTCATTTTTTTTGTTGAACTGTTAAGAATTTGACGTAATCTGGACGTAGTCATGTTGGAAATAATAGATTTGGGGGCACTGTAAGTAAAAGTCTTTAGATTCTCTGCTGACTTGTATATTCGCTTGGATACAGTGAGGGTCAAAATGCTCAGCTTCTTTATTAATCCTGAAAATAGCTTTGTAGGCAGACATTTTCCATTCTTCCCCAACATGGAGAGAAAACACAGGATGAACGAAACATATTTGACCACTCCTCTCAGAGAGAACCAGCTCCGCCAATTGAGTAGTCCAGATGTTGCTCTGGTTTCAGCCTGGCAGCTCTCCTCAACTCCCAAAACCTCTGCAGTGTAAGTTTGGGAGCCAGTGAATGGGTTACAGGCTTGAGGGTTTTGTGCATGGTGTTCAAAATCAGCCGACTGCTGATCGGAGGTGATGGAAACGTATGAGGGAAGAGGCCAAGGTGTGTGTGAGGCAGCTGTGTCGTCAATAAGGTCATCATCTTCGGAGATGTCTGACAGTCCATGGTCGAGCTCAGAGATAGAGTCGAGGGATGGAGGGATGGAGGAGAGTGAGGATGATGAGGAGAAGGACAGAGGAAACATGAAGATTGACTGATGGGGGAGGATTGAAGGAGAGAAAAGCGCAGGCAGGAAGAAGGAAAAGGAGAGGAAGAAGGAGACAACAAGACAGAGGAACAAACAAAAAAGTGGGGAGAGACATAGAGTGGGTGGGGAAAAGAAAGGAGACACCCATGCACACATATCCACAAAGTGCAGGACCAAGCAGCGAAGAAGTAAAATAAGTTAAACATAAAACCAAAACATCCAACATAGGGTGCATTAAATACAAATAATTTCATTTTTTATTTTCATGAAATTATGGCAAAAATGAGAGCATGCAAGAGCGGAGTGAGGAGAGCAAAAGAAAAAAAGGGGGTGTGAAGGAAAAAAGAGAGAGGGAAAGAGACATAACATTAGTCAGTGAACAGCACACCACAATAGGTTAAAAGTGAACATAGCAGGGTACAGCATAGAGCAGATTACAGTTGTGTGCAGAAACAGTGTCTACAGGGTGTCGCCACTAAGCGAGGGTTAAGACAGAGTCCACAGTGCCGGGGTGTGAGCGAAGGTTAGGAGGAGGAAAGGGAAAGTGTGGGGTGAAACAGGAGGCATGCATAACATACAGTAGTAATTAATATATACCCCTGTGCTGGGCACAGGCAGGCTTGGTTTAGGGCTGACCTAGGTCCCGCTAGTGCACACAGATCATTACTACAGGACACTTGTGAGTGGAGAGGCCAGAAGATGCAACCTCTAACCGTGCATACCGTCATGGCTACCTTAGCCGCTCTGGTAAAGACTGTAGCTGCAAATGCTAATAGACTTTCTCTGTCAGTCTAGTTGGTCTGTGTCCCCCCTCTTGTTCACACACATATGCACATATTAAGGAGACAAAAGGCCAAGGCTGGCTGCCTCCTGTTCCTTGTAGTGATCCACCTAGTGGAAAAAAAGTATCTGAAGAATCATGTGAAAACAGAAATGAAACAAGTGAATGACTCTTTGTCAACACCTACAGATCAGTAGTCATCAAACAAAAGCCCATTAATTGTCCTGATACAAAAAGAGCCCCACACCTGTCTGACGTGGCCAGTTATGATTCTGTCATTTCATCCTGAGGATTAAATGTCTTGAGACAACAATTTGAAACTGTACTTGTTGGTGCTGCGGACAAAGCCAAGCCTCCAGGCTTACATTTCAGCTCTGGTGCCATTATTATTCACTTGTAGCCTATCTTTGAGGATCACTTTTATGAATCATTGGCTCAGTGTGGAAATAACAAACCTGCTTTACCATTTCATTGTTCCCACCCAGATATAAGCCACATCCTGCTATGGTGGTCCTCAGATATATACAGCTCCAGATATACAGTGCAGATGGACCTGCAGACTGGGCCCACAGTAATGCTTCTTCTTCTTGGCTTACACACAGAACAGTGGTCCTGGTCTTCCCCATTTGTATACATCATATTAACATAACAGCATACCAACCAAAAGTCTGTCTTAATTAAAAATGTTGATTTTTACAGACACACTAAGAATTGATCTATGCAACATTAAATCAACAAGTGCTTCTATATGATTCACTTGATGCTGAGACAAAGTCTCAGATAGAAACATACATTTTTTATCTTTCCATCACCCAGATAAATACTGTCTGTCTGTCTCTGACACAAAAAGACAAACAGTTCCTGTGGGACAATGTGGTTTCAAAATACGATAAAGACAACAAATAACGAAACAGAAAGACTTGCTAGACTTTTCTGTGCTGTTTTTCCGAACACACATAATGTAAAAGCACACACACACACATATACCTTAGAGTCAGAGTGGAGCTCCAGGCGGTGCTCACGTCCGTTCTCAGCTGTGTCCCTGCCGGCCTCAGTAATGCTGATCACTGGTGCTAAAGGAATGAGAAAAAAAACAAAATAAATGAATAAAAACTCAACTTGTCAACAGATTTACACACAGTGACAATTGCATAAATCTTCATTGACATAAGACTTTTTGTTCACATGTTGGTCAGAGCCATATTTAACCAAAACAGTGAGGATAGATACTTCAAAAACTACTGCACATGCATGAATTTCACAGAATTGATTCCATTTACTCCTAAACAACGTTGCTGGCTTGCAGTGGATTCATGTGTCCAGCAGGGGACAATGTAAGCTAGTGGAATAAACCTGACACAGATGAAACAGCAGTACACAGCTGCACGCAGTGGGATCTGTTACTGCAAATCCGGAAAACCACAGAAACGGTGTTAATTGTTTTCCAAAGACAATAAAATATGTATTTGATATTGTGAAAACGGCTCATTTGAGCATCATGAAGTTAATAAAGTATCACGTTTCTGTAAAAATTCAGACAGTATTAGTTCTAGTTACATTTCTACAACATATGAGGTCATTTATAAGATAGGAGCCATTGACTACTTGTTAATTTTTGTGCTGTGTATGCCAAATTTGAGGAATTTGTTAGATCTGTGCTGTAGTTTTCCATTTTGTTTTCTGCCAGGACATTTTATTGATGTGAGAGTGACTGTATATTTCTTTCATTATAAGGGCCTATTTCTTTGACATACAAATAACATTCTTTCTTCATTTTTTTTTTTCTTTCTCCTTCTGTCTCTCTGTGTGTGACAGGAAACATATGCTGTAGCTATTTCCTGTATCTGGTCAGACACAGTGCATTTCACACACACACACACACACACACACACACACACACACACACACACACACACGAACCCACTTCCACATCATTCCTTCCATTCCTCTTTTCGTCTGTCTATCCATTCATTTAATATTGTTCAGAGTGAAGCTGGAATGTCATGTTTCACTGTCACTTTGTGAGTGTCTTGTGATTGCGTTACCTCCATCCAGACTGCGGCTGATGCGTTTTGAGGAGGTGCGTTCAAAGTTGGGTGCAGGTCGGTCTATAAGGGAGCTGGCCAGGCGGGTCTGGGCCTGTGTTCGTCCGCTGTAGCGGAACTTAGAACCCAGAGTCAAGAAGCGAGCCTTGGTTGGAGGTTCTGGAGCATTTAACCTAGAGACAAGAGATAGAGACGGAAGGTAACAGGAAGGGAAACAATGACGGGGGAATGCAGTAGAAGAGCATGCATTTTAAAACGTATTCAGAGTGATTTACTTTGCAATAAAACTAAATAGTTACAGTTATATATCCATGCAGGAGAGAGGCGGAATGTTTCCAGACAAGTCCCCCTTCAACAGGATATTAAAGCTTACTCTTCTCTCTCTCTATCACACAGACACCCAAACATACAGATAGAGCGCACACTTGCAGCAATGCTGGGCACTTCTTTCATCTTTGTGCAGATGTATTAGTGTGTATGTTTTACCCCAGGCATCAGACTAGTTAAACAACTATGAGATACACTCTCTCCATTTGTTTTCTGGCAAGAGACACAGTGTTTTCTTGAGCCTGATGAAGCACAGGTTTCTTCATTGAACGTTACCTAACAAGCTGTTTTGATACCCTGAACACAAGAATGTACATCTCTGAAATCCTTGTCCATACACAGTACATGCGTTCTTCGTAGTGTGTGTTTTTCTTCATAGTGTGTGTTTGAGTGTGTGCATTTCTACCTGAAGAAACTGTGATTCTCCACGCAGACTTTCCACAGCCTTTTGGCAGATCGATGATTCTGGAGTTTGAATCCCACTGTGCTCTCAAACTGCTCCGTCTATCAAAGAAAAGATATTTCATCCACCACAGGAGAAATTATCTCAAGCCATGTACAGTATGCTATGTGTATTCTGTTATGTTAACACTAGAGAAAATCATTTCTGGTTTTGCATTCTTGTGTGTAGGAGGGAGGAAATCTCAGTATTCACAGTCTGTGTTTACACATGTGTATGTGCCTGGGTGCATACCTCTCCTGGTCTGATCTTAATGTAGAAGTTGTTCCTCTTGTATGAAATCTTGAGTATTTTGGGCCAAGCAAAACGATTTATCCGAAGTCTGTCTTTGTAAACCAGGAGTCCGTTGGCACACACACCTAGCATGATGTCCACACCCTCAGAATCCTGTAACAGACAGATACAAATGTACATGAAATACATTTTATTGTGAAATAATTAATTAATCTCTGTGAAACAGCTTTATATTTAGCCACTTGTTAGGCTAAATCAGATCATACTGTAAGCCAATTGATTTCTAAAGTAGTCTGCTTAAGGTCAACAAAAACTCAATTACCACACACACACACACACACAAACACTGTCATTCAGTACGGTAACATAGTTAGCTGGAAGACTAACTCACTAACAAAGCTTTTAAGTCCAAGGCCATCTGGTAATGGTAAGGGGCGTATTGATTACAGCAGTGAATTAACACAGGAAAAATCTGTTGGACTAATGGAGGAGACAATATGTTGATAATGGACAGTTTACTGGGACACACACACGGACATCACATGGCTTTGCCATGCTATTAGCTAGTCATCGATCTCTGTCCTTGTGCTGCCACTACAGATACATTTCAGCTCTTTGGCTTAGACACATTAACAGAGTAGATGGAGGAGGAAAACAATTTTCCATTCCTTTCTGTTGTTTCAGTGAATAAATAAACACTCGTCAGTGGCTGCAGCAAGAAGCATGTGGTGTTTGAAGTTAAGATTACTAGTGATCACCATCATTCAGTCACTCACTCTGGAAGAGAGGGCCTCAGTTATGAAGGTAATCCTAACCACATGTTGTAGATGATCCTTTTATTCAATATTACTCAACAATTGGAATAAAAGATGGACGTAATGATGCAGCTTGACTTTGAACACTTACACACACTACACAAATAGAACTGAAATGAACTGAAACCTAGAGTATCTAAAATACTACTATATATCAGGGTTTGAATTTTCAGTAGAGTAAATGCTTCTTTAAATAAAATCAACTTGCTTATTAATCTACCAAGTGTATTCTGCTTTTTGTCCCTGCTGCTGTCACACTATTCAAATCATCACTCTGCATACTGGGACACGCTTTACACAAGTAGTTCATGGAATAACTGCATTTCATGGTGTTAACACAGTTATCTGCAAACAAAAACACTACACCGACCACCCTATTCCATTAGTTAAAGTGTAGTTTTTCTTATTTTATTTTTTATTGTAAGTTCACTCCGTTGTAGTCACAAAAAACAAATGTATTTTGTTTCAACACACTTAACAGTTACTATTCAGGTTCAGTGTATATTGTATTTTGTACCTCCTGTTGTTTAATGTCAGTGTGAAACAGTGAGTCAACAAATTAGCTCCTGATTTTAAATTGTGAGAGACTGACAACAAAACATAGCATTTACCACTGCCACAAATGTGTCCTGTTATCAGACAATGTTGTGTCTATGATGAGAAGATCTACAATCAGCCAGTTGACGCAGGTTGAAAAACACAATTCCACTGCCAAACACCAACTTAGAAAAGCCTCGCACACAACCACGAATGATCAAATGTGCCAAATTTGACATTAGTTAAACACAGAAACATTAATCTGTGTTTGTTCAACATGATTCTGATAATCCAGGGTGGTGTGACAAACAGTATTTGACAAGGTTTCTTTGTGGATTTTGCGGTTACAAACCTTGCACAACAAATTAATGGTACAAGACAGAAATAGATCTGCTGCTTGAATTCCCACAACTTTGGTATGCCATAAAAAAAGATTTCAACATTTGAAACGCTCTCTCTTCTGCTCTCATCTTTTCCCCTGGTTCTCTGTCTCTGTGTTGCAAACAAGTGGAGCATGCCCTTAAAGGGGACTCGTCTCGTTCTATCTTTAAAGGATCTGTCCCCGTCTCACTCCAACCTCGTCTCTGTCCCCCATTTCTTTGTCACTGTCCTCAACCTCACATCCTCTCTTTCTATTTTAAGACTCCATCTTTCCCTCTCTCTCTCATGCATATTTCCCCTATATTTTCTGCCTGTCTTGCACAAAGACACACAAACATACTCAGACTCACATGGAAACATGCACGCACTCTGCTGATGGCCTGCTATCCCAGTGAGAGAGAGACTGGCTGTTCCCATGGCAATGGCCTCCCTGAGTGTTTGTACAGCTGACACACACACACACACACACACACACACACACACACACACACACACACACACACACACACACACACGCACAACCACACAGATACAGTGACACAAACATGCAGACACAGTGGCACATTCGTCCTACATCAAAGAAACTCTGCTACTCCCCAGATGTCGATAACAAGAGGAGAGGAGAGGAGAGGAGAGGAGAGGAGAGGAGAGGAGAGGAGAGGAGAGGAGAGGAGGATTCATTTGTACCTTAGCATGGTGCAGGTCCACTCCATACATGGACAGTTTCTTGGCATTTTCTAGAAACTGGGCATCAGCCTGTGCTGGTGTCATTCCCCTAAACACACAAAAGCCAATTTATTACAAACATCCTCAGATTAAAAATAATATAAAGGCATAAACCCCAAATTTTCAGATCATACAGTACATTAAAAAGATTCAGTCATGATCCCTTTACTAGAGGTTACAATAATAAGACAAATCTACAGCTTTTAATGACAAATGTTGTCAGACGTTGTTTTCCCTCAACTACAAGAGCCTGTTCTCTCTGACCTGTGGGACTTGTGGAGTTCAAGAATCTTCTCCTCCATCTCTTTGTTCTGATTGGGAGCAAAGGTCAGCTGGCTAATGTAGTCCAGCGGCCGAGGCTGGTCGGGTTCACAGTCACCGAGCTCTGCCTGTAAACCAATAAAGGACAGTCAATTCACCTAGACACAGAAGCAGACAAGGTCACATCTGGAAACTGCACATTTGGTAGCTCCTTACCCACCTGCAGATGCACTGCGCACACACACACACACACACACACACACACACAACACACACACACACACACACACACACACACACACACACACACACACACAACTATACCTGCAATGTGTATGACCCCAGCAGAGCGTGAGTTACAAATGAGCAAGGCAGTCGTCCAGAAGCCACATCTTCACGGAGCTGCAGGCACAACAGGTACCTATGAGAAAGGGAAATGGAGAGAAGGACTGCTTTTCAGTGAACTGAAGTCTTTTCACAACGAGAAAAAAAAAAGATGTAGGCCTTTCTTTGAACTAAAACCAGCCCATTCATGATAATAATAAAATGAACTGTGTAGCCAAATTGCCTCTCCTCCTGTGAGGCCCAAGCACAGGGTCAGCTGGTGCGGATTAAACTTCTTCGTTGGTGCTGTATTTGTTGCACACTGTTCTTAGTATGCTGGTACACTGGTTTGTTGGAATAACCTTATGTCTAATCCTCACCATCACATACACAAACTCAGTTGCATAACATGTATGTTTGCATTTAAGTGAACTGTCCGGTGGTCGTGGGGATTTACAGCAGAGTCAGCTTCCCTCTGCAGTAAATCTCTATGGAAGAACTCATTTCGTGTATGGAGCTTCTGTATGACTGATGCAGACACCTCAGGGTGCTGGTAAATGTATCACTCTGGTCACTGAAAAATGTCATTCAAAGTCACCTCAGTAGGCCCAACACTTGCTGACACGGAGGCTTAAACCTCAGTCATCCAGCTCCAGGGTTTCTCTTCACTGAGCCAGTGTACTGCACCAGGACAATCTTGTATTTACTGTAAGTGAATCAACATAGTACCGTCTGTGTAAAACCCTGTGAAAAATAGCTATGAGTAACAATTAATCTGCCTATTGAAACTTAACAAAAGATAAATAGGCAGAATGATACCTCGATAGTGCTGGAGGAACAACAGCAGTTCCTGTAACCGCCCAGTGCTTGTCCTTTGTTGGTACTTGTCTAAGTGAGTATATGCATGTTAGTGAGTGTGTTTTTGTGTGTCCTCAATTAGCCTTTTTCACTTCAACCATCAGAGAAGTTGTTCGCTCCATTAGACATACACTTCACCCTAAATGCTGTGTACTTGGAGCATGCCTGTGTGTGTGTGCATATGTCTAAATACAAATGAATTTAAGATGTGCACAATACCTTTTTTAAACTTCTGTTTATTGCAGACCTGGTTGGGCATGGCTACAGTGTACTGATTTGCACCAATAAATATTTTTACATTGACAATCAAAGGTGTAATGTGGAGAATTATTGCCTATTTCTGCAGTTCCCTCGGCTCTATAGATCATTTTAACCTTTTTACATCTTATTTTTTTGTTTTGACAACCTGTTACTCTAATGATTTTGCTCACTGTCACCTATTTACCTCATATCACAGATATATCAACTGTATGCTGCCTGCCCAACAGATATTTTTCTGAGGCTGGTGGAGACCAAAAACAGCACTAAAAGGAGAGTGAATATTAACCCTTATATTTGTCAGGCAGTAAGAAACACAACTCCAAACGAATACTACTGTCTCTGTGTCTGTGCAGGTAGGCAACTGTTTCCTAACACGTTTGCTATAACAACTTGGTGATGATATGTCAGTGTTGTGTTTACAGCTTGTTCCATTGCCCTAGATTTAAGTAAACAATGGTACATCTCTGACGTGTGTGTGTGTGTATGTGTGTGTGTGCGTGCATACGTGTGTGTACCTGGTAATATCTTCAGTGAGCAGTGAGGGGTCAGGAGGGTAGAACTTGACATTGAATGCAAACTGCCAGTTGTTACCTGGAGAGAAGGAGATTGTTACTGAGTTACATGAGTGATTTACAGCACAATAATATTACAAATGTATTCTAAGTGCAGAAGAATAATGCACAGATGAGAACTACAAAAACATAATCTAAAATCTGAGATTTTCATTTAGCATTATAATCAGGGTGGTCGGTATTTCTATGCATCTATTCAACGTTCTATCCATTTCCATCCGTCCCTCTGCCCATCTGTCTGTGCGTGTGTGTGAGTGAGGGCAACTAATGCAGAACAGCTTTTAGAAAGCACTAAGCCTGGTACATCACGCATGCATGCATGCATGCATACACACACACACACACACACACACACACACACAAATACGCAGCAGATCTGATATTGCATAACCTCATTCTAATTTGACCAAATACCAAACTGTAATCTTTATCATCATCAGATACAAAAACATGGTCAACCAACAATATCACCACTAATATCTCCATCATTGTGCTTCCTTTCTGAGAGCACTAAGTTCATTTCAATCTTCATTTGGCTCCAATTTCCTATTCTCGTTCCTGCGGGAGACCATATTGCCATGCCTGCCACCCTTGATATCTCCATCTTGTCTGTACTGATTGGCACCACCCGGCAACACACATACACCCATGTACACACGCTTGATAAAAGATGGTGATCACATCATCTGGAAAATCCAACTGGGGAGAAGATGACATCACATCGCGACCACTTCCTTCCCCAAGGTCATAGACACATCCATGTATACACACATACGCAAATGGACAGACAGCAATAAATCCTAACATGCAGAAACACACACAGACACACACCCTCCCCAGCTGTGTCCCAGAGGAGCAGGAAGGATGGGGGACACTGAAATCAGATGAGAAAATTCAACAAAGACAATCTCACTGCAAAAAATGTATTATTTTTCAACTAATAACCATTTTGATAGTTATTGTAAACATATGGTACAACAATGAAAAGCATTAGGAGCAGATATTCCTGTCTCCTAGTCTGTGTGTCTCTGCTGGTGAATATCGATGTGTGTTAAGTGAAAGAGAAATGGCTGGGAGTGAGATTGAGTTTGTATGTTTTGTTAGCAGCACTAAGTGCTCTGGGAGTCTCTTGTGAGCATTTCTTCTTTCTACACAACCACAACCAACGATCATTCCTCCTCATGACACATAGAATATATATATATATATATATATATATATATATATATATATATATAATATATATATATATATATATATATATATATATATATATATATATATATAAATATGAACACACACACATACATATAGTAACATACGCCCTATCTATCACCTCCCCAAGACCACTGCACTGTATCTGGCAACAATTCCTCCACTCCCTTCTTGTTAGCACTTTCTCTTCACCACCCATTATCCCACCCTTTTGGATGAACCATTCCATTAAAAGCCTATTTTTCTAAATAGAAATTAGACACACATTCTTGGTTTTATGATTCTACAAAATTTAGCATTAGCGGAATTCCAGCTTGTGAAGCAATAAATAAGGAGGAACAATTGGAATTCCAGTTTAAATTTGTCAGCTCAGGCCTTCTTTTCATTACTTATGTGTTTATGTGGTAAAGCCAACAAAATCAAAATATCTGCCCATTAGTTCTCAACGTAGAAATTGAACAGAATTGTCTGCAAATGTATAATGACAGTGCCCTGACAGTATCAGCATGGTGCGACACCCAAAAGTTGGTCTGATTATGGGAGGAACATGAATCCTGCTGTTAAACATTAACAACAGCCACTAAATTCAGACTCCTCAGCTTTTCTGCTTGGCTTCCAGCGAAATTAAGCATGACCTCTGGAGTAAGACAAAATCTTGTTCTCATTATCTGTAAAAGTGAAATCTAAGAAGGAGCTCACTTGATCACTCAGAACTACCACTGAATGTTTTACTTCCAGTGGTACTTACGTCAGACTTGAGGACTGACAGTTTTCATTGCTGAACTTCAATGCATAGCATTTCTTCCAATGAAAATCATTTGACTTCAGACAGCTCAGTTCTTTGGTCCAAGTTTGATTTCCATTGGCTCTCAGTCTAGTTCTGATACCAGATACTTCACCTACTCTTTCACAGTTTTCCCCCTTATTTTGCGGTCACATTTTCCTACATGTTTATCTTCCCTGCCAACATCTTCAAGGATGTTTACTGTATCAGAATTTTTTTGTTACTTTTTTTTCTGAGCAGATTTACCTCATTCTACTGGCCTTGCTTTTGAACACTTGTGGAATTTTTTACCTTTTTTCCACTTTCGCATCCCACCCTTAAACCAGATTGTGAGAAACACAATAAGTGGACACACCCACATTGTTCTTGCCATAGTAACCTGTAACGTGGACAGGAGTCTCAGATGTAGAGCCTAACCATAGACAGAGCCTCCATACCCACACCACAAAACAATAGCCCAAAGGAAATCTGTAGGGCAAAGTTGATCTCTGTACATACACATTACCTTTCCTGTGACTATTTCATAATAAAAGTCAACTCCTGTTTCACCAGTGAAATGCTTTTAATGTGAAGCAGCAGCAGTAGAAAATGTTTGGTTTGCATTTTTTATGGCAATGTAGCCCCAGATACCCGAGTGCAGACCGATGGTAGTTTAGAGCTCAATGGTGTCAAGCCTGTCATTTGTGTGGTACTTTGTGTGTACACACACAGGCAGAGGCATTCAACTCACATGAACACAGGCACACATGATAATACAGTCTCTCTCTCTCTCTCTCTGTATTAACATTCACACACAGAAAAATGTTCACCAGATGCGTACCACTCATCCATGAACCACAGGCACACACAGCGACACAGCCACAAAAACACAGGCATGTACACTCACCACACATCCACATGAAACCACACACAGTCCTCACACACCCAGACATAACTACCTCACATGCACTAATTCTAAAATAACCCTTTATGAGCCAAAATTATATGTTATATGTTTTCTAAGTCTTACTCTAAAAAAGTGTGACTGAGTTTTAGGCTGTGATTTAAAGCCTGTTTTGACTTATTAAAAAAAGGAAGAAATGAAATAAAGTGCAAAAAGAAAAAGTTAAATTATGCCTTACAGGCACATTCTTCAAAAACCCTGGAAAAATAATTGAACAAGACACATTAAAAAGAACTATGGATGTTATCAAAAAGTGAGGGCAGCTTCTCCAGTGTTATTGGCATGCTGCATGTAAAAAAAAAAAATAAATAAATAAAAAAGAGAAAAAAAGATTCAGATGACACGGATAAAGCTTCAGAGATGCCACACCTTGCCCTGCATTTAGAAGTTAACAACAAGTAATAAAGAGATTGATAAATAATGGAGCAGAGTGATCACACTCTGGTAACCTCCTCTACGCTGCCAGGCTGCTATCGTTGGGTTTCAGATGTCTCTAGGTTTGTTTGACTTGATTGTGATGCAGTTTGTTTTTCCTCCGGTATGGGAGCACTCACACTATTTAATCAATTAAAAATTTATATTTTATTCAGTGCTTTTGGCTGAGAAGTTGCGGCCCGTGTTTTATGTGAAACAACTTGTACTGCTGAGGCAGATGGATGGATGGAGGATGGATGGACAGACATGCATATCTTTGAGTCACAATCCAGAAAAACCAAGAGTGTGATTTGAAAAATAAAACTTACTGCGGATCTGTCTCTTGATTTCCTTAGTGGGATCCAGCCAACACTGGAGTGAGCAAACGAGAGATAGACACAGATCAAGAAGACAGTTAACCTCCGTCACAAAACAGTGTGAAACACTATCCAGACGTACATGTCTGCAGTTTCTACGTGTGTGCGCTACTGACTTGTTTGGCATTTAGTACATTCTGTCTATGTGTGTATGGATGCTTACCTTCTGTTCATGGCTGTCCTTGTATATCAGTCCAAAGTAGTCCTTTTCCATTAGATTAAGGTGCTCACACACCTTAAAGAACAGGTACTGGCCCTTTGCTCGTTTCTGTAGAGTTTGAGAGAGAGATATTCAAACACCAAGTAATAATTGCACATTACATTTGAAAGGGAAAAGAATATTAAAAGCTACTACGTAATGTTTCCACTAGTCAAGTTTCAAATGACATTTGAGAGGTTAAGAAATATGACAGCAAAATATGAGTACTCTATGAAAAAAATAATTTTGTATCATCTAGTGAGACACTTTAAAACTTCTAGTCTATAGTTCTCAATCAAAGCATCTCTGTTCCTTCTTTTTCATTTACATCTGTTTCATTATTGTCTTGCTCTTTTTCCTCAGTCTCTCTATCTGTCTTTGGGCGACGCATTCCTTCATAAGGCCGATGGGAGCCTTAGCAATAAAATCCTCCACACTCAGCTATGACAATGACATTTAGCACACATCCATGCGTGCATGTTCGAGCGTGCACGCACACAAACACATAATGGCGCCCTTTGGACAGACAGAAGGTCAGACAGAGAGAGTGGGAAAAAAAAGACGAGAAAGAATGAAATACTTAAATAATGCTCATTTCTTTTCAGTTAGTCAGCACAGCCTCAGTCTGACACTGGCGTACAGACGGCATTACGCAGACAGACTTGCAGACGGGGCAGGGAGCGTGGTGAAAGTGGAAGGGGAAGAGGATGAAAGAGCGCATTTTTCTTGTCCTGGGACAGCCGAAAACATCTGCGGAAACATGCACCACATACACGCAGACACACTGTAGCTGCATTCTGAACGCCCAAAGAATGTGACTATGTGACCTTTCTGGGTTTCTGTGCCTGTGCCAATGTGCCTCCAAGCAAGGCACTACCTAAGGACAAGTGTGTAACATCTCCAGGCAGTTACATAAATCTGAAATATCAAATGGGAGGAAGGAAACTTTCACTCATAACCTTTTGGGTGTCTGTCACACATTGCCTGTGACAGACATTGATTTGTACAACACTGATCCGAGAGGCTTTTCCAAACATGCATGGACAAGATAAAAAGTCAATAAAATACTTCCCAATTTTATAGCCTCTATTCTGAGCAATATAAATGAAAAGCTGAATGAGGTTTAAATCCCTACATCCCAACGAACCAAAGTGTTTTAACTGCAGGAAAGGAATCATATAAATATCATCATGAACAGATATGAAACAGTATAACGATCATATAATAGAAAGAAAGATAACTTGAGATCCTTGTCTGTATCTTGTTTTTCCAGTGTAAACATACGGCAGTACATGCACCTAATATCTGCAAATCTGCAAATACTACTTAACTCATGTCTGACTGGAACCTAATGAAATTCTATGAAATGGTACTTCAACCGTGTGACACTAAAACCCTGCTGTAACCAATACTAATGAAATTCTTAGAAACAGCATTAAGACCATGTGACACCAAGACCCTCCTTTGAAACTCACTCGAGTCTGGACGAGGTTTAAGGCGCTACAACTAATAAAGTATGTATTAAGGTATTACACTGGAATAAGTTTGATGCCATCAGTTAATAAATAGGATGGATGGATGATGGAGAGGGAGTTAGAGTGGAAGCTGGTGTGTGTGTGTGTGTGTGTGTGTGTGTGTGTGTGTGTGTGTGTGTGTGTGTGTGTGTGTTGGAGGCCGGCTGGGCAAAAGAGAAAATTTAATCTCTGGAATGCATTGTGCATCTCTCCCTCTCGCAACCTAACTATGCCAGTGTGTGGAGGGAGGGATAGATGGATGGATGGATGGATGGATGGATGTGTGTGTGTGTGTGTGTGTGTGTGTGTGTGTGTGTTATTGTTTTTGTGTTTGTTTGTCTGTGTGTGTGTGTGTGTGTGTGTGTGTGTGTGTTCACTTTAGGACAATAGCAGTTAGCTGCAGTATCAGCGTTATCTGTTGTGAGACAAAGCAGCTACTGTTCAAACAGCCGTAGTCATTCACAGGCACGCGGTGGGGCGTTGGCATGCTGTAGATTAGGAAGCGGGTTTTACCGTGGTAAAGATGCCAGCTCAAAATCCCAGACCAAATGGGAAAATCTAAACCTGGAAAAAGCTTACTATTCTATTGAGGGGCCTATGAACCAGGAACATAACTGTTAACAGTTCCAATGGACCTGCACGGTGGCTATTCTGGGCAGCTTCCCACTGAATGTGAGTGACTGTGGGAATGTGAGGAGGGGTACAGCTAAAAATGTGCATGCGACTTGGGAAACAAGTTTTTAACCATAGTTATGGTAATAATGAGAAAAACACACATGCAAAAGAACCAATAGATAATAAGCAAGGACATCATTTGCATCAAATTAATAATTATATCCATCCAAAGTTCCTAAAATCTAGTAAACAATACAGTATCAAAACAGCTCAGAAATTACAGATACATTATGAGATAAAAAGTTTTAATTATCATGGAGTCTTTAAAATATATTCCTAATAAATTGTTATTATCTACATGCATGTACGAGTGTGTAGTAGGGTCTGGGGCTCGTGTTTGTTTGAGTAGCAGATGCAGAACACTAATCCGGTGGGACCCCCATAATCTGCCAGGTTTATGTGTGTGTGTGTGTGTGTGTGTGTGTGTGTGTGTGTGTGTGTGTGTGTGTGTTCTGGTCACCAGACAAGCCCCTGCAGCGCGCGCTGCTTTGCTCTCCATTTATCCCTTAAACCACACCCAAACACTGTGAGCGGCTGCTTCTGCCATAACTGCACTTTGAGTCAGAAAGTTAAATACCCCAACACTCATGTGTACACAAACAAATGCACAGACACACACACCAGATCTGATCCTATTAGCGATTACATCATTGACACACTGGCTCTCACATGTGGCACACTTCACTCACAAAGCAACATAAGAAGGACAATGTGTCAGTTCGCTGAAACTTTCCTCTTATGAAAAGACCACTTGTTGATTTTCTCAGTGACATGCATGTTGTATGACAGTGTCTAATCAGTCTCTCACACACTGAAGGAGTCATGTCAAATAGAGAAATGCTGATAGTAACAGGGACGATTCTATCTGGCCCCATGACACATATGAAAGGAAAACGTTAAAGTGGAAAGCTTGAAACATTCTCCATGTTCCATCGCATTCTGCGATTTTGTACACATCAACTATGACTTATTGCTTCGATCCCATGTAATCAAAACAGAGCTAAACTCTAAGCACTTATTTTCCTCATCTAAACTGATGTAGAGGAAGTGTGAGAAGCCCACCCCCAATTTGCAGCAGCGTGACAACCCTGGAAGACTGGACTGTCACCAAAATGCATTTACAAACAGAAAGAAAATAAACTTATCTCAATATCACTTTACGTATCTCTATAGTTCTTAAAAAGGCCTTTTACAAGGACTAAATCTAAATTCTATAATTAAATAAATACTCCTTCATCATGCCTGTCTTGCTCCAGTGTCTTACCTCCACCTCACAGGTGAAGTCGGTCCCGTCCAGTAGGGTCACATGACACACCACCAGTTTCATCTTGGTCTTCCTCACAAGGCGAAGAGGAGACTGGAAAATGGAAGTCTGGCCTTCTTCTGTTCCTCCCTCCCCTTCACCTTGCACCTCGTCTTCCTGCTCCTTCTTATCCTCCTCTGCTCCTTCTCCCTCTGTTGTCTCCTTGGTCTCTTCGGGACTTTTCTCAGCACTCTCTTCCACCTTCTCTTCCTTGGCAGGCTGAAGAAGTTTGAGGTGCAAGGAAAAAAAAAGGGGGTAAAAAATAATGTCAAACCTCAGAAGATCACAGGGTCTCCCACTGTGGCCCTTACATAAAAACTTCCAATCTTCTTTAAAAAACTCATCATTTGTTCAGTAGCATGAAGGAAATCATCTAAAATCTCCAAAGTAAGAAAGAGAAAACACCGTTTTCTCGATCACTCTCTGTAATTCCCCTTCTAGTCTGCATTTGCTCTTAGGAACTACAGGCGTTTCTTTTGGCCTGATTAGTGAAATGTTGATGTCACTGGGTGGGCCTGGGTGGCTTAATGTGATCGCTGGATGGAACAGTTTATGTGTGTGCATGTGTATGTGGGAGAATGGCTTTGTGAGTGCGTGTGTTTCTCCCTCTCTTTCTCTCTTGGCTGAGCAGCAGTTTTAAACAGACCAGTGTGTCCTGCTGTGGAATGTCAGTGTATCTCTACACTGCTTGAGTGTTGTGAAAAATGGTATCCTAGTATCTACCTGACAGCAGTTCGTCCCTTTGTTTCTTATTTAATCTAAAAATGAGGAACTTTATAAAGTCTGTATCCAAAACAACGTGTGTTGGACTGACGTGGGAGGAAATTTGTTTAAGCAAAGTACTTTACACCTGCTTATGGCTGGGGGACCAGTTTGGTGGTAGTTTCACCACTGTGACACACCATGCAATCCTCAAAGTAATGTATCCAACTGAATTTTGATGCAAATCCAATATGGAAAATTATGATGTTACAGTCTAGTCACACTTGACTCGGGATGGTCCAATCATTCTTTACACACTAATGCGCAGTAGCAGTACAGTTACAGGCAATCAAAACTAATGCAGCATATGTTCACTGGTAGTGATGCTCCTCTTTTCACTCAATTGATTACCTTAAAGGAACAGCTCAACATTTTGGGAGACAGCCTTGTTCACTTTTTTGCCAATGTGTAAATGAGAAAATCAATAATGCTGCCGTGTATGCCAGACTATTCCTTGGCTGTGAGCAGTAACTCCCCATCTCAGCAGGTTGCCTGGCCAGCTCGCAGTGATCACAAGATGCCAGACCTGGCCAAGAAATAGTTCAGCACACAACTCTACAAAAAGACTACAGCTTGTTTTTATACTTTGGTTTTTATATGAATTAAACAAAGATATGTGGCGTGTTTGGTGAGAGTGGTATTGATCTTCTTATCTCTCAGCAAAAAAGCAGATACATGTATTTCCCATAATGTTGAACTATTGCTTTAAGGGTTGGGTGTTTTTCTATTGTGTGCCTAATTGGGTTCCCAACCCCTGGACCACATACTGGTACCAGACAAAACATTTGCTACCAGGCCGCAAGTAAACCATGTAATTCAGAAAAATTTACTTTCTGTTTGGTTTTGTTTTTATTTTTGCACTCTCTTGCACCTTCACCGTCATTTTCTGACTCCGTCAAGGTTAATGTGTGTGTTGGGAGGATAAACAGAGATATCAGCCTGACAGACTGCAAGCAAACTAATGGGTCTACATTATCTCCCCGTGTGTGTACTGATGAGGTGTGGAGAGCACCCCACATGTGACAAGTACCTCAGTGTCTGCGCTGGCGTTGGAATGAGATTCTGCCTCTTTTTCCTGCACTTGCTCTGACTTGACTGCCTCCTTCTCTTCCACTTCCTCTGCGTGACCGTTCACTTCTGGGGCAGGGCCCTCCTCTTCCTGTGCCACCGGGCTAACGGCTTCCTCTGTGGGTGGGAACTCCTTGGTTGGAGAGGTCTTCATGGGTCAGGAAAAAAAAGACATTAAAAGTCTAACCTATATTACATACATTAATTAATTCCCAGTTATGATATGAAAATAAACATTATAATATCATAATTTAAGCAGGGTTTTCTATTCAGCCATTACAACATAATAACAGTGGATTTTTACTGTACCTGGCTTTGAGATTTCTGCTTCTTAAGCCATGTTGGCAGGTATCGAGATATTCCTTTTCCGTCTTTCCCCTCTTTCTCCTTCTCCTTTTCTTTCTCCTTCTCCTCTCCCTCTGCGTTCGCTACTTCCTGGGTTTCTTCTGTTACCTTCTCTGATTGGTCCGGCTGAGCAGCTGACTCTTCTGCTTTCTCCTTCACCTCTGTTTCAGAGCCTGCTTCTGTTGTCATGGTGACAGGTCAACCTGCAGAGAAAAGAAGAGTGATGGAGGAACATTAGATTAGATTTTAAGTATCACACATTGACAACATTAATCCAAACCATTTTAATGATGAATGTTGTATATATATATATATATATATATATATATATATATATATATATACACATTTTATTTGGGTTTATTTAATTGGATCAGCATCGTTGAGATTATTCCGAAACACTGAAAATGATATTCTGCTATATCCATAACTTTAATAAGAATGCAAATTTGTTGTGGCTGTTAGTATATGACAGAGAGCTGGAAAAAGATTGCCCCACAGATTTTGGCACCAACATAAATTTTTCATGGCATAGCATGCAACTCCAGATTTTAGTCTGGAGTATCTTTTATGAATAAGCCATGTGGTCCCATAGTTTCTAGTTTTGAGTGCAATCAATGTTTTCTTCACAATATGAGATGGACCAAATGGTAAACAAAAAAAATCTGGATATCAATAACTATAAACCTATTAGGTGCCTCATCATGAAAGCAATACAACACCAAAATTAAATATATTAAGCTAAAATATACTTGTTGATCTCAGTCCTTTATCTCGCAGCCGTTAGCACATGAGCTCATAGCTGTTTGAAACATTAGCTTTTGGGTTGGTCCATTCCTTTTACCCAAGTACACAAACGAGAAAACAGTGTAAGATGTCATTATGTCACATGGTGAGCTTCATCTGGGACAACAGCTCAACAGCTGGTTACAAGCAGTCACGCACATTTGTGCACACACATAGACACACAGCGTAAGAGGGCGAACTAGTCAATTCTTAATATCTGAGTCATTGGTTTTACCCTGCAGCTGTGGTCAACACGCACACGCACGCACGCACGCACGCACGCACGCACGCACGCACGCACGCACGCACGCACACACACACACACACACACACACACACACACACACACACTTCAACCCAAATATCTTTGGCAGCACTGTCCACACACACCCAATCAAAGAAACAGACATAGTAATTCAGCATGACACTAATTTGCTGATTACATTAGACGACCATTGGTCTTGAGGGCAAGGTGGGGTCAGGATCTGCATTGTTACCCACAATGGGTGTCTACCTGTTTTGGTGTGTGTGTGTGTGTGTGTGTGTGTGTGTGTGGTGTGTGTGTGTGTGTGTGTGTGTGTGTGTGTGTATGATTCATACACTATTAAGTCATTGTCATCCACTGGCCTTTCAACTGTTGTACTCAATGTTTCTAACTGTGTCTCTTTTTCTCCCACACTATGTCTCTCTGACCTTCTCAGTCCGATTCTATTATTTGTTATGTCGTGTACATTTTACTTTCTGACCATCTTACCAGTAATCTGACTCTCTCTTTTCTGCCCTGTCACCTTCAATAAGAGACGACACACAAGCACACACACACACGCACGCACACATCCACAGTGCAGCAGTGGTGTGCTGGGAGGGGGGTGGGGGTAAAAATAGAACAGGTCTCCTTACGCATGATAGGCTAATGAGGTAGGGAGGGGAGGAGGAGAGATGGCTAGAAAGAGGTGTGTGTCTTAGTGTGTGCAAATGTCAGAGAGGCAATACATGCACTTTTGTAAGAGAAGACAAAAGACAAATACCACTGACTCATCTCATACAAAGAGGGAATCCTGGTGACATTACACCACAATATTACAAGGACAGAGCTATTGTTATTCCAAATCTTACTTTTTGTCCATAAAAACACCAGAACCACCAATGTATTTTGTCTGTGTCTTAACAATTCCTGACTTATGGCTTCTATCTAAACTGGGAATCAAATTGTTGTTCTAACATGGGGGAAAAGCTATTTCCTTGAAAATAACATGGTCAATGCATGGATGCAAATGGTCAGTGTCATTTAAAGGAGGCATGACAGGTGAAGCTGGGTTTAGTTAGTAATCAACATACAGTATATTCACAATCACGTCCCCGATGAATTCATCCACACTGAACCACTGTGGCACTGACCAAAGTGTAGCTGTGTAACAAGCAGGCAAGATGACATTGTTACATAGGGTTTTAAATTTGGTCCAGATTAATTTTAAATCAACATATTTTTGTCCCTGTGTGTGAAGCTTTAGATTGAGCCATCTATACAGCTCTGTTACTACCTACTAACTGCAGATCCCACTCTTCTGAGACACTGTGTTTCTCAATAGACTAGCTAGCTGTGTGTGTGTGTGTGTGTGTTGGCACCACTGGGTAGCTTTTTGCAAGATGTTCGTCACGGCCACTTTGGCCTGCTTTACACTGGCCCCTTCTCTCTACAACTGTTTAACACCGGGAACCTTGTTCTACCTCTCTCACAACTATCTAACTCTCCCTCTTTCTCTCTCTCTCTTTCTCCATCTCTTTCTATCTATCTCTGCTACTCTCCAACCCAGGGTGCCTCTTTTGCTTTTTCACTAAATCTCTGCACTCATCTCTCTCCTCTCTCAATCCCTTTCTTCCGGGCCCCCTTTCAATCCCCTCCAATCGCCCACTCGCATTATCTCCCCCTGAAGCCCCTCCTCTTTCCCTCTTCTTCCCACAGTCCATATAAACAATAGCAGTGGCATTATTATAGCCTCTCTTCATATATACTCATATGTACACACTGAACAGTTTATGGCAGGAAAACCATCTGTAACTGGCAGTGGAAACTGGCACTCATCACACTCATGTATTCCTGTATGTGACTTAGCTAGAACTGCAACAGCAGTTTCATGTGACTGGGGTCAAACATGGGTTAAATGCCAGACATAGTCATAAACTCACCTCCTGTATGAAAAGAGTTGAACTATTATCAGATGTTATGTGTTTTGTTGCTCCATTAAGTGTCAAGAATTTGTCTAGAGGAAAGTCCTGTAATACTCCAGTGTTATGTTTTATCCGACTATTCCGTAGTCAATTAGTAGTAATCAAGTAACCCCGTCTTCCAAGTAAGCAAGAGAGAAAAGCCTGCAGACTCACGATAAACACACAGACACACAGATAGTCTTGCATGTTGAATTAGATGAGGAATTTGTATCACTAATACTAACTTAGCTCATTTCCTCATCTTATCATTATCTATATATTTACATATCTGCAAGCAATTGCCACTGAAAGCAGCTTTATCAACATTTATTTTCGCTCTAATCTTATTTCTTATTTTTTAATCTTAATTCCTTGAGCCAACTCATCTGTTTAATATAGTCTGCTTTCAGTGAGTGGATGTTGCACAAGACTGTCACACCAATAGATAAATACCAAAGATGAAAAATGTACCTTTTACAGCACTTAATGACATTTATTAGAGCTTTAAAGCTGTACTGAACTAACATTTACTGCTGTACTCCACAAGACAGCAGCTCTCAACCAATTACATGTTACACCTGCCCTTTTTTATTTAAAATGAATGGTTGAATGAATGAATGAATGAACCGATGAATACAACTACTGGCCTTACCTATTGTTGTTTCTGTTGCTCCTCCCCTGTAACTCCTTTCCTTTTGCCACTTCCCTTCACCTCCTTTTTTCTTTCTGTTTGTTCTCACTTTCTTTTTGCTCTTCTTTCTCCGCCTTTCTTAACTTCTGTCTATAGCTTTCTGTTCGTGTTCCTTTCCTTTACTTTTGCTTCCCACCTCCTAGCAAACGCCTGTCCTACAAACTGTCATTGCCATTTTCTCTCCTCCTCCATCCTCTCCCGTCTCCCTCAGAGCTCTGCTTCCCCCGGGACAATCGCTCACAGAAACAAGGGCAGAAAACGAGAGAGAACAGAGAGGGGTTGGGGGAGCGGAGAATGGCGAAGAAGTGTGTGTGAGAGCGAAGAGCGAGGCGAGAGAGATGGAGAGGTGGAAGATGGATGGAGAAAGGAGAAGAGAGATAGAGACCCAACCCACTGCGCATGCCTACTGTGCCAGATTCCTAATGGATACATAGCACAGAAATGGAAATAACACTTTCTCAGCTGTTCTTTTCATGCCCATTCATTTTTCACTACATCCAAAGGAAGCTAGTGTGGGAATCGCTCCTCTTTCAATTTCTTACTTTCAATCAGTCCACAATCTTAACTTCATTCCCTCAGAATATTTATCAGAAACAGTTCTTTCTCTCCAACACACTTCATCTATCTTAAACAATCACTTCTAACTGAAACATAAGTCTTATTTTCCTGTTCTCAATCCCTCAGAGAATCTTCATAATGTTAAGCTATTACATCATTACTACATGTTCTTGGCCTGCAAAACTTAACAACTCAATTTTACATCCTCCAAGGAAGAAAAAATAAATAAGAAGTTACATAGATTACATCTCGGACAAGAGGTGAGTTTTCATCCGGCTGTTTTTATGCAAATTTTCAATTTGTGAAAAAAATAAAACACTATATTTTTTACACAGTTGGAAGAGGTGGAAAAGTTGGTGTATCAATAAAAGGTGAATGCATCTAAGTGAAATCAGATTCAGCAAATGAATGATGGCATACAGAAACCACTTGGCTTAAACGTCACTCAAGCTTTTCGCTCCAGGAGAAGAAAAATGGTGGCAGACGAAAACATTATGCATGTGTGCACCAATGAGGAGACTGCAATGTTCAGTGATTTAATACGCGCATAAAAAAAAAAAAAAAAACATCTTTTTTTGTTTTTTAGATCATGGCAAAAAATCCCTGTGGCAGAAATAATTCTGACACTTATATAGACTTTTACTGACTAGATTCCCCATATGAGAGCATATCCTCTTTGGCAAAATTAGTGTTTGCTGTTTTTACCCCTCACACTATCACAAACACCATACTGCAGCTGCATGAGTCAAGCAAACACACACGACGGCTCCTCCACTTATAACTTTACTGCTGCCTGACTGGGCTTTAGGGTTCATCGTCATAGCAACAACAACTTCATGACCTGGACTGTGGCCAAGAGATAAAATTTTATGAGAGACAGACACAGTATTGAGTACAGAAGGAAGAAAAAGACAGAACAGAAAGAGATAAGTTGCTGGCTTCAATGTTTTCACGTTTGTGAGGATATGACAACTTTCAGTCTTATAAAAAAAAAAAAACATATTAATACCCATCCATCTCACTCTATGGGGTAGAGTGGGGGTAGGGAGGGGAGGAGCGGGTTTCCATGGCAATGACATTCATGGACTACAACAATAAATCCCAATGGAGACAAGAGATTACCACAGCAAAAATACAGATTAGTGGATGGGCGTAGAAGTGACAATAGAGATTATGACCGTGCCTAAACCCATTTCAAACCACATCAGATTTACAGCAGATATTGCACGGTGGACCTACAGGAACTGCAACAGCTACTTTTCACTCTCTCCTCTCATCACTGATGCACCACACCCAACAGAAAAGGATGCTTGGATTACAGCAGATATCTCTGCATGTGTCTCTGCATTTGTCCTTGACAAATTGACATGACATTAAGTCCACATTGTGACAAGACACGTCTGTATCACTGTGCATTTGATGCTCCAAATCAAGAGATGGGAACAACTATAAGCACTCCATCACTCAAGCCCACTTTATAAGTACCAGAGGGGCCAATTCTTTTCACAAAGCTAGGGGGGCAGAGAATAGCAAAAACACCCTGCCTATCTGATTGGCTTGGCTGCATTTTCAAACACTGTTTTGATAAAAATGTAGGGCAGTGATGATTCAGAGGTTTGGATCCAGGTTAACCATCCTGTGTGTGTAAGTAGTAACAGGTGTTATTATGTCAAAACATTAAATCATATTTAGTGTGTACACACGTGTGCATGGATGGTGGGCGTGTGGACACAGTGTATTAGCTCACAAAACCAGCTACACCATGTCACACACATTCCCACATAATACCACCTACATTGAAGATACAGTATACTGTAATGATATCATATCCCAATCCCTTCCAACACACACACACACACACACACACACACACACACAATCACACAGACACACAGGAGGAGTATAGCTTTCATTTCAATTCGGCAAAACTAATGCTGAATGAATATGGATGCACTACTGAAGTCCCAGTAGTGATCATAATATCTGCCACTACAAAGTTAGATCACATTTGTTTTTCAGTATTAAGCTCCACATCACACACTTTTAGACAACTACCCACTTACAATTTAGACCCTAAGCACATGAGAAAGGATGTAAGAGAGAGCTGAACAGAATTGTTCGCTTACAATTTTAATTTTGATGTGATGATGGTGCTTAATGAAACATAAAGGGATCACCAAAGCCATTACAATACATCTTGAGTAGGACATGTGCGTCCAACAATTCAAGGCAATCCAACCAACAGTTGATTCCACACAAATTTCAACCTAAAAGTCAGGACGTCACAGAAGGAGGATTCATCACCTGGGAAACTTAAATATCGGTAAGTTATTTCACGGCAATTCATGAAATGGTTGCTGAAATATTTCAATCGGGACTAAGGTGATGGACCAACCAACCAATAGACCAGCAGACCAGCATTGCCATCCCTAGATCCACATAACCAACATGACTTAAAATAGAGCAACAATAATGCTAGCTACAAGAGGACCCCATTCACTGCCAACTGTAGTAAATGTGAATTACAGTTTTGAACCAACAACAGCAGTACCTCAGAGGTGTGGTTCACCTATCAAACTTTCTTGAAATATATGCATAACTACCATCTCATCCCCAAAGCTGGATATCATTCGATCGCTGTTTGTTCGTGTCATTCCAAGGTTCAGATGTTCATAATGTGCATTAAGAAACACTTTCACTATTTCAATTGAGCTACAGAGGTTGTTTCTGACAGCTGGTGTACACTGAGTGCAATGGGTTCCAATAAAAGCATTGGAAATCGATTGGCCTTCACACAGCTGAGACTAATGAATTAAAAACCAATCCTGCAGATCACACTGGGACATCCCAAATGTCTGATTCACTGATGCAACAAGCTAACAGTTTTACAAACTATTCCTCCAACAGCTGACAGTTTCTGAGCCCCAGTGTGGTTTTGAAATAACCAAAACCACACAGAGTGGAGAATCCTAATCTGTGCTGTTCTCTTGTACAAACTGTCCATCTGTCACGCAATGAGCATCCATACACACACAGATATGAGCACACAAATATAAACGGATACTAAAACATATGTAAACACGTGCTCAGAGAATCACTGATTAATACACTAGAAATGGGTTTATGTTTTCAATCACACATAGATGTGTACACACACACACACACACACGCGCACACACACACACACACACACACACACACACACACACACACACACACAGCTGGTGTGAAAATTCTGAACATGCCTGTCCCTTTACACTGCACTCTGACCCTCAAACTGAGGATTACACAAAGGATAATCCCTGTGTATGTTTGTGTGTCTGTCTGCCTGTCTATCCATTCATCCCTTCATCTTAGTCTCCGCCTCTGCCTCTATTCCCATCTACACCTGGCATCAACCTTTTGCTGGCCTGAAACAACACAAACGCTCCCCTTGTGTCTCTTTGCTGCCTTTGGTTTGAGCTTAGCAAATGAAAGGTCATCTTATAAGTGATGTTTAGATGACCAACGCTATGTCATTATTTCTGTTACTGTGTTATTGGTGTCAGCTCAAAAGCGTTATTGTCTGCATTCCTACTGTTACTCAACATTAGGATCCTCCATTCACTTCTATACTCCTCATCTTAACTTCTATTAAGAACTATAAAACACTACTAGAGTACTGCAAGGCATAATTCAAATCTTTTACCACTAATGTGCTGATAATGTATGGATGCTATGTGGTACTATTATATTATTATATTATACCATATATAGAAATCTGCAAATAATATTATCAATAATATTAATAATTAATTACTGGTTAATCAGTTACTTTTTATTGGATTTGGTCACTTCCTAAACATTAGAAAACTGTAAAAATGCATATAACAATCTTTGAGAGCTCAAAATGATTTCTTGGAATTACTTGATTTGTTTAAACCACACTTCAACACTCAAATCTATCCAATTTACAATGTCATAAAACAGATAAAAGCAGCAAATCTGTATTTTTGACAAACTGGAACCTGCAGATTTCTTGCTATTGTGCTAGTATTTTTGGCATTTAGTCCATTTCTTTTAAACCAAAGTACTGTCAATAATCCACTTGTTTTTCTCTTAAATAATAAATTTTTTACCTTTAATTTCAGTTTACCTTATTGGCATGTAAAACACACACATCAGGGTTATAATGTATTTCCCTTTATCCATGAACAATGTTGAATACAAAACAAACTTGATGCAAGAAAATAATTATATTAAGCGTTAAAATGAGGTAAAATGAAAATATATTTTATGTACCCTATCTCCTAGTTATAAGTCTCACTCTCTCCCTCTCTCTTTCCCTCTTTGTGTGTGTGTGCGTGTGTGTGAGAATAATGGGTCAGCTCATAACTACTATTGTTAACTGCTAAACTCCCCTATTCAGCGATTAAAGCAGTCAGGCGCAAGTGCCCTGTCTGTGTGAACGTGAGTGTGTGTGAGACAAAGAGTGAAAGTATGGGTGGGTCACACGAGTGCACATGAGGAGAGGAGATACAGTTTACCATGTGTGTGAGACGGACTGACAAAACAGAAAAAAGGAAGACAAAAAAAGCAGGCATTAGCTGGGAGGAAGAGAAAGAGTGGGTGCATGAAAGGAAAAGAAAGACAGCTCAACCGCACAGCTCAACATAGTCTCTCTCTCTTCTAGCAGTGGGTGTGGTGTTACTATGGCAACATACATCCCATAGAGGGTGGTAGCAACAGGTGCCTTGGCAAAACAGATGACTTCATGGGCATTAGGGCTCATTTTTACAGCTGCCTTGTGTGGCAACTTGATGCAGGAGTGAAAGAAAATCTGGATCATCAAATATTGATTAGAACAGACTGAAAGCTTTGCTGTTAGCAAACTGTCAAAACATGGTGTTTCTCACTCTTGGCAGCTGATTCAATACATTAGTCATTCAAAAGTATTTCTCTCAATCTATTCTGATTGACCACAAAATACAGTCGTGGGACTGTAAGGTGCTCTAGCAAACCACCAACTCACAACCGCCTGCCATTAATTTCCTAACTACTAACCTTAACCCCTAACTCTAAAATTAGGCATTCCCCTTGTGAACACCATAAGATGTCCTCATTTTTAGAACATCATCCTGTTTTCTCAATTACTGTGAGGACCTGTTGCCTCTAAAGTCCAGACACATACTCACACATTGTCATGTGAAAAATGCTGCAGTAACCAGCTCTTTTTTCAATGACATGACCACAAGGATTTACTTAGGCGTCTAGTATCAGTTAATCCCAGACCAATGACCTCTGACCTCTAACCAGGAAACAGGAAGTGTGCCCTCCTCCCGTTTCCTCCTGGTTAATCTCCCATCTCTGTATCTTTATCTTCAATTGTCATTTTTAGAGACACATATGACTCTGTATGTGTGTCTCCCTCATTAGAAACCTATCAATATAAAAACAGGAAATGACTACATTAAAAACAGCTTTTCTGTCTGGCGCTGAACAGTTTTTTTCTCTGACTAATCATAAGGAAAACTTATATGTTTCTCATACATGTTATATTTTGGCAGGCAAACTAAATTTGAATTAAATTTATAGGCAGCGTATTTTATAATCCCCAAGAGAAATTGCAGAATTGCGAAAACTGACAGAATCCACTCTATTGTATATACATCACAGTTTCACAGTTAGACGAAAAAGGACGGAAATGACTGTTGTGCTGCTCACTACTGAATATCTTTTGGGAGGGGGTGACTTCAGACACTGTACTAGCTAACTTTGTTAACTTTGTTAATGGACTAAAACCATTTTGTGATGCCCTAGAAAATAGGAAATATGGGGACAAAAAGTGGAAATGCACGTAGCAAAACGTTGCCTGGGCGATTAGATAAAGGCTAAGTGTGTATCAAGACCAAGACTAAAACAAATGAAGTTTTAATTCATTTTATCAAATGACTGGTGGTAAAGGAAAATAAATAAAATATATCTTTCTACACTCCACCATAAGTAGTCTGTCTGAATCTCCCCCTCTCTCTCACTCACACACACACACACACACACACACACACACACACACACACACACACACACACACACACACACACACAGTTCACTGGGTTCTTTACACACTTTCCAAAATGTTTTACAAACTTCTGAGCCTCTCAAAAGCAACTAATGAGAGTAAGTTAGCAAGTCTACTCTCCCTCTCAACCTTCTTGCCCCAGACACTCCTCTCACTTCCTTTCTCTCCCCCTCCCCTGTGATTCCTCTCTTCTCTTATTCACGAGCCTTTCTGACTTTTTTTGACAGACTGATTGAATGAATGAACAAATTAATGAATAGTCACCACATGATAAATGAATTAATTGTTCAATGAATGAGAGAATATGAATAAATGAATCATTAATGAAAAAAAGAAATCAATCAGTCTTTTTTGATTATTTAACAATCAACATGGTATCTCAAAAACTCCAAATGGAAAAAACAAATTATGTATATCCTATACTCAATCCATGTTATCCTACTCTATCAACTTTAATATGTTAAAGCTCTCCAATTTTAAAGCTTTTATATAGCTATTTATATAATTTCTTCATTATTGATTTGTTTTTTTTGTTTTTTTTAAATCAATTCTTCTGCTGATATAAACCTCTGTGCCAACATTTCCTCATGTTGCTCACTAAGATGCGGCCTTTAAAAGATGAAGGCGCTGCCCTGTCCTGCCATGCTCTGTTCTGCCTCTCTCTGTGAGAATGTGACCCTATGCTGATTAATCTGTTTTTAACTATGTTTGGCCCCCTGCCAAAGCCACAGGCCCACGTTCTCTCCCTCTGTTTTTTATTCTATCGTTTCTTTCAGAGCTGGACACTTGCTGGGGAAGGCAGTTTGCCCTCTCTGATTTAAAATGTTATCCCTCAATACAAGGATTTTCTGGTCTCCTTTAATAGATTCTCTCTATTAACACAAAATATTCATGCTCAAACTATTATATTTGACTCCTTTAAGCATATACACAACATAAAAACTTACTGATGAATACTACAATAACCATTTTTCACCACTCTTTTCTCATTTACATTTTTTGGCATTTAGCTGACTCCCTCCATCACACACGTCCTTAACATCTCTATCCCTCTTTCACTCTCCTCCCCTCTTTCCCCCACTGTCTCTGTGGCAGTAATAAGCTGAGCATTGCACTACAGTTTCCATTCATCCATGCCTCTCTGATCTTCTCTGTGGGTATCCGAACCCTGCGGTGCCCGCTGGCCAAGCTGCCCTGAAAGCTAGAGGCTATTACTCCCCGGTCACGGCTCACTGCCACACTGTAGAATATGTCCACCTTAGTAATTGTTGTGACTGTCCCAATGTCGCTACAATAGAGGAGATGAAAGCCTTGAATTGTGCTTTGTGGTTATAGTAGCAACCACCTTTACAGACTGGAACAGAGCAGACAAAATGTCTTGAACTACATTTGTGACTTTGTGCTTTGGACGATTGAATTTTTTTCTGTACATGCTACTTTTCTAAAAACATAGTCACCTCTAGTCACTCAAACTGATGTGAGACAGTCGGACTATCTGTGTGTGGTTGAGCTGATGTGACGTGTTTTGCTCCTGTTGATCGCACAGGGTCAGGATGAAAATACACACACACACACACACACACACACACACACACACACACACACACACACACAGGGATGTTCCCATAGCCTTTCCGAATGGTTAAGCAATATCTCTCACTCTCTCTGTCGCTCTCACTCAGTCTCTCTTTCACTCTTACTCACTTCCTCTCCATTTGCTTCTGCCTTCCCTCCCTTTCTCCTTTGGTCACTCCATCACCCACTTTCTCCACTTTCCCATTTTCTTATTTTTTGCCTCCCTGTGTCTCCCCAACTCACCCTTCAACCCGTCACATGGTGAGGGTGAGAAAAATGAACAAATGAGGAAGTGTGTGAGTGCGTATGTGTCTTTGTAGTGATTTCCTTAAACTAACGCAGGAGTGACAACACACCAGACACTGTTTGCAAGTGATAAAATATTAAGAAATCTTACTGCCTCCCTTTGACAAAGAGCCAAATTAGTTCTCCTATCACATTAAGATGGTTACAAAAAAGAAATTCTTGATCAACTATGCACCTGTTTTACACCTATTACTGTCATCTTCTTTTGGTTGTTTCTCCCCATTTTATGCTGCTTCCTTTTAATTTTAATTTACAGTGCTCAAAAGCATAATTTCATAAGATTCACAAATCCCAAATGACTGGAAATGACAACAGCAATATAGAAGATAGAGAAGAAAAACCAAATCATGCTCTCATTCTAGCTAAGCCAGAGTTAGTTCCAGCTACCTTTAATGAGCAGATTCTCCCACCAGAACAACCAATTAAGGCTTCTCATTACTGGGTTTGACAAAGCCGCTACTGTTCTACACATCCTGGGAGTCTGAGAATGAACATGGCGTTGATGATTATAGATAAACTATACACACAGAGAGGGGCCTGACAGGAAGAACACACCAGAGTGACACAGAGTACGTGCTCACTGCCTGCTTCCATCTTTCCAGACCAAGAACCCTTTGTGCTAAAAAAAATTATATTAAGCCAAAGATGTTCCAATGCATATTGTATTCTATGTGGCTATATATATATATATATATATATATATATATATATATATATATATATATATATGTGTGTGTGTGTGTGTGTGTGTGTGTGTGTGTGTGTGTGTGTGCCTGTCATAGAAGCTGTAACCTACAGTGGATTTTCTTGTAGTGCACCTACATGTGATGCTGTACCAAGTAACCTGAAAACCTGTAACACAATACAATAAAATACAATAGCCTGCAGAAAAGAATGCCTTTGTTAGGTGTATAATGTTCAATTGCTGATGAGACCGTGTAAGGAGAAGTGTGAAATAAACTCTAGCAATTGTTGGGTGCACAATCGGTGCTGTTGTTGTATTGATTTTGTATTTTAACTATTTATTATCTTACTTTGGCCTCCTCTTATCTTAGATTGTACTGGTATTTATGTTACCCTGCCTATTTTTGTTCACTTTAAAGCAAGATTCAAGCTATTTATTTTTCAGCAGTTTCTTACTCTGTACTTTTGTCTCCATGGTCAAACTGAACAATGACAAAATGTTTGATTGTGGAAATGTAGTGTTGGTTGGGAGGACTGGCATTAATGTAGCTCGCTGGCTGGGCGGCTGGCTAGATCATGATTCTTTTATATAATTTGCTCACTTCACGGGGTTTCCACCTCGGCTCTTGAAGAGGTTTAGGTCATAGCATCACCAGTGGGATTAGCATTTTATGCACAAAGTTCACAATCCAATCCTTTATAACCAACATTACAATGGAAAGCAACTATCATGACAAAAAGATTGTAGTAGTATATGTGGGATGTTAAACATGCTCAGGTATTTTAGAAGTTATTCAGGAAGAAATCTGACTCTGTTATTGCTTTATAAATTACATACGATCATTCACAAAACAAACACTCGATGCAACTGTTACAATGACAGAAAACATATTGTCTATTTTTCACACACTGTACACCACCAGTGTCCATGACTTTGTCTCTGCCCTCATGTCCTCCATTTCTACCTAACCTACCTTCCCTTTCCTCGGAGCAGAAAAGACAAGAAGGCCAAAGGCACCGAAGGTGAGTTGTGCTGATTAAGGTGATGAGTAGCTGGCCACACAGACACATAGTTAGAGGTAGATTTAAAGGTGATTGTTAGTAGCATAAGTGCATGGCTAGGTGCCCTTATATTAGTCTGTCTGTGTCTGTCAGGCTCAGTCACACACCAAACACGGAATTGCAAAAGACACCTATCATATCATCGATAGTTATTGATAAAACCAGGTGATTCCTCTAAAAGAGCCAGATATAACATAAACTGCTTGAAGATTATCCGACTGTGGCACCACACAGATATTGATTTAATGCATTGGAATTAAATTAGTAATGTAATCAATATGTTTGCCAACTGCCACTGACTTTTTACACGTCAGCACAATCTCAGCTCAGTCCAGTCTGTTAGTTTGTTGGCCTGCCTTCCTATCTGTCTGAGAACTACTAGAGCCCGTGCCTTCTGTCAAAGTAAGACTTCAGTGAGTTTTTCTGGGAAACACACATGTGAAGTACTGTTTGCACATCATGTCAGCAGACAAATAGTAGCAAGAGTATGATGAAAAAGTAAGATATTTTAACAGAAATGGGGGCGCAGTCAAGGGAAAACCATCAAAATTGAAACAAAATTTACTTCTGAGAGTTTAAAATCCATTTTTAAACTTTGAAATCAATCCTTTACTGAAAAATGTGCCATGGTCATATTAAAGTAAGTAAAGTTGCTTTTAAAGTAAAAAGAGGTCAAATATTTTATGAATACAGCCTGAAAATTGATTGAAGAAGTTGCTTCCTGTTATCTGCTTCATATCTTTATGAATTGAAGTCCATCTTTTCTGGATGGTCATTTCCTATCCCATGTTTTATTCTACCACCACATCACCAGACGAAACCCACCCTTTAACATCAGTAAACAAACGTTAAACTAAGGGGACTGCATTTCCCAAACATCTTTGTAAACGACTTTCCAACATGAAACCATATGAAGCGAGTATAACTCCTATGAAAACAGGAAAACAACGTGTTCTCTGGGTTTGTTACTGCTGTCCGAAGCTCTGCCCCCGGACACAAAAGTAAAATACACAACAACAGATAAAACTGCTCAAAATTAAATGTTGTCGTTGTTCCAAACAGCTCGAGGCTTTCTAGCTACTTCTTGTTTACTTAAGCAGCTACATGAATTGCCCTGCAAAAACGGAGGCGGATGTTTGAATAGTGTGTTTTAAATGTAACGACTACGTTAGCATGGTCATAAGAACCAACCGCCAGCAGTAAACTCACCGTCAACGTAACGGTAGGATTCACCTACACCAGGAAATACAACCACTACCAGTAACGTAGCGGGGTCTATTCATTTAGAAAATGACTTTTAAAACACGTGAGTTACGCCTGCTTTACCTTTAGCTAACTGTTTCCACGAAACCTTTGATGCTAACCACACGAATCACAGCCGAGCTAGAAGCAGCGTGACATGAAAGTAGTTAAGGTGATGGTAACAGGGATAATGTGGGAGAAGATAGGCGCCATGAAGCGCCTTACATCGAAGGTATGATTGCAACCCAGAGTAACGGATTTCAGAGGGAAGCATGGGGTTTGCTTGACTGTTTCAAAAGGACTGCTCCTAATCATTGTAGTTGATAGTACCGGTTGAGCACCTATATATATATACTGCAGCAAAATCGATGTATATCAAACGCAAAATCCAAAAAGCGTTGAACCAGCGGCTGTTGCTGGTGTATAAATCACGTGATTTAAAAGGGGGTAAAATTAAACGTTACCTGTTGCGATTTCCAACGATGCGTACCGGGAACTTCTCCAAACGTGGCCTCTCGCTCTGTTCTCCTCCAAAAAATAACGTACGCCCCACTATCTCAGCCTCCAAAAATCTCCACTACAGTCCACTCCACACCGACAATCTGGCCAGGGCTCAGAGCAGACTTGTCCGTCATCCCCAAGACCCGCCCCATACAGTGAAAAACATCTTTTGGCCGCTTTTCATTGGCTCAGAGGGATTACTGTATTAGATATTGAGATGTGATTGGCCCCCCTCGCTGTCCATTCGCGTTGGAGGGACGTTCGATGCAGATGTGGCAGCGGTAGTGCGGCGAGGTGGCTCCCTCTAGAGTTCGAACAGGGTCACTGCAATATGTTGATGTTGTATTCATTTATTTCTACATTTTTCAGTTCAGATTTTTGTGGACCACTCCTGCAGCCACCATTGAAATAGGAATTTGGGTAAGTTCAAGTTAAGCTTTATAATTTAGAGTTACACGCTCCTTTTCTACTTAGAAGTTGATTCATCACACCTGTTTTTGGTTAGACTTTTTTTTGTATGTTTTTTTGCTCTAGCTTTTTTGTTTTTCGCAACCATACTTTAAGTAAGTAATCAATAGACATTTTGTATTGTTCGTTAATTGTAGAAAATTATAACTGATGCTTGGAATTCACACCTAAAATCTCTGATGATGATGGACACATTAACCGATTATGTGATTAGATTACTTTTTCCACAATCATTTATTGTTTCTCTTCTCAACCCATGCTTACTCTCACACACAGACATACACACACAAAGGACAGACTGGTCGTTGCATTACATAAGGTATGGCTACTGCCACTGTGGGCACACAAAACCACACACACACACACACAACACACACACACACACACACACACAAAACATACACGCACACACCTCTTACATGCCCACACCCAGATTACAGAAGCTCAACTAATTGGCTTATAGTGTGAGGCAGCATGGAGATGTACAAAAGAGGAGGAGTAAACAACCATATAATGGCAACACTAATGTTTAGTAGAGTAGTACAAAAATAGTAGAAGAAATTTTAATGAGTGAAATACAAATATTAAAATATTTTGTGACATAAATTGACAACATGCATGACAATCCATCATCACATTTTGCTGCTTGATGTGGATCCAAAGTCATAAATATAGTAACTACGTGTGTTTCAGTGTACTCACCATAAGCAGAGCAGCATGGATTCAGCAGAGCAGCAGACCACAGCAGGCGAAAGCAGCGTGCACACACAAACACAGATAGATGCAGGGGTATGAGCACAGAAAATCAGACATTGCTTTAACCTCAGGCCTTACTTCACATCACATCAACATGTTTATTTTATGAGCTGCGTCTGCTACAGCAGAATCCCTCAGTTAGATCTAGTTGAAAATTAAGGTGGAGTAATAAGGAATTATAATATCATTTTATCATTTACATCATATACATAAAATTGATTTTACTGCTTTTTACTGCTTTTATCATCCATGCACTATGATCCAGATACAGAATTTATCCAGTCTGCTTATCAGTGAAGGGGCACAGCTGATTCCTGTTCAAACCTGACTCCTGAGTATCCAGGATAGTCATGAGAAAAAGACAACACATAGCAGATCTCTTCTCTGGTGTGACAGCAAGCAGTCATGTTTTAATCTAATTCTATTGACATATTATCCACATGTTAGCAGAGTGAAAGGAAACACACCCACGCTGGGACATTTAATCACACAAATAATACATGGCTAAATGCATTAAAGTCACCTCCCTCTGTGCCTGAAGTCCTGTCTCGAAGTCAGCCTGACTGTTATCAGTCTCAGTGTGGATCATAATAACAATAATACAGTGTGTTTAAGAGAGGCTATCACTTCATTAAAGCTGACATAAAAAACATCCTAGGACTATCTGATCACCATTTTTAAAATCAAAAGTCAGAAGAGAGAAAGTTTAAATGTGTGATCCTGAAAATGTAAAACCTGCTCCATAAATGGGAACTGGCAGGCTGTTTTTATTTTTACTTCATTACTGCAGAGTATTGTTACTATCTCTTTGACAGTGAGTGTGCCATGAAAGTTTTGCTTGGTTCTATGATGGATCATTTTTCCATCCATTCACCAGATTGAATGAGATCACTGTTAAAAAGATCACAATGAAGACAAAACGAATGCAAACATAGGGCTCTGCTATTAGTTGCCCGTCCATGATTTTCTAGATCTCTAATAACAAACAAAAGAAGTCAGAAAAATGTACCTGATCATCAAATGTCCCATATTGCGGAAATAGTCCCACACTGAGATTAAGACAGTCGTAATTCTTGACTCTACATCTAATCAGCCTGACCTGATCTCTCTCTCTCTCTCTCTTTCCTTGCTCTCTCTCTTCCCTGCTATGTCTGTCCACCTCCTCGCCTCCTGTTTTGCCTTACTTAAACCACTATGTGCACTATATGTTAGCTAGCCCACTGAGCAGTTCTCACTTTGCCCCTATGCTGCTGACTGCCTTGGCTCCACAGTGGAGCTGATCAACCAGGCCACCACTGTCCTGCTGTAAACCAACAGACTGTGCTCCTGTCGATAAGCTAACAGGCCTGGCTATCAGAAACACAGTGTCCCACAGCCAAGGAGCTGCAGTAAGCTAGCTTGTCGGTTTCCCATGCAGGCATGAGATCAAGCCAGTACAGATTCTCTGGAGGATTAGTGGCGAGTCCTTCTGAAGGGAATTACCCTGACACAGCCATCTGGACAGCAAAATATTGCCCACCAGACCAACTATCGTCCAGCCAACTCTGTGCCCTGATCTGAGGAACAGTTAGCTATTGCCCAGCCATCCCTCAACCCTGAGCTGAGGAACCAAAATCATTCAAACCTATGAAAACAGTAAATTATGGCCCCAGCAACAGTGTACCTTGATTCAAAGGAAAGCAAACTATCACTTAAACTATCAATTCAGTAGGTACGCAGTAGAAGAATGCTTAAATTAAATGGCTTAAACTGATTGCAGCTAAAAAGTGATTTTTAGTTGAAATTGGCGACATGTAGCACTCTATCAAAGATTGTGAATAGGTCCAAAGATCATGTTTGGAATATGGATAGAATTTGCAATCAGTCTGAGGGTTATGATACAAGATCTTCAAGGTTGTGGTCTAGTATTCAAATATTATTAGACTTTTCGTTCCATACAGTTAGGACACCAAAATTGATGATGCCTTCTTCCTTTTTTCTTTGCTTTTACAGTGTGTTTGTGCAAGCCACAATGCCATTTAGCTTGCTCATCATTAAGCTTTTGTGTGCCACCAGTTGAAGTGTTCCATTAAAAGTCAGACTTCATTAAAGTGCAATTAGACAATGCACGCTCTACATAAACGCTATCACATCCTCACTGCCCATTAGCCACTCCACTTGGTGGAAGCCTGTTGTAATACATCATTGTTTGATCAACCATGTGCTTGGAAGAAGGAAGAAATTATTTTAGAATTTATAGTTTAAATCCTAAAAAACAGTTTCCAGTATTATATATTCCAGTATTAATGTTGTAAAGGTGTGACAGGTGTGTCTTCTAATACTTTGCAAACAACTGCTAGGCGTATTCCAAAACCCAGTGCAATAAAAAACAACACTGCCAACCTATATTTGAGGACAGCTCTGTGTAATTCACATGACAAAATAAACACATATTACGCAGAAGCAATACCAACAATACCAATACCAGCAATACCAGAATGCACTACCAATGTATTGACCTATTACCTAAAATATAGTCTGTTTAAATAGAGCAGAGAAACACCATGCACCTGAAGGAAACACATCTCTGGTTAATCGTGTTCAACAGGAATTCACTGAAACCATCATCTCAGACCACAATATGTAATAATTTACATTTGTGGTCAGTAATAGGCATGATAGTCCATTGCTCACTTTCCTGCCAATAAACCTGAAAATCATGTAAAGTAAGTAAATCATCAAAATAGATGATGTTGTTTAAGTATAGGCCTACATATTTTAGATAGATAAACACATGCACAGGTGTACACACACCCAGCCAGACCCTGCACGAAAAACATGATAGCACAACATAATACACACACACACACACACACACACACACACACACACACACACACACACACATATCAAGCTGTATTTTTCAAGCTACTTGCCTGAACAGAGTTTCCCTGTATTTCTCCTCTACTTCTCTCGCTCTCTCTGTCTTCACATGAGTCAAACAAATACCAAGACAATGAACAAACACTTCTCTCTCAGTTGATATGTGTTTGTTTTATGTAATGTCAACCACCAGCCCTCCCGCCCTCTCTCTACACTTCTTTGTATGTGGTAACTCTAAACTCCAGGATCAGGTGTCAGATAAGGAAAGGAGGAATAGAGAGAAGTTATTAAATAGAAAGAACCTGATGGACGGATAAAAACAAAGATAGGTTGCCAGTCAGAAAGATTAAGAACTCAGAACATTGAGAGAAGATTAGGCAAGAAATGGGTAGAGGGAGGGAGACTCATTAAATTTTAGTTTACTCTGGAACTTGTTCTGCAGTTGTCACTGTGTGTGTGTGTGTGTGTGTGTGTGTGTGTGTGTGTGTGTGTGTGTGTGTGTGTGTGTGTGGGTATGTGTGTGTGTGTGTGTGTGTGTGTGTGTGTGTGTGTGTGTGGGAATTCATGTCCTCCTAAGTGTGTGTATGTGTGATAGATGTGTGACAATAGGTTTACAATTAAGAAAGTTCAACCAGATAAATAAACAAAGTTTGTGCTTGTTTTGTGTGTGCACATGTGTGAGTAGGGCAAACCTCACACCCACTCACACCCACAAATTATGAGAAGGCACACAGAACGCCTCTGTGCTGTTATGTACCGACTCTCTAAATGACAAATATTAAGTTGAGGAAGATGTTCCACTTGTCTCTTGCATAAATTCTGCTGAGGTATTTATCATTTAAACTGAAGCTGTTAGATGTATGAATCATAAAAAAGCCAAAGAATGCATGAAATCACCACACTCCACCACTTTCTTACATATTCAGTTGCCACTCCATTTAAGAGGCCACGTGATTACCATGTCATCGACAACATGTATTAGAAATCTATAAATCCACTGTCAGTATCTTAGGTCAGAAAAACCCTAATATACTGCAAAACAAATCTATACAATATTTGAAACCCCAACAAAAGCGTAATAAAACACAACTTTGTGAGCCTTATTGGTTTTACAGATCGTCCACTTGTGCCCTGGTACCTGGATGCACCACAACATACAGGTTTGCATGAAATGTCTGATAAGCTTCACTGGGAGCTGTCTTTAAGCAAATGAGCTGAGATTTTGTCTTCACTTGAAGAATAGTAGTTCTCTGTAACAGGCAAATCATCTCTCTAAATAGGCTGTCAGAGAAGGGTAAACTAGATTTGAGTGCTCTTTAATGTATTCATGTTTATAATATGTACTGGGGATATTTGATGGTGTAAATTTGTATAATACATAGTTTTAGACTGATTATTTTTCACTATTTCTATCTTCTTATTTCCCTATCAAAGTTTAGAGCTCAGTTTTCCAAACCCGCAGTCCTGTGGTAAAGACCAGTGGTGGTGATGCATCACTGCCAGACTATGATGCATAATACTGAGAGACCACTAGAGGACAGCAGCTCCACTTTGCATCACCAGAGACTCATCTGAATCCATGACAAATGAGGGGAAAAACTAAACTTTAGCTTCACTGTAGTGTTTGGTTGAGTGTGATAAAAATGGTAGTATAATCTTGAAAACATAGTGATGTATGTCAGATTATCTTTATTTAGGATGAAAGTTTCGAATGAAATTGTCTGAGAGAGGAGCCTCATCTTCCCCACATGGTAGACCACTGGATGTGGTCTTGTTTGGGTTTTTTTTTTCTCGTTCTTTCGCACTCTACACAGAGTCAAACAGTCATACTGAAGCTGTCCTGGAAAAATGTGAAGAATTTTGTGCTTTTCATACCAAGAGAGTGGAGAGGAAAATTCATATCTCACCCCAGCTTAATACTGTAGCTGATTATGAAGGCCTTATGTATTCTGTGACACCCTAACAAATACCATGTTATGAAATTGAATCTTAAAAACATTAATGGAAATTTTGTTAATATAATGCTGCCAACATTATTGCATAGTATTTCTATACAACATAAACTCATTTTAAATTGACCTCTTTAAAATTCCTTCTGTTAAACCTTTATTTTGTTGCCAATTGGCTACAATTAAAATTTCAATCTCTCTTTAAATTTCCATTGGTCTCAGTTTATTATCACTTTAACTCTGATTGCCTATATTTTGCAGGAAGTGGCAACATTGTCAGGGCCTGATAATGTGGATATAACTGTGTTGCTCTAGTTTGATTAGCAGATTAAGAACATTATGCAATGTTGTTCTGCAGTTGGAGGATATTTCCAGTTGTACTTTAGTTTTCCATCAGTTTTATTCCAAATCATCTTAGAAGTTGAGGAGGCGCCATCCAGATTTTTCCAGCAGCCACCTGTCGTCCAGACTCTGCCCCCGCACAGACAAACTTGACGTGAGTGTTTCCTGTCTCAAGTGGAAACACTGGAAAGAATCTCATCCTTCGGTATCCATGGTAACGAGCTGATCCTTTGCTGCAACTTCCACAACCAAGACTGAAAACTGATACTGAGGTTTTCATATCTACTGTAGTCTTGCAGGGAGGTTGCAGTGTGATTTCCAACATCTAAAGTACACAGTACTGATAAGTTGTGCCAACACTCTTTTGCTTTCAGTATGAATATTATTCAGCAAGACATTTTGGCAATAAGTTCGTCAAACACTTTAACCTGATAAATACATCCACACCTGTAGTCAAGATCTCCACCCCTGATAAAAACAGAGGTCTGTGCAGTGCTGCACCTCACCCTATCTGATGGTGTACCATGACCTCTTTTGATTTAATTTAACCTATTAGTTTCAAGATATTTCTCAAGTTATCTCATAATTTTCCAGCAAATTAAAATAACAAAGTTGCTTCCATGGCCACTCTGTTCAAAAAAATTAATCTTACTACTGGTTCATCACTGCTCACATTCAAATCATTTCCAGCAGTGCTTGCATGCAAACACTGAGTAAACCGATAATCATTCCTTAACACAAACAAACACACACAGGTAAGTTTAATGACTTTCACCTACTTTAGTATCTTTAGGGGAGTATTTATTAGAGGTTTATTAAACGTTTTATGCAAATGAACTCATTGTGTGTAAGTGCTCCCTTCTTACTATTAGATTAGATCATCTTGTTTGGAAGATGTATAGTCACCAAAAAATCTGTATAACAAGTATCTAATCTAACCGATAAAGGGGAGGAAGAAAACCTGTGGAAGAAAACAGCAGAAAAACATGTGAAACTGCACTGAGCTCCTTTGAAATCTGCCTGCTCCTTTTGAATTTATTTTATCTCTTTTATAGTTCTCACCATCTCTCATCCTCCCATCCATTCATCCCTTTTCTTCCCCTTATCTGAGGTCAGGTGGAGGTGGCAGCAGTTCAAGCAAAGTAGTCAAGACGTCCCTTTCCTTGTTTTTGCAAGGTTTTTGTCCCCCTGGGGGAGAGGCGTTCCCTGGCCAGGTGAGATATAATAATCTCTCCAGCGTGTTCTGGGTTTCCCCCGAGGCCTCCTAAGAGTTGGACATGCCTGAAATACCTCCAATGGAAGACGCCCAGGAGACACCCTAACCAGATACGCGAACAACTTCAACTGGCTCCTTTCAACATGAAGGAGCAGCGGCCCTACTTCGAGTTCCCTCTGGATGTCAGAGCTCCTTACTCTATCTTTAAGGCTGAGCCCAGCCGCCTTGTAGAGGAAACTCATCTCAGTTGCTTGAATCCATGATCTCAGTCTGTCAGTCACTACCAAAAGCTCAATGCTAACATGGGCTGGGGATATCGTCAGTTGGTGAAGGAGCACTTGAGGAACTACTGAACCAATCAACTTTCCCTCTGAGGAGGAGGCAGAGTCTGAAGACTTCCCCATATCCTTGGCAGAGGTTGCTGAGGAAGTCAAGAAGCTCCTGAGCAGCAAGGTTCCAGGAGTGGATGAGATTCACCCTGAGATGCTGAAGGCATTGTGAAACGTCTATGCCACGGTGCTGGAAAGGAGACTCCGACTGATAGTCAAACCTCGGATTCAGGAGGAGCAATGCAGATTCTGTTCTGGCCGTGGAACAGTGGACTAACTCTTTGGTAAGGTTACTTGAGAGGTCATGGGAGTTTTCCCATCCAGTATACATGTGCTCTGTGGGCTTGGAGAAGGCCTACAACTGGGTAGCTTGGGGGATCTTATGGGGAGGACTGTTGCTACGAGCTATCTGGTTAGAGCTAGAACCAAAGTGAGAGTTGTGTCTGTATTCTCAGTAGAAAGTCCAACACATTACTGGTGGCTGTTGGCCTCCGCCAGGGTTGTCTTTTGTCACCAATCCTGTTTGTGATTTGCATGGACAGGATTTCAAGGCACAGCCGGGGGGGAGGTGTGTGTCCGGTTTGGGAACCTCAGAATTCCGTTGCTATTCGCAGATGATGTGGTTCTGTTGGCCTTGTCACACCATGACCTCCAAGTCTGAGGGCACGGTTCTCTGACGGAAAACAATGGATTACTCTCTTTGGCTTGGGATGGAGTTTCTGCCCCAGTGAAGGAGTTTAAGTATCTTGGGGTCTTGTTCACGAGTGAGGGTGGGATGGAGCAGGAGACTGATGGAAGAGCGATGCAGTGTCAGCAGTAAAGTGGGCGTTGTACCAGACCATTGTGGTGAAGAGGGAGTTGAGCCGGAAGGCAAAGCTCTCAGTCAATCTAAAGTCAATGCTGATCCTCACCTATGATCATGGTCATGTCTCATCTGATCATATATTTTCTGTTCTTCCATGTTTTTTTAATAACTTTGTCATTTGTAACGATTTTATTTTTCTTTTGTTAAACAAATTTGACTCTGTTGAGTCCCCTTGTTTGGGTTGGTTACCAATTTAGTTATTTTAGCTGTTGATTAAACACATTTTATTTTAAAATTATGCACAATTTTAGCATTATATTGATTGGAATATTAAAGGTACTAAAACTTGATTTTGACACAGGGCCCTTAAACAAGACGGTACCTCATGGCTCTACCCCCCACCCACAGTTCACTCACAGAGGTGTTTTCACTTACATTGCCCGATTAGACCTCTTTTCCAGACTGTGTGGGTGCAGCACAGACTGTGTTTGATTAACAGCTCCCTCACTTTCCTGTTAGTTGTTTTTCCACCTGGATGAAGACAATTTACATTGTTACCATTGTTATTAGTTAATAGATTTTGGTGACATCACATGATTTCCAGTGTATGTTATTAGCAGGAAGGCTGAAAACACCTGTGTGGGTGTGAAGGGCCTTTCCATCCACAGCATATAAAATAATAAAAATCAGACTTACCTCAACCTATTACCTCATTTAAACGTCACTTAAATACATCAGTAAAAACTAATAATAATGCAGTGGCATGCAAAGGTTTGGGCACCCCTGGTCAAAATTTTCGTTGAATAGCCAAGCAAGTAAAAGTTTCCTAAAAGACATAAGGTTAAAGATGACACATTTCTTACTTTTTTATTTCCATCTTTTACAGTTTCAAAATAACAAAATTTTTGCCAGACTTGGCCAAACATTGACATGCCACTGTATATACTGCGTATCTACAAACACAAAACTCTGAAAGAGGCCATTCTACATAATAAGTACTTTTTGATAATTACATTACATACATACACCTGTAGGCCTATATTTGAATGACAATAGCCTAGGCCTACCTGGAATGTTTACTTAAGTGAAACTGTGAATGCAGGTCTTTTAGTTTTAATTAAGTGTTTTTATATTGCTGCATTACTTTTACTTAAGTAAACAATTATGTACTTATTCTACCACTTTAATTGGTTGTACACTTTGCTTTGTCAAAAAAAGTACCTGAAAAATACTACTTAAAGTCTGTAGAATATTTATCATTGTTAATAATCATAAATAATATTAACGGAACAAACAACAGCCTAAAATAGAAAAAACAAAACAAAAATAGAACAGATAAAAATACACACAATAGTCAAATGTATTTGACTATTGTGCTAAGTATAGACATGTTAATCGATAGATAGCCTACAGTAGAAGTTCACTTTTGATTCTAACTCTTTTCTGTTCCTTTTAATTGCACTTTATTTTTATTTCTATCTGAGGGTTTCCCCGCACTGCACGTGCATGTACAAGCAAGTGACCTAGCGCGCGCAGCTTTTCAGTTTTTTATCCTTCCAGTGAACCGAGAGAGAAAGAAAGAGAGAGAGAGAGAGAGAGAGAGAGAGAGAGAGAGAGAGAGAGACTGTCTTGTTGCTTCCGGCTTCAAACACACAGACAAACAGCGCTTTACTACGAGCAGAGAAGTGTCGAGCAACACGCATGACAACAGAAACCTCCCCTAAAACTATTTATCCTGAGAGCAAACTGTGACAGGATTTCTTTGGTCGGTCCGAAATGCTTTGAAGTTTTCCTGAAATAATCAAAAAGAGAAAGAAGAACCTGCTCGTGGAAGAGAAAGACATTTTGAAAATCTTCTTCTGTGGAGGAGGAGGATTTTGGTGAGAATGTGAAGAAGCTAAAACGAACCGGCGGCAGCGTCGAACAAGTTCGTTTATGGAAGAAAACAAAAACACACAAGAGGAGTCGAGAAGTTATTTCGATGCACAAGGAGCCGTAACTCTGTGTGTTTTGTGAGCGTTTCGAGTGTCAGACAGAGAAGTATCCTCGGGTTAATGTTGTTGGTGTCTGGCTGTAATATTACTGAGACCACTAATAGTGTCCCGGAGAAGCCGTGGAGGGGACGGGACCGCGCTGAGGTAAGATAACTCAGGGCCTGCTGTCATGTCAGGACTCTCTGAGCAGGTTATTGTTGTTGGACAAATTCTATTACACTTAAATAGTGTAATTATCTAGTGCAAACAGTGAAAGTTGTCAGGAATATAGGCCCAGTCATCCTCTTAGTAAGTGTGGAAATGAGGAAACCAAGCTATTTAAGGAGTTTAAACAAGTTAATCCTTATTTTTAATTAAACAGTGTTTTTTTTTTTTATCTCAAAAGAATTTGGTTCTCTTGAGTCTTATGAATTCCTCCCTTAATATATGCTCTATGATTACAGATGCATTCAGTCATAGATTACAGCTGCTCTGCAATGATATACAGTACTATAAAATGCTGTATACTAATTTTCAGCCACAAAGTACCTTAGATAAGAGTAGAGTTGGACAGCATTTTATGGCATCTGAATCCAGAAATGAATCCTCTTATCAAGACCAAATTATTTTGAATACCTTATCTAATCTATTTAGGTTTTGCTTTCAACAACTGTATGTAACAATAGTTATTTATGCTGAAGAACTGAAACTCAAATATTGACTCTCAAATAACTGAAGCTCAGGTTTTTCCAGATTTTCTACAAATTTGCCTTTCAGCTATATATAGTTCAGCACATATTTTGCACGTCACTGTTAACTCATATAAAGGAAGAGGAGGTGATAAAAGATTTGACAAGAGACTTGGGACTTAACAAATTATTTTATCAACTTGCAACCAGAACCACTTTGGGACCGGCTATATGAACTGAAAACTTGCATCATGTTAGCACTAGATAATTAGACTGCATTAGATTATATGTTACTTCGAGGTTTGCCACTAACAATTACTGTCATTATGGAATAATCCACCGATTACTTTTCTCCATTAATCGATTCATTGTTTGGTCAATAAAATACCAGAAAATAATCAAAAAGTCAGCTTGTTTTGTCCGACCGACAGTCCCAGACTCAGAGAAAACAGCACATCTTTGTATAGGAGAAGAAGGAATAATCAAGGGTTTGGTATTTTTTGCTTAAAAATGACTTAAGTGAACAATCATAATAGTTGCAGATTGATCAACTAATTGATCAATTGACCTATTGGTGCAGCTCTAGATATTTCATATTTGGTTGGACTTTGTGTCCCCTAAAGGCCTTCGTGTGGCCTTTTTTACTTTCTGGGAACCGCTTAGCTTTAAGATTGGTTCTTGGCTTTGAGTATCCCATCTGCTTGGAGTGGGCAATATGGATAAAATTTTCTCTTGTGAAATTTTTTTTGCAATATTGATATATGTAATATAGTTAAGTTTCCAGAAATTCTGTTAAGGAGCTTCACATGTTAAGGTTTTATAATCAGACCGGGATGTGTGTTTTTTTGGTATATTACCTTAAGTCCTGCTCATTGATGTGCGACATTTCCCTCATTAACTTAATACACCAGGGGATTTGGCAAAAATCTCATAGACAAATGTTGACCATCTCACTGTAATAAGTTGTCATACCGCCTTCAATATTCAACAATCATTGTCTACACCTTGTAAACTTTTTTTTTTTTTTTTTTCAGCGAACCGTATGTAGGTTTATTGCCCACTTGTGTGGGCAATAGGACAGTTTGAATACTTACGCAGTCCCACTCAATCTGACATTAGGCTGCGCAGAAGCACAGACAACACTGTGAAGTAGTTTACATGTGCAGTTATGCCAGCCAGTATTTGTTTGAGTTTTGTTTCTTTTTTATTGCAGTTACCACTTTTGGTGCACCAAAGGCAGCACTATGTTTTCCCATTATGATTATGGCACATCAGCACAGTGGTCAGTCATGGTCAGGCTGATGGTTTGCTTCCCTGTGCTGCTCCATGGATTTTGTTAATTGGTACAAATATGATATATTCAATATAGTCAGAATGTCAACATAGTCTTCATGGATTATTCAGCATATTTTCTGCTGAGACATTTATCTTTTATCTGGAAAATACCTTTAAGGGAGGTGAAGATATGTGGGTACCAGAGTTGGACTGCACATACTGTACCTTTTTTTTTTTTTTTTTTAAAGTCTATGTGGTGCAATGGGTGTCCTCTGTTGTAGGTGGTCCTACTGTTAAGGCCCAGTGAAATACCTTTAATTGCTAGATAGACCATGGCTATCAGTGGCTATCTGTAGCCTTTTCTCGTTCCAGTGTTACGCAGCTTTGAGGAATTCTTCTGTTTAATAGCTTTTAATATTATATTCAGTGAAACTTTAATGATCCCCGTGGACAAATCTGACCTTTTGGCAAGTGCAAAGTCCATCAGTAGAAAGAGAAAAAAGTCTTTGGGATGTAGCTAACCATGTGCAACATGCAGTGTGAAAAATGCGCCTGGGTGCCCAGTGCTGCTTCAGTACAACAACTTAGCCATTTCACAGAAAATAGATCCACTACTTCTGCATGAAAGATTCAGAATAGACAACAGAACCAAAATAGCCTGTAAACACCTCTCTTTCTGTCCTCGCTCTTCATTCTTTCACCCAGCTCTCTCAGTCCTGTCCTGTACTCTGTCCTTTCCTCCCTCTTTCTCTCTCTCAAACGTCGCTCACCTTCTTCTGTGGGCCTTCATATTGTTTTCATTGAATCTTTTTGAATGATAGGGTCTAATAAGCAGAGAGAATATGATTATACCAAGTGAAAAAAGCAGCACTGGTGGTTGGTAAGCCACTCGAGAGACAAGCCATTCAGATTGTTTCCTGCCTCTCTCTTACTGTGTCACTCCCCAACAAGGAAATCCCATGTTTACCTCGTAGTTCATAGCCTAATTTCTTAACTTATCTGGAATCAAAACACATCCCAGGGCAGTTTCTAGCAGCTCACCACATGACGAGGGTACCAGTATGTTTGAGCAAGCCCGAGGTCTGGACTGAGAAGACTTTCAAAAGCTCTTGTTTCAAAAAAGTTTGAGCTTCAGTTTATTTTTGCTCACTGCTCTGCACGACAGAAGTGATAACTGTGTGCAAAAAAATATACAATGTGTTTCTGACTCTGTTTGGACACACACATACTGGATAATCTGTCTGCATGAAATACAAAGTGCAGTACATGACTGCAGTTGGTATTTTAATGCTTAAGAAAAATTCATCTTTTGTAGTCTGAGTCTGGCCAAGTTGAAACTCAATCTGAAAAACCATAATTGGAAAATTCGATGTTTCTTGCAACTGATGCGCAGTTGACCACTGCGCATCAAACACCAGTTGTTAACTCCCGTCGCAAAGTGAAGCTTATTTGCTTAGCCTTTTTGAGAGCAGGACATGTTACTACAACCTGTTGCTTGTGTTCATTAACATACAGAGTTTGTTAAACACCTAAACCACTAAAATGAAGATGAACAGTTGTATTCAGCTGTATTATTACTAGAGCCTGAGTGCATCCTTCTCATTCACAATAGAAAATTCTAAAGTAGTGTCTTGGTTTAGGGGCCAAAATGACTGGTTTTGGTTCCTGAATGTCTGTTTCTGATAAGAATACAAGCCTCCTACACTGTTGCACAGCTAAAATAGAAAGTCCAGTAAATGATAGTTCTTGAAACCACTGCAATAATGACTTGCAATTTCTTGAAACAAACCTGAAAAATCTACAGTATAAGATCAAAAACGTGCTACAGGGAGCGTGTTGTGTTTTGCTGCAGTGCTCATTCAATGACTTATCACGTCTTTATCTGCATCACTTCAGGACAAGGAGATTCCACAGCTGAACTGAAGCCTTTTCTCGATCTCGCTCTCTCTAGCTTTCCGTCTCCTCCTGTGCTTAATTCTGCTGCCACTTTTTAACCGTGTTTGCCTCTCTCTCTACCTCCTCACCTCATTTTCCCTCTCCCCCCTGCCCTTTCTCATTCTCTGAATGTTTCTCTATATCTCCATCTTCCTGCCCTTTTCCATGCGCCTCCCTCATTCATTTTCGCCCTGAAAGAATGTCACCTTGAAGTTATTTTATTTTTAGACTGAAGTTAATTTCAAACAAACGCGACTGAGCAGAGCAAAAGACTGTGAGAGTTTGGTCAGGCTGGACTTTGGTGTTGCTCCTTTTAGAACAAAGACTTGTTAGGCACAACGTCAAAACGAGCAGGAAAAGGTTCATACAGCTGAATATGTAAAACTCAAAGTGGTTTCAGAGACAGTCTGGTGTAGATTGACCAGTAATGTAGCTGGATAGGAAGGAAGAAGATTACCACTGAGAGGGCCAAACACTGAGCTCTGTAATAAAACAGCTGTTTGATTCAAATGAGGATTGTAAAAATCTCTGCTTTTATGGAACATTGATAGAAGAGAAGGCAAGCTATTTCTAGTGAGTGAAACATTACCTTGCTCATTTTGATTTTCTTCAATATATTCATCCCTCTGTCCCCCTCCTCATATATCTATCTGTCTCTCTCTCTGTTAGTTTTCATTTCTTTAGTTTAGTTCCCAGTATGAACAATGATATCTTTTATTTTGGGTTAACAGCAGGACAGCATGAATAATCTTCTTTGTCCATTACGCAATTAGGAATGACTTTTTCAAGAATGGAAAATTGGACTTCCAGTGTCATTTCTGAAAAATGTATGACATTTTCATCTTAAAGAATGTTGTCGTCATTTTAATTTTCACTCGATTTACTTTCCACCTCATTTGTCTTACCAGTTTTTAAATAGTCAGACAGACAAGATACTGCATAATGAACTTTCCCGGCCTCTTTCATTTTTCAGGGGTGGGTGCAGATTTTTTTGCAGTGTGGAGCTACTGTTACTGACTGAATGCAGAGGAAACACTGAGAGCTGTTCTCCGGACCTCCCTGCAGCTTCAGGGGAGATTGTCAGATGTGTACCCAGCACTCAAAGCCCCTGGCCTGGCCGCGGGGATGGCAGCCTCTGCCCTGAACCTGAACAGCCTCGGAGTCATGAACAGGTCGGTTGTTTTAAGACTGCACCGTTTTCCTGGAGAGTTTTGGGAGTGGGAATGCTTTAAATATATTTGGTCCATATTTTTTTTGTTGCAGCTGAGAAACTGTTAGACTGGACTGTATTTTTAAATAATTACAGAGCAATTAACACAACTATGTTATTTATATATATATATGTATATATGTATGTAATGATAATAGCAATTTCTTTTGTACTTTTTATTCATAATCTAAGCTTTTGGAGCTTCACATAATGAACTGTAGTGATTGGTTTGTGATAATCAGATTACAAATTTTCCATGGAAATACTTTCCAGTCCTGTGGTTTTACTATTCGGTATTATTCTTTTCTCTCCTCTCCTCTCCTCTCCTCTCCTCTCCTCTCCTCTCCTCTCAGCAGTAATCAGTTTCACACTCAGTCAGGCTCCTCTAGTACCACCTCCCGAGCTAGAACCAGCCCAGTCGCCCGACCTGTGCTGCCGGTTCCAGATCGAAGCACCTACTGCCAGTTACTGGGTGGGGGAGCGTTGGGTGGAGGTCTTTACAGCCCAACCAGTCCTAAGGTAACTTAGTTTCCACATTTACCCTTTAAGTGTTTTCCAGTTGTTTCCCAAAAGTTCATCATCCATGCTAAAACACCAGAACAACAGAGACATACTTAAATCTATCAGGTTTGTCATGCTACAGTGATTGACTGGGTTCTGATGAAATGTAAAGTTGAACTCATAATAACAATAATATAAATTACATTATAATAATTAGGTAACTGCTAATGTTAGCTAATATTGGCAAACTTATGATAGATATTTTTATATTGTGAGATATATGATACAGTCATTTCCACTGTCCAGTAAGAGCTACATAATCTTGCTTTAAAAAATACAGAAAAACTGGAAAAATAATGGAATAAATATAAAAAACTGCTTTTGCTTGTACTGGCAGTATTTGCAGTATTTTGCCAAACAGCTGAAGATCATTTCTCGAGCTGTATTTTAATGTCAGCTGATATGAATGAATCATTTTTGTGTTTATCTGCTCCTAGACGAGCCCCCGATCCCTTGGTCGAACCTTTGTCTTCCCCCCTTCATCCTCGCTCTGTACCAGCCCCACCCCTCGTGCCCGTTCCCCCTCCCCGCGAAGCCCGGAGCTTCTAGGAGTCAATGTGGGCCAGCGAGTCCGACGCCTGAGCTCACCCGGCGGTGAAGAGAGAGGGGAAGGAGACGGTCAGGAGGAGAGGGGAGGAGAGACGGGAGGGGGAGAGAGGAGAGAGGAGAGGAGACGCCAGGCACAGCTGCTGCAAATTCACAGAGAGCTGCAGAACGTTGAGGTGATTTTACACGTGCCTCCCTTCTTTGTCTACGCAACTGTATTTCTGTCCTCTACTGTGCCTTTTGTGTCTCTTTCTTACTTTCTACACCTACGGATCTGTCTTTATCTAGAAATGCAATCATTAAGCAATATAAAGCAATGTGTGAAAAGTCCGAAGGATTTACTACTTTACTTTGATTTGTTGGGTAAGTCAGGAAAATGCCAGTGACTCTCACCCAGCTACAGGTGATGATCCCAGAATTCAACTGTTACTCAAGCTTTGAAAGCTGAAGTAAACATAAGGAAATGAAGACAAGCCACAGTTTGGACTGAAGCTCAAATTCAGCTGTCTGTTACTGCTTTACTGTTTTTATCTGGTATGAATGCTAGAGAAGGGTATTTTGGATTCAATTTTTTTTTGCATTGGAATATAGTGTGATCTTCATAAATGTCATATAACATTTATTGGTTTAATATTGGCTTCATATTTGTAATGTTTTTCTTTTATGTATACAGCTGAAGGCCAACCTACATTAGTACTTAGTTTGAAATTGCTCGACAGTCACACTGAATTTGTAGCTTTCCAACAGTTGATTTTTTTTGTTTATTGCCAAACGAGGGGAAACACTAGAAACTGTAGCTGTGTGTCTCTACGTTAATTCTCTATGTGTCTTTCAGGTCAGGGGAAAAGTGGGCATTTTTGAGGCCCACATTTCCGGGATTCGTGCCCAGGTGCTTAACAGTGAGCTCCAGCGCAGCCCTCGATCTCCAAGACGATCAACTAGCCAAACACCCTCCCATCCCAGCCAAGGAAACACAGCTATTAAATGCCCAATGACCCACCCACAAGAGAGTCAAGTTCTCTCTGTTGTCCAAAACGGGAGAGAAATGGGGGAAGAAATAACAGCAGGAGAGAGGAGAGGAGGAGCAACGAACGAAGGCGAGAGGGATAGCAGTGCTACTAAAATGAACACAGAGAATAAGACACTGATTGGTCAAAATGGCCGCCATTCGGAAACAACAATGCAGACCCCCTGTTTAGATGGGCTGTTAGTTGTTCAGGGTTCCCTTGGGGCATTAAACCCAGATGCAACAACATACAGAGAGAAAAAAGATGGAGAAAGACTGAGAGTAAAGGAGGTAGAAAACAAAGAAATGCTGGAGGAATGGACAGAGAGAGAAGTGAGAGATGAGAAAGAGGACCAGTTGTGTCCTGAGATGCTGCTCCATACAGAGGCAAACAGGTTGGAGGTTAACCCAGAAACCCCTGCTTTTTGTTGGGCACAAAGCAGCGAGAGCTCCCCTTGTTTGCTGGACATCACCGATCACACATCCAACCACTCTCCCTCCATCCCTCCCTCCATCCCTGCAGTCATAATAACTGACCACGGATTGGAAAGCCAGCCTCAAACTTCAGAAGGCCCCAGCTCAGACCAGGGACTATGCTATACCTCTAGCCCTAGTTCTAGCCCTGTCCCTGGGACAAATCCGTCCACACGCTCCCTCAGGAAGCTGTCGTCCTCCTCCACGTCCTCGGCTGGTTTCTCCTCATCTTGGGAAGAGTCTGAAGAGGATATTTCCAGTGATACGGAGAAAGGGGAGCAGCTTCTCAACCCTGCGCTTCTCAGTTCTCAACAGAAAGCAGTAAGTAGAGCCACGTGTGACTGCTAGTGTGTGTGTCTGAATTTATATCACAGTAACCGCTTGTGATTCAGTAGACCTTTTGTAGTTTTAAATGGGTTTGGAGACTTTGGAAACTACATTCGCTCAGATTGCAATATATTATCGGCATGGGAAGAGTCAGAGAAACAGGATGGATTACCTGTAAAAGTCAAGGGATACATACCAAAATGTTTTTAGCCACGCTAGCAACAAGGCTCCAGGAAGGTCTTTTGGTTGGTCTGTCAGTTGGTCCACCACTTTGGCCCCGACTGAAATATCTCAACAACTATTAGATGGATTTCCATGACATTTTTTATACCAATTTTTACTACAGAGATATTGGCACAAAATTTGGGAGAGACTTATGGTGGAGGTTGTCATTTGTGGTTTTGAGTGAAGTGTCTCGGTAACAATTGAATGGGTGGGCTGCCATGAGATTTGATACAGATACTCATGTTCCTCTCAGATTGAATCGTGGTGATCCTCCTACTTTTCATCTATCATCAGGTGAAACCTTCCATTTATGATTAAAATACTAATGGCATTCTCATCGACCTCAGCTGCCCTTTGTCTTTAGCACTAATGATCAAATGTTAAGCATGCCATCATGCTAGACTATAATTGTATACCTGGTAAACATAAGCATGTTTGCAATTGGGATGTTGACATGTAGCAAAGCTCTGAGTACAAGCTCACAGAGCTGGCTGGAGACTCTCACTCTTGTCTCCTATTCATTGTATCAATTTATTTCATTAGATAGTGTCCAGCTGCTACATTGTAGAATTTAATTGTTACAGCAAGTTCAGCTGTATTGGAGCACAGAAGTATTCACAGTTGGGGAAAAGTAAAAAGTTAAAAGTACTGTAACCTTAATGGTAGGAACCTTTAAATAATCTGAGGAGTTTTACAAAGGTCATGTATCTAAACCCAAAACCTAGCTAGTGCAGAAGTGGGGATTTTCAACTAATCTGAAGGTCTGGAAGGGAGTTTGTCTTATTGCGGGTCTCTGTTACCAAGTGTGCCTCAAAATGTGTCATTCAGTGTGTGTGTGTGTGTGTGTGTGTGTGTGTGTGTGTGTGTGTGTGTGTGTGTGTGTGTGTGTGTGTGTGTGTGTGTGTGTGTGTGTGTGTGTGTGTGTGTGTGTGTGTGTGTGTGTGTGTGTGTGTGTGTGTGTGTGTGTGTGTTTCAGTGTGCCCGTGCATGTTACTGGGTGCTCCTGTGTCAAATTGGCCTGAGCTGTCTCCCTGTGTAATGGTTGACATTCACAGTAACAAAGCTAGCTTTGTGGCCCGACCTGTGTGTGTAGGTGTGTTTTTCAGTGTGTGGGTAATGTGAGGGTGTGTGTGAGAGAGAGCGGGGGTGATAGAAAAAGGGAAAGCAAGAGAATTTGCCAGTCACACACACTTAGGCTTTGCCTGCATTTGGATGCAGTTCAAAGAGGAGGCTGAGGCCTGTTTGGGTACGTGTGTGTGTAGGTGGGTGGGTGGATGTGTTTTTATTTGCAGCCAGCATAAGTTCACGAGGCCATCTCACTACTGCTTTGAAACATGATTTAATGCAGGATTGTATAACTGATTTTACAAGTTTTTCTTAAACATTGTGCCAGTTCCACAAGTGTCCCTTTTTTAGGACTTCTAGCTATAGAAGCCTTCTCTTCCTGGGTTTCTGGCTTTAGGAATGAAGTGCTCATGTTTACTTCACACTGTGAAGTAATCAGTATCTGTATCAGTTGAGCTATCATGAATCTTATATGAGCTTTAAGACTGAGTGGTTTCAACCTGTGAGTGTACTACAACTGACCTTATAAGCATTTAAATACTCATTTAATTAACCCAAAAATCAATATTGAATCCAGTATTTCTACATATATTTTTAAGACATGGCTTTTTTTATTATAACTATCAAATTTTCCAATTTTTTTTTTTTTATGAGAAGCAGCAGCAGCAGAGAAAACTGAAATATTGTTATTGTGACCACATTGCAGAGCGGGATTTATAGCTAGCCAACTTATCCAGGGATTCTCCACTTCGTTCAAAGTGATGGATGCAGTTTTCTTGCATATTTAATCGAATGGCCAATCCCTAGACCCAAGTCCCAGCTCTCCTAGGTGACTCGGATCAAACTATTTGTTTAAGTGACTTTGGCTGGTGAATTTGCATAGTGTTTGTATTGCTCTTTGCATATTTCCGGGCATTGTTTTTTTTTCTTGATCCAGGAAAGAAAGAGACAGAAGCTCCTGATGGAAGCTGCAGCTGCCTGAATGACAGGGTTTATAGTTACTAGTAAAAGTCTGGGTTTCCAGCATCATTGTGCAGAGATGTCAAACATGAGGGTTATTCATGTTCTTGTCTGTAGTTTGTCACAGTTCCTGATCTGTAGCCTAAGGAAACCTGGTATACGTGTGCAAGAGGCAAACATGCAGAAACACATAAAGCATGCTTCCTCGTGTGGGAGGTATGTAGGAGAGAGGAGAGGGAGAGACAGAAGAGAGAGGAAGACAGAGAGAAAAACAGTGAGTTTGGAGAGTGAGACTGGCAGAGAGAGAGAGACAGAGGCAAAGAAAGAAAGAGCACAAGAGGAGAAGTTGTTCAATATGTTCTGTATATTAACCATGTTTTCTTAATTTGACATTAATGGAGACACATTGCTTCTTCTTATGGCTATTTGATGAAGGAGTGACTTGACTTTATTTGATATATAACAATTAGACCCAAAACTTGTATATTTTTATGAGACATATAACCATGTACTGGGAAATACACAGATGTAAAAGTGTAGCTCTGGTACTACTATATACTGTACATACACATCAATGTTACAGAGAGACAGAAGAGAAATGTACCAGTAAAGGACAGGTTCTTTCACGCTTGTGAAAAATAAAAAAGATAGAGTATAAGACCAGTGGTTTCTGCAGAAACTAGTGGCTGCACATATTTATTCTGCCAGTAGCAAAGTTGATATTCATAGGTTTACATTTTGTTATATTTTTGTATTTAAGAGCTCATTTTGGATGCATTTGTTCCATATCCTGATGACTGAATTCAACATTCACAGTCATTTGAATGAATTAATGCTTCTCTGTATTATTTACCCAAGTAAGCATGGTGTTTTTGTTTCTTGCATAAATGCAGTCAAACACGTCTGCTTTGTTATGGCTATTAGCTTTTGGATTATATCAACTGATTCTTTTAAGAGTGTACATCCTGAGCTGGCAGAGGCTGGAATCTGAACAAAGCCATATATAGCCACTATTTGGCTGATCTTTTGACTGTTGGGCATCTCTCCAAGGTTAGAAGGCACATATGTGCTGCCAGTGTTTCCCTAGTTCTAGTAAATTGGCAGTAAAAGGGCACCTGCAATAGATTGCCATCTGCGTTTTCTATTTTTTTCTGAAATTTCAGTTGACTTCTGTGGAATAGAAAAAAAAGAATCTGCCAATAGTATAGAGTTGTGTCTTCTGGGAGGTGATACTGATCGTGTGCTTTTCTGTACAATTTATCTTTAAGTTTCCTTAAACCAGTTTGCTTTCAGAGTAGGCTGAAACCAAACGGCTACAGATAAAAAACTCATAGAGATTTGTGGAAATGCAAAACTTTTAGCAATTAACCATTGTAATATATTGTATTAATAATCAGAAGCTGGCAATGGCAGGGTTTAAAGCTATAAATGTTCAAATGTTTAAAAAAAAAATTAACTATTAATTGATAAAACAAAACTGTATCAAAACATCATTCTGAATGGCATAGAAATGAAAGTCTATGTGTGTAAATGAATTGGGAAAAAAACACTAATAAACAATAAGAATTATGGGATATGTCTGTACAATGGACACATATTCCACCCCTTCATACTTGACTTTACCATACATATAAGTGTACCTTCTAATAAATTTGAATCACCTCATTTCTTTTGCTTAACACTTAGTCAGTGAATCAATTGTGACCTAGGTGCCAACTCATTTTGGTAGTCGATTCATCTTTGAACTTGTTTGTCAAGCACAAATGCCTGATATTTCCTGGTTCCAGCTTCTCAAATATGAGGATATGTACTGTCCTCTGTTTCATGTCACAATAAGTTGAATGTCTTTGTGTTTTGGACTGTCAGAAACTACAATTTAAAGATGTCACTGTGGGCTCTGAGTACTTATTATTGGCTATTTTTCACTTTCTTTGACATTTATTTTCTAAATTATTAGTAGATTAATGGTTAGATGCAGCCCTAAAATAATGATAAAAATATGTTTTATATAAATTTGCTGTCAAAGCTTAGTGGTTCCTGCAGCTGTGTTTAAACCTTGCTGATGTGTAGAAAATTCCAGCATCATGTTTAGCTTTTAGGCAAACTGACGAAGGACACTAAAGCTAGTGGAGCAGAAGCTACAGTGGAACAGAAGTGGGGCAGGACTTATGAATGTTTCTCTATAAATGATGCAGAAGGTGTGTTGTTACTCATTCACACTCTTGACAGTAAGTAAAGCTTGAGGTGCATTACGTTGTTGGACACATTTCAGTAGTCAGCCGCTTCTTGAAAGGATGGATTAATTAAATAAACAGGTCCATTATATAAACAGCTGTGTCTTTTGGAATGAATACTACACCCATACTACTCAACTGTAAAACACACACACACACACACACACACACACACAGACACACATATATATATGCATATACTGACACACCCTCTGTACACAACACAGTACAATTTTTGCTAGTTGCACTCTGCACAACATCAACACTGTACACACACAGAGAAACTGTTCTTCTCACAAACACAACTTATGGCACATTGGCTCACATCCCTTTTTATGATCCTTTGAATTGTGATGACACAAACATTAATCTTCACCATCCCAGGTTCATCATCCGCAAATCTAACCCTGAATCTATCCTCATCTCCAACACCAAAAAAAGAGTTCTTGTGGTGGACTACACTTGACGAAAACTCATAACTGTAACCCAAGTGGGCCGGCACAAAATATTACCACACGCACACACACACACACACACACACACACACACACACACACACACACACACACACACACACACACACACACACACTGTTTGTACTGCAGTGGAAAATCTTCACTACCACGGCGGCTAGTTGCCTAGCAACCCTGTGACGTCAAACCGAGTTTCCCTCTCACAGCTGTATATGTGTGTGACAGAAAATCTCTGAGTTTATGGGTGTTTGTGTATCTGTTGTTTGTGTGTGTGTGTGTGTGTGTGTTGTGTGTGTGTGTGTGTTGTGTGTGTGTGTGTGTGCGCGCACGCGAGTGTGTGTGTGCACGTGCGTGTTCGTGTGTGTGTGAGAGAGAGAGAGACAGAGTGCATACTTGGTTTACTCTGAGAGGGGAAACACCGGTCAATTCTTTATTTGGCGTTTCTGTGTGAGGTTGTCAGTGAGAGTGCGTGTATGCGCGTGTTCAAGTTGCCCCGGCCTCGGAGCAGTGAGGGCAGCCTGACGCTACTGAAGCTGACATTTTGGCTGAAAGTATATCTTTAGTATTGGATCCAGTGCAGAAGTGAAATGTGGTTTCACTTGGTTTCAGAGCTGTCAGAAACATACAGGGGAAACCTTTATGTGATGTATGAATGCAAAATGTGTTGTAGAGTAAGCCTCAGCCTGGAGGTCCAGAGGTTGCACTTCTGAATGCAACAGCTTTTTAACAGAATTGATAAGAAGTCTTGGTTAATTTCTGCTCTCTGTTTGTAAATCAGATTTGACAGTTTCATATTAACATGAACATGTTTTATAGATTATTCTGCTGGTTAGTGAGAAAGTTATGAAACCCCCAAAGCTGCCTCTGTTTCTCATGTTCAGTTCAGGGTGTTTCAGAGTCGAGGTTAGATCAGCAGATGCTCTTTAATGTTCCATAGTGACCTGAATTTGGAAACAACTCTTTCTTATCAGACTAGAGTATTTAGTTACAACATAACTGAACAGCCACATCAGAAACATCTAACCCTTTTTTCTTTGAAGTGTCGCTTTTTCACACCTTTGTATAGCCGTCAACTTTGCAAAGCTAGTTTTCCACTGGCCAACCTTGGTTGCTAAGAGATTTATCATGCACTCTCCAAGCATGGTGTTTAGCCTGCATCACGCTCCTTGCAGTTTAATCTTGTCTCGGTGTGTGCGTTCGTGAGTTTGATTACGGTGTGCATGTGTGTGTCTCTCAGCCTAAACTTTGCAGACTCAGACAGTTGCAGTATTTGTATCTGCAAGGGGACCTTGTGGTGAGCGATATCAGGCTTGTTGTTTCCTCAGTGCCTCTTCGTTGAAAACATCAGCATGCATCAGTGTTTCCCCTGCCTTTACACATTACACATTTGTAACCCAGAGTTACCCTTTGCCCAAGTTCTTTTTCTTTCTTTTTTTCACCATTCTCACCACGCTCAGCCTCACTTTACCCCTCCCTGCATGCAAATGAGTAATATCTGGTTGCCCTGTGTAACCTGAGTTCTTGTGGTCACCAAAAGTCAAATTTCCATACATGCATATTGTTTGTGGCATCACGCTTTTCAATATTGCGTACGATAATTGCTCAACATGACCAGTAACTTATTTCATGTAAATGCATGTTGCATGACACGTGTGGAGAAAAACATGATGTGCATTTCTCGAGATAATAATCAAGGAGCCAATAAAAACTCTTTGCCTCAGTGCTTCTTTTTCCCTCCGTGCTCTTTCTGTTGTTTACAGAGGGCAAGGCCTTTTTTTTCTTTCTTTTGTTTGTAGTCAGCGGCGGATGTGGAAAATACTGTCGCTGAGGCAAGCGGCAACCCCCCCCACTTCCTGTCTGCAAGAAGTTCCTTCGCTTACCATTTCCTCTCTCTCTCTCTCTTTCTCTCTCTCTCTCTCTCCCTCATTCTCTCTCAATGGAAACTTTACTGTTTTTCCTGCTCTCCTCTTGACATCCAGCTGGTCTGGGGATAGAGATAGGAGAGACAGAGCAAGACTGCCGGAGAGCAATGAGCCAGAAAAAGATGGAAGTTCTAGGAGAGAGAACTTGGACTTTGCCATATCAAACACCTCCTTGAATTGTATATCAGTCTTAGCTTCATGTCCAGCCTTGCTAACTTAAAAATGATAATTTTCCATAATTTTTAAAATACTAACTTAAAATACAAAATGGAATACTAGAGATATGCGACCATTTAGCACTTGAACCCCATGAAGCTAAGGAGATGAAGCTTGAACCACATGTTTTGAGGAATTATTTCCTGGTAGAGACATCCATTTCTTCCTGTGGGTGTCTGATGATTGACAGTCTGGATAGCGTAAAAAATAATGCAGGCATTGATATGGAAAAACCGATAAAACAGAGACACGAAATACACCAATTGAAGGCTATATGTAGGTTGGGATGCGTCATCTTTTAGTTTTGAAATAGTTTTTCATAGTGTACAGTAATGAACAGCAGCAAATGACTTCTGTAAAGGTAAGAATACTTCCTACTAAACTGATTGAAGTGAAAACTAGGACTGATGTAAGGGAGGACAATCTAGATTAATGCTGAAACAAGAAGCTGATTAATAGATCTTTTTTTCCTCAATTGATTGACAGAAAATGAATCTCCAACATTCGGAATATGTTTAGGTTGTAGAAATTGTGATGGGCATTTTTCTCAGTTTTTAGGCATCCTGTATAAAAAATTAATGAATTGATTGCAAACATAAACATGTGAATTAATTAATCAATACCAACAATTGTTATTTGTATCCCTAGTTTAGATAAACCTTTAAAAATAGCTGTATTATCCTTAAAAATGACAATAGATTGTGATGAACAGTTTGATTTAAGTGCATATTAAAACTTTTCTGATTGGATACTCATTACTAAACATCTCATTGGAAAGTTGGATACAGCTCTAAAGACACTGTCAAAATGACTGTTGATTTTCACTCACAGTTTCCTGATTTGAATGGCTTCATCTCAGACCCTCTATGTGACCACACATTCTTGACATGTTCCTACAACTGCAAATACTTTCTCCAATAATCATCTCAATGTTTGCACAAATCCTTTTATCCACATGTCACGCATTTAGACACATTCATGCAAATTTGTTTTCACAGGCTCTCAGAAGGCAATTGATGCTTCTGCCAGCTGTGAAGTTATTATTTGAAAGAATGTCTTTCATTTTTAAGTAAAACACTGTCATCAGTGTATTCATTTAAAACCACATAGAGAGAATGTCCAAACTGATTTATGTGCATGGCTAGACATGGCTGTTTCTCACATGCTCATACAGAAACTCTCATAAAGCTTTGCACTCAATCATTCATACATAGTCAAACATATACAGTATATGTAGGGAAAACACTTATAAATGTATATATTTTCTTCGCATTTTCCACGAAGCCTCTACATTTTCCCAGTACTTCGTGTGCGTTCACACTTATACACCCACTCACACACACTTAGCTCCATCTGTGTCTTTCAAATGTTGTGACCTGTGCAGAGATTTGCATGCTCAGATTATGTTTGTCTTCTGTTTTGCCAATCAAATGATCCACAATTGCTTATCCCTGCATACACACACATGGAAATCGTGTGGGACGTAGAAAGAGGACCAAGTGAGCCTGAGGTGCTGGTTTTTAAAGCAGAAAGGGACAGAGTTTGGGTGTGTTGCAGAAGAGCTGCAAAGATAATCAGTCTTGTTGGTTTGTAAACTGACCCCGGTTGACTGAAAACCCCATCGGTCATGATGTGGTCGTCATGGCTGTATTCAGTGTGGAGTGTTGTTGTGTCAGTCGGAGCCATCTTTATCATTACCATCATCCACCTCCGCACCAGCCGCCATCAGGTACCGTCACCTACACTGCTAGTGTTACTTCTATTTCAACCAGGGCTTGCAGCTGCTGTCACAGAATGCTTTTATACCACGATTTAGTCCTTGTTTAGTAATGTTTGACAGCTCTACTCTTGGAGTTAGATTTTATTGATCTATAATAATGCTGGTAAAATCATTGTGGTAGTTGAAGCCTTTATTTTTATTTTTTTAAGTTACACACAAACTGATCCTCCCTCCTCTTGTCCTGTACTGTCCTCCTCTGATTGCATTTTAATGTCTCTAGCTCCTAAATCTACACACTGAGACGTCTGTTAATTCTCACACTTGATGTAGTCCAGACTTTCCCTTACTTTCTCTCTCTTGCCCTCCACAGCTCACACACCCCACACACACACACACACACACACACACACACACACACACACACACACACAACACACACACACACACACACACACACACACCCCAGCTATAAGTGGGCAACATGGTAGATGGATGACAGTCTGAGTTGACAGAGGAAGCACAGACACTGGCTACTTACCAAGCTGCAGCCTGATACTCTTGCTCTCTTGCTAACTGACTAAAGATGGTGGAAAAAATGAGAAGGGGAATACCACTGGGTTTAACTTATTTGTCTTTCTGGTGGTCTGCAAAGCTTAATCAGTAATGCACTTCCTTTAACCACGGGACAGTGGTAATTGAGATATGTTTACTAAGTTGGATATGTTCCTAGTCATATCTTCAAATTGACACATGGAGGATCCCATGAAACTGCTACTAGATGTTGCCTTTTGCCTCCAGGCCACCGTCGTCTTACTTTTGTTTCCTGAAATTGCAAAGAAAGCATTATGTTATATAAGTTTAAGCACAGCAAGGCAAGGCAAATCCTAGTAAGCCTAATGATATCTGAGGGTCAAGCCTTGCAGCTCTTGGAGACCCACTTCAGCTGACCCACCTTGGAGTGAGTTTCCACCATGTGACCTGTACATGTGTGGGTTTTCTTACTCTTTTCTTCACTGGGGCAAAGAAAAACCCCTCATGTGACTCTTCACTTCCTCAAACAGAGCGAGAGAAAGGGAGATGAGAGAGTGTGTGTGTGTGTGTGTGTGTGTGTGTGTGTGTGTGTGTGTGTGTGTGTGTGTGTGTCTAACCATAGATAGTCATGCTATCAGCTGATGAATTTTCATCAGGTCCAGATTATGTGACATGGGTTATATATCTCCTTCTATGGTCCTCTTTTTTTCTTATCTTATCCTTCCTCCTCTCCTCTCCTCTCCTCTCTCTTATCCTTTTCTCCAGTTATTTGTAGACATAATATTATTTCTCCTGGTAGTTTCAGACCAAAAGAAACCTTTGGTGTGTGAGATAACATATTTAAAAGGAAAGTTTATCTTGTTTTGTCTGTTTTTGAACGGGACATGACTTTTCAGTGAGTGTTGAAACTGTATCACAAAACATCCAGTAACTGACCAGATGTGATTATTTAAAGGTCAAATAGATTACAGTGTCTGAGATCTAAAACCTAATCACAAAGGTTGTGCAAAGCATTTTCCTAATGTGTTTTTAGGGACAACTCATATTCATATTTTCCGTGCTGCTGTATCCATTGGTCACTCTGTTACAAAGCTGCACAGCTGAGCATTGTTTAAACCCACAGAACAAGACATCTGGAATTTTTCCATCTGATGTAATGCTCCAGGCTTAAAAAAAACAAACAAACTGTTTGGGGTTTGAATATCAAGCATGAGTTACTGTATCTTCACTGAGGTGTTGCAACATGAAGCAAAATTAGCATGTTTTGTAATAGCCTTGAATCTACTTGCAGCACAGTTTAGGAGAATATTAGCACTCAAAGGGATAAGGACGATTATTTTTTTATGTTTTTGCTCATTTCAATATGTCACTCATCTTTTTCATTTTTACATAACTTCTCTTAATCTTATCCAATAACCGTAACAGTTATTGTCATTCAGTAACCATACAGTACCTTGAGAAAGGTTAACACGTGTTTCTCCAGCTGCAGTTCTTCTATAGTTAAATATTAATATAACATTTTGAAGGAAAGTCTTTCTATGACAAAGACAGAGAGCTCGAGAAAGGGAGAACTGGCCTTGAATCAGTTTGTGGTCACTGCGAGAAAACCTAATGATGTAGAAACAACTCAGAGGCAGTGTATGGCTCTGTTTATGAATGAGGGAGTGTTTGTTTGTGTGTGTGGCAGGAGTCCCGCAGTTCAATGTGTCCTTGCCAGGGACAGGGAGAGCCCTTGGAGAAACACTATGTGTGTGTGTGTGTGTGTGTGTGTGTGTGTGTGTGTGTGTGTGTGTGTGTGTGTGTGTGTGTGTGTGTCTTACAAGGGGAAACCCAAGCTTGATCCTCCAGAGGTTCTTAAACAGCCAAAGAAAAAAAGAGAGAGGGAGGGAGAGTGGAAGAACCAGGCAGAGAGAGCGAAGACAGCTCCCCCAGGTTTAAAGATGCATAACACCAGACATTTCAGAGGGGAAGTTAAAATACTGGTGCTGGTGAATTTAAGCTTAAATCTGCATGAGACTGTCTGAGAGATTAAGCTTTTAGTAGAGTCCTCTAAATTAATTTATGCATTGAGTTGGTAAACTCTGCCCCATACCATCATCAAATGTCATGTCTTCAAAAGGCTCCACATTTTTTACATAACCAAAAGTAAAAAACATTATAATTACATTGACTCACATTAATTTTCAAAAGAGAGTGAGTTGGGTTTAAACAGGTTTAGGGATGGAGAACCTCAGGCCAATGACCATGAATATTTACTATTAAACCAGTCAGGCAGGTGGCCACAAGCATTATGGTAACACACAGAGCATCTAGTGGAGTGAATGGTTATTAGATTCCTCCCTCAAAAGCACATCCTGATCTTTCTGAAGGATAATCACTTTGTGTTTGTTTGTTTTTGTAGCACAAGTCTTGGAAGAAGATCAAGAACATGGTCCACTGGTCTCCGTTTGTGATGTCCTTCAAGAAGAAATATCCCTGGATACAACTGGCTGGGCACGCAGGTATGCGGATGTACAAACACACAAATTATATGGTTCAGAATAATAAAAATGTAAATGCATTCTTTTCAGTCACGCAGCAGAGGTTGGAGGCTGAACACGGGGCAGGCAGGCAGGGCCTTGACACACCAAGCAGGCAGTTGGGCCGGAATAAAATGTCTGTGATCTGTAGTCTGGCACTAGTGGTGGCTGTTTGGCCGATTGAGCATATGGACCAGTATTGGGGGTTGTCTTTATAGAGCCTAATCAGCCACGTTCTCAATTTCTATTCTGAACCTACAGTATGATGAGACTGATCAGATTACAGTGGCCTACAAATTGTTGGCTAGATTTAATTTGTGTTGTGTTGTGTTCTGATAATGTTGTAAAGTTTTTACGACATCTTTGTGGTGTGCTCAGGAGCATTTGAATCAGCACATCAGTCAGTCATTGCTGGTATGTGTATGGATGGGTAATAACGGGATGGGGAAACATCAGGCGATGCCCCCTGTGAATAGGTGTCCTGGAGGTTGGAGGCTCAGCTAAATAAAAATAAGAGCCTGCAGCTTACTTCACAGTAAAAGTGTGTCTTTTTACAGGGAGCTTCAAGGCGGGAGCCAACGGACGCATTTTAAAAGTAAGACACCCTTTCCCATCAATTACACCTTCTATGTCATTACACAGGAAATTGCTCAATGTACATTCTGTCTCAGAGAGGTTCCACATATTATTGATGGTGAATCAGTGTAGCCAAGGGCACAAAGTGATGATAAATTGTTGATGATATTCTTTAGAAACACTGTGAATGTGAGCAGCGCTGCTTGTCCCTCTTGATGAGGGATGTGCTGCGCCCGTATGTGCCTGGTTACCACGGAGACGTAGAGAAGGACGGCCAGAAATACAACCAGATGGAGGATCTGCTGGCTGAGTTCGACTTTCCGTGTGTGATGGACTGTAAAATGGGAGTAAGGTGAGAAAATTGACGTCAGATTACATGACGTCATCATAACCTTAAAACAGCAGAATAGTGAGTGGGTAGATGGACGCCACACCTCAAAATGATGATAGATAATATTTCATGTACATTGCATGGATGTAGTAACTGTTCCTCAACTTTTTGCCTTTTGCAGGTGCCTTTAACAATAAACCACACACTGTTTGGTGTTTTTTTCCCTCAACAATTAAGGGAAATTCTTAGGTGTTGTTTTATGCTTCTGGACATTTTTTAATTGGTTATTATAGCAATGTACTCACAAACTAACCACTTCATTTTGCTGGTACAATCCAAGTAAAAGCACCTAAAACATCTGTAATAATTTCTTGCTGCACATAAAATCTGTATGTGAAACACAGCAAGTTCCTTTGGCCAAAGTTGAGCCTTGCAAACTGTAAGAACTGTGATAATTTTACCATTCGCTTTTGCTTCCTCTGTCTGGTTAACTCGGGGGGTCTGTTTAAAATCCATATAATCATCTCACCGCTTGTGTACTTCCCACTTTTTTCTTTTTTTTTTTTTTTACTGATGGGATATTTCCAGACCTGAGCATTTGTGTTGGACAGTCGAGAGTGCAATGTTAACAGCTGTTCTTCACTCCTGCTTTCTCACTCTTCTCAGGACCTACCTTGAGGAAGAGCTGACCAAGGCTCGGAAGAAGCCTTCACCGAGGCCTGACATGTATCAGAAAATGATTGAGGTCGATCCTCAGGCACCTACATTAGAGGAAAACGACCAGAAAGCAGTGACCAAACCCAGATACATGCAGTGGAGAGAAACCATAAGCTCAACAGCCACCTTGGGATTTCGGATAGAGGGAGTCAAGGTAAGACTCACAAAGAGAAAAGTGTGTGTGTGCGGCCTTCCTTCCCTTCTTTCTTCCAGTATTTAGTGCATGTCTGTGTGTGGGGATGTATGTGTCCTTCAGGGGCATGATCTAACTTCCTGTTTTGATCAGAAACTTCCTCTGAAGTATATATTTGCGCATGAGTTGCTTTGTCATACATGAGGCCTGTCTGTGGCAGCTCTATAGGCCTGAGCATCTGGCACTGACACCACACACACACACACACACACACACACACACACACACACACACACACACACACACACACATGCACGCACGCAAACACACACACACACACCAATTCTCTCTGTCTTTATTTGAGGGTCGTGACTATATAAGGACATTCACAGCCTCCCGGTGGTCTGTTGCCATGACACTAAGGGTTATCCCCAGAAACAAGGATGTGTGTGTGTGTGTGTGTGTGTGTGTGTGTGTGTGTGTGTGTGTGTGTGTGTGTGTGTGTGTGTGTGTGTGTGTGTGTGTGTGTGTGAATGAATTAGTGTCAGTGAGAAGAAATGTTGCTGTTCATGTGGTTCTCTCTATATTTGTAAATGTGAATGTGTGTCTGTGTATGTCTACATTATATAGATATTTTTACCATAATGTATGTGGAAAAACTGTAGGCTGTAACTGTAACTTTAAAACTTGTAATCAGGTGTGTGTGTGTGTGTGTGTGTGTGTGTGTGTGTGTGTGTGTGTGTGTGAGAGTGTGTGTGAGTGAGTGTGAGTGAAAGAGAGATCCCTAGCTGTGCTCACCATAAAGGGAAAAATACTTTTGACTCCAAATAGTACCTTGTTACCAGGCAGCCAGCAGAATAAGAGTGAATTTATTTCACTCTTATACACAGTTGTCACCAACCAACTGGTTGGTGACAACTGCTGGTACTGCTGATCCTAATGATCTGTACTACTACTACTACAAGTTGCACTACTACTTCTGTTAGTGCTACTACATCTACCGGTACTTCCACTTTACCTTCACCAGAGGTGGAGAGTAAATTTAATATGCTTTGCAATGCTACCTTTCTTGATTATTTCTTTTTTGTGAGACTTCATAGTTTGACGTGTTGTTACCAAGACTCCAAAGACAGAACTGTGCAATGAGTTGATATGAGTGTATTCGAAAAAGTTTTTTTTCTGTATATAACCCAGTAGAACACAGTCAAAGACCCTTCCCTGCTTTACAGCCAAATCTCTAAAAATATATTTCCCTCCCTGTTTCCTTTCCTCCCCTCATTGTTTGTTCTACTTTTCTTGCCCATTCTCTCCTCTGCTCCTTCTCCTTCCTCACTTCCCACCCACTGCATCTGCCCCATCCTTCCAATCTGTACAAGAAGCCTGGAAGTTGTAGTTTCTGAAGTTATTACGTAAATATAAACAATTTTTTACACCATACTGCTCCTTACAGTGATATACTGTCACATACTACCAGTGCAAATACACATCATGTTGAGCTCTGACATAGTCAGTTCTGACACTGATGGTCTCCTCTCCTCTCCTCTCCTCTCCTCTTCCTCTGTAGAAGGAAGACGGGACAGTGAACAGAGATTTTAAGAAGACGAAGACGAGAGAGCAAGTTACTGCGGCCTTTCACGACTTTGTCAAAGGAAATAAGGACATACTGGTGAGTGTGTTTGTGGTTAACTGTGTGTGTGTGTGTGTCTGTCTATGTCTGTCTGTCTGTGTGTTTGTGTCTGTGTGTTTGTGTCTGCATGTCAATGGCCTTGACCATGGGACAGAAAAACAGTTGAGGAATGGAATTTTGTTGAACTGTTTTGTGCTGTTTTAAAAACCCCATTGGAAACAAACAGACACACACACACACACACACACACACACACACACACACACACACACGTATACGTACACGTACATGTACATAGATGCACACGTACACAATATGACCTTAAGCTTCCTGGGCCAGAAGAAAAAGGAAGTCCTTGGGAACTCCCTGGGCCTCTGCGCACACACACGCACCCGCAGATGCACACTGTTAGTATTTGAAACCATTCATGAGTCATTCATGTGTTGTATCTTTTATTTGGCATTATTATTATCAAGACAGGCATTCAGTTTTTGAAATTTGCCCAACATCCATCTTTTAATTATAAAAAATGCTATTAAAGGATATACTGTGGAGCTGACTGGTCTGAGAATAGGAATTAAATGGCTTTAGTTAGAGTACAGTTTTCTAGCTGATCCATTCAGCAGCCAAATTCTGATAAAGCCACACAAAATTTCCTCCAGCAGAAGTGGGCAGAACTTGGAGAACAATATAAATCTAAGTCTTGTGTGTGTGTTTTTTTCCCAGAACGGTTATCTAACCAGGCTGAAGGAAATCAGAGACACTCTGGAGATCTCCCCATTCTTCAAAACCCACGAGGTAAAGACACGTCCAATGATGGGAACAGTGTTGTACTGCTGCTCATGTTGGTGCTACTCCAAGAAATAAATATTTACATTTAACATAAGACTGATGATATCTTTCATTTATTGATTAACTTAATTTAAGTCAAAAATAAAACTCATATTCATAAATGAATTATAGTGAAAAATAGGTTGTTTGTGTGAAAAATTCATTCTGTGAAAAAAAAGTCACTGTGCGTTTTAACAGATACAAGGTTGTCTTTTTTCTGCACTGACTATTTGTCACATTTTGGTGAAATTATATTTTCTACTAGCCTGTAACTTGAGTACAGAAAATGTTAAGACCTGTTTGTGTTTAAATTAGTGTTTAAATGTTTTTGAATTAGAGCTAATTCTTTATGTTATAGGACTGGGCTCAGTTTAATATGTTAGGATTCGTAATTAAGTATAATTCAGTGACAGGAACTGACTCGAGCAAACACACCAGTGCACATACTGTTTTGTCATGGAAACTGGACAGTAACGTCTCTGACCGCACATTGAGTTTCACACTCACACAAACATACAAACATAACAGTCAACATGAATATAAGAAGTTGATGTCACAAAACGGGAAGTGAGATAATGTTTTTAAAAGACTCACATAAACATGCAATGTTAAGTAAAAAAGATAATACAGGCTGGTTTAGTGATTATTTCCTGCCTTTGTATTGACCTCTTTGTCTCTCCTTGTCTCTGCAGGTGATTGGCAGCTCCTTGTTATTTGTTCATGACGGCAAGGGACGGGCCAAAGTCTGGATGATTGACTTTGGGAAAACCACGCCTCTTCCTGACGGGGAGGAACTAACCCACAGAGAGTCGTGGGTAGAGGGCAACAGAGAAGATGGCTATCTTTGTGGACTTGATAGTTTGGTGGGCATCATTTCATCCATGGTGAACTCTGAGACTTGAAGTCTGAAGTGAACATTTGGACTCACAACAACCACTTCCATTCATTCGTCATTTCTCTGGGGAACACTTTGGACTTCCTTGAGGATTCCTTCACAGACATTTGTCCTCATATTGGTAAACACATCATCCCATAACAATGCTTGGCCGAGTCATTGACAAATGCAGTCTCTTTCATATTCAGCATATTCAGATCTACTACTTCCCCATTCTTAGCCTTGTTGTGTTCTCCTTAACCCCTCAACAGGCCTTTATCACAGCAGACATTTTAACTTGTCATAGCAAGAGAAACACATGGGGAACTGTTTAACATGAACAGTTTCTCAGTCCCATTAATCCATGAGGCAGCATGCACAATATCATTAATGTTGTGTGTTCCACCTGTGATTCTTCTCCTATGACAAAGGGTCTGCTGTACAGGGTGCAGGACAACATTTTTAATAAGGAATTATTAATTTAAAAGCAGAAAATGTAGACTGCTTAATCCGATGTGAAAGGATAAGGGTAGGAATATTGTATATTTTTATTATTGTGAACAAATCCCATGAATCTCTTCATACTTTTAGACTTGCTCAGACTGTCTGGCTCTCAACAAGTGCATTTGTTCCTATTGAGAATGTTTTTTATCATGTCACACAAATATATTCTTCAATTCAAAAAAAGGGCAAAATTATTTCCTAAAACAGCTGGACATTGCAGTTTTTTAGCAGATGTTACTCAAGCAGTAGGAAATAGTGCATTTGTTGGTGGCTGTTTTCAGCTGTGGTTTTCTAGTAAGGAATTACAGCAGCCAGACATGTGGGATCAACTTAAAATTAACTGAGTGCCAATGTTCATCATAATGAAGAACCATATCACACAATGTAACAGTGTGGCACTTTGATGTGTTTTTAAATAGTTTTTTGTACAGCAGTACAGCTGACAACTCAGACAATACTTGTTAGCGAATTCAGTTGTTGGTTTTGGTCTTTTCTTGGGATTTGTTGATAGTATGAAAAATATAGAATATCACCAGACTTGAAAGCCACTTTGTATGGAAGCTGAAATATTCTGACTGTGGCACCCCCAGGTGGTAATACAGAGAAGACACTGTCATCTCATTTTTCACAAACAAGCATTTTTCCTCCTGTAATTTGCCATCCTAATTTGAAAGATGCTTTAATTCCATAAAAATAATGGTTTTAAAATTGCAGAGGTTGAAAACTTTAATGCCAATCATTTGGGACCCATTCATTTTGAATAACTGCCTCATTCCCAGCTCCTTTGTATATCTGTTAGACTCCAAGTTCACTTAGATGCATCTTTGTTGAATCAGAGTTAAATTGTATTTATTCCTTAGCAGAGCTGAACTCCTTTTTATTTGATTTTTTTCCTTTTGACTACAACTTCCGCACATTGCCAATTTCTTTAAGAAAAAAAAAACAATCAGCACTTAATTATATTTACACTGTTAGAGACTGTACAGTTCAGTGTGTTTGTACTCACAACATGATTTTAGGTTTGTTTTACAGTGGAAAACAAAACTAGTGTCTTATCTCCTTTTTATCTTGGTTTAACCTGGCAATTAGGTGGAGCTAAATCGTACATCTGTAGTAGTTACTTTTTGTTATGGAGGGAATTGTTTCATATGTAACATATTTGTAGCCAGCATGGCGTCCGTAGTACCTTTGTGGCCAAACACTTATTACCCTTCTCACACTTTGTTGGGATTGTTCACAATGTACAGTAAGATTTATTATGTTAGATGTAGTTTTTTATTGTAACATTATTTTAGTCAAACCCTGTGGAACACTTACAGCCATGAACAATCTTATTTAAGCTATACAGTGCCTTGACATCACAAAGCCAAGTCAGACAACTGAAAATATGTTTCTACTTATTATTGTCATGATGGAATTTTTCTCCTAGTCTTAACTGCAGGTTCCCATGCGTAGTCTTACATGGGTGCATGTTTATTATCCTCTTAAAGTTTGGGCTTAATTTGTAGGTCATTCTGTTTTTATTTATAACGTTATATTATGTTTTGTTTTGTTTTTTTTTCAGTTAATGGGATACTGTGAGATTTTTAATTCTGGGCTGTTATGTTGTTTTGTCTTCAAGCATGTGTTACATTATGAGTGAAAGTCAAACTATGAGGAAGCTCACTGACATTGTGGACAACCCTTGCTCAAACCATTGGATATGGCTATAGAAAAGAGTGATGGTGTACAGATAATGATACACATATTAAAGGGGAAGGCAAATAGTCATGTAGAGACTGGAGAGAAAAAAAAGTCGCATAATGTAACAGGTTCTTGATGAACAATAAAAACTTAACAGATGTTTGCAGTGACGGTAGATGGAGAAAGAGACTGATTATAACTCCATGCAGTACCTTCTTAAAGAAATAGTTCAACATTTTGGGAAAATGCTTATTAGCAACCTTGTCAATAGTTTGATGGGAAAGAGACTGATACAGCCTTTGTGTCTACTTGCTAAATATGAAGCATATGCAGGCATAAGCAGATTTTGTTACCTTTTGAACATATCCAGGCTAGCTGTTTCCCCCTCTTTCCAGTTTTTGTGCTAAGCTAACCAGCTGCTCATTGTAATTAACAGACACGAGAGTGTTGACCTTACTCTCAGTCAACAAATGTATTTCCCAAAATGTCTGGATATTCCTTTAAGACCAACCATCTTAGCTATTGCTTATGCTCCCCGATGTGCACTTAGAGTTGTTTCTTAGCAGATATCATGTTGTTCTGGATTTGCCAGCTTGTGTATTTATTTGGATTGTCCTTTAAAAAAGTTTGTATTTGGTGAGCAAAAATTCCTGCTTCCATGTGTGATTTCTGTGACCTCTGAAATCTATCTATCTATCTAGCAGCCTCTTGTGAACTGACCTGAGAAAGCCCTCAGTGACCCCACGCTGCTGTTGCTGCTGCTGCTGATGCTTCATGGCCACATAAATTGCCATGTTTGCATGTGGGTCATTTGCCATTCAAATCACACCTGTCCACAGCAGCAGCATCCGGAGCTGGTGGGAAAGAAAGGTTTTGATTCAGGGGCAGAGAGGTTGTGAACGGAGAAACAGAGCAGAGATGTGATTTGTTTGTGAAGGTGACCCCTGTGGGGTCTTTAAACATGCAGCTCCTACAGTTTTCAAAAGGTGTTTATTGTTCATTCTCTTTGGCCACTCTATGCTCCTTCTGTGCACCTTTGTCATGAAAGTATATACCAGAAAATCTTGGTTGAAGTGATTGATGAAAATGAATCATTTTTTTTTATACGTGTAATGATTTAAATGTCTTGCACACAATACTCTTTGCATATGACAAACATTTTAGTATGCTTGAGACTTACAGTGACCATTTTTTTCTTGATTTCTCAGACTTTAGATCCCTAATGTGAAGACTGTTACAGTCCCAAATCTGACCATGTGCAGGCTTAGTCCGACATTACATGTGTTCCCTTTAGAGGACCAGTAAGTTTATTTACTCTGGGTAAAAATTATAACCTCATATACTTTACACAATACAACTTGTGGCTGTGTGGATATGTGGCACATTCTGTTGTCATTTTACTGACACTGCTAAGACAACACATCATCTGAAAAAGCCAGTCTGGACCCAAAACTGCAGTATGACAGTATTTTAAAAGAAGCTTTTATAGTGTTTAACGTGACTTGTAAATATGTATATTTATTGCAGTTGGGACATGTGAAGATTTTATTACAGTAACTACATTTACAGTTACAGTTTCATTTTTAAAGCATGGTATCTATTCAATTGGATATTTCAATTTCTCTGACAAATTACAACATTTAACAGTTAATTGAACAGTAATAATCAAACCGGACAGTATTGAAGTGCTGTCCTCCCAACAACAGCAGCAGGTGGCAGCAGAGGCCCGTTTCACTGTCGAGGCACATTTTGTTGTCTGTAGTTGACATTTTGCGTGTTGCTTGTGTTTCGATTTGTCAATTATTGCGACTGTTTGTTTGCCATGTGAGGCTTGTAAAAGTGAATTTTATTATCGACAACGTCAGGTCAAGCTTTGTACAGTTTGTGCACAGACTAGCACTTTGTTTTTTTCCGTCAGTGATGGACCAATCAGAAGCCGCTTTTGAGCCTCTACCCCCTGTCAACACACGATAAAGACCAATAGGAGCAGAGGATGGGCATGACTGAAAGAGCAGAACTAGAGCCGTGTATAACTGAAGCTAAGCAGACAGCATGGTGCATGTCTGTTTATAGATAAGGTGTCCCGCCACCTAATACGAAGTCAAATGAGGTCAGATTGAGAGATGCAATGATTCCAGAGGGAAACTGAATGAAGAAGAAAAGAAAATTGCAACAGGAAGTAGAGTACTGAAGGGCTGATGATTACATGCATATCTGCAAAACAACATTAATCAGCCACACCATTAAATGCACGTGCAACTAAGAATTCATGAGGTATACGAAGAGACAACTGTGTTTGTTCTGCACACACCAGAGCCTGCACGTGCTGCACAACAGTGAGGGCGAGCTGTGAGTGGGTTGCGTCAATGCACGGCTCTGGCTGCTGAGTGAAGTTGGTAAATAAGGTTTGACCTCGCGGCAGAGACGGAGATAAACTGGATTAAACGCTGTCAGCAGCTGTAGCAGCAGTAGGAGGAGAAGGACGACTAGCAAATAACCTGCAACTCCTGCCGCTAGCACACCGTGTCCCGTGAATAAGGAGAAAGCCCCGTGAAATCTGATGTTATATTTTACCTAAATAAAGTTTGATTGGTTTGAGTCAACTGCCTCATTTGACCTCGTCCTCCAGAGTTGGGGAAACAAGCGGCAGAGAACCTGCACGACAGCTGCTGGTGAGTATCTGAAAAGCTATCACGGCTAATCACGCATTAGCTCATAAATATGCTCAGAATATTAGTATTTATTCGGTTATTTCGTTTATAATCCCATTCACCGTTGGTTCAACAACAAGCCAAATCCTCTGCAGCGTGCTGACGTGCCTGACGTCTATGGCTGCTCTGTTAACGTAGCGGTAACTTATTCAAATCCCCCAAAACTGTTCGTCAAACCTGCACAACTTCTTATTCTCATTCGTTTAAAGCAGCTATAATGTTAAATTTAAGTAATTTCAAGTTAACAACGTGGCTTGCGTTTGTTATTGCGGAGTCTCGTGGCTACACGCCCACGAGGAAGTTAACAATCACAGATTTTAAATGGGCCACTTCTGTTAGTTAGAAGGTTGCATTGGGCATAAAACCCAGAAAGAGGAAGTGAGACCGAAGTACCTGACTACACTGAAGTTGTATTAGTGCGTAGTAAAGTTTCTGTATGAAAGGGGCTGTGTGCTGGCATTCAGCTGACCGCTGTTTACTTTAGTCTCATGTCCTTCAGGAAACAACTTGTTTGCCCTTTCTCATAAATGATAGTCAAATATTCACATTCACTGTAATATTATGATTTGATTTCAATTAATGTTCACCTGTAAACATTTTCAATAACTACTACTAATAATCATAATGATAATGACAATAATAATAAAAAACTGTATTTATATAGCACTTTGTTAGGTACAGTTTCAAATTTGTTGTTTTTTGTTTGTACAATTATTGGTATAAGACAACAAGAAAAATGTAATTAGCCAAATTAAAAGAATGTAGAATATGTGAAGGAATTACTTGAAATTTGAGGAATTGGGGGTTGAGTGTAAAAACTAAGCCATACTATAGCCTGACTAATATATTGGCAGATGTATGCTTACATCAGTATGGGTGTATATGACAGCCAATATGTATGTTTGAGGTAATTTCACCAATGTTTCCTTTACATAATTTGTCCATTATAAAGCACTGACAAGATAACAGGCTTAGTACCTTGGTTGCAATTCTTTGATGACCAAATTTCTGAGATCCATATCAATAAGGCTTGTGTTTTTTATGTGATTGTTAAAACTCATTTGGTTTTTTAAGTCTAGCCTCAAAAATCCTCCTGTGTTCATCAGGCAATTAACTGATAAGTGTCACTCTGTGTGGCCAGCACTGATATGGTAACTGACAACATTATTCAACAGACAAGAAAGGCTAAGTTCAAGTAGTTTATTTTCATACATTTTTGAAAACAAAGTGAAGTAACTTTACTGATGTTCTTATTTGGTTTTCTCCCTAAAGTGCGAACAAGCTGAAGCTATATTTGATATAAATTCATACATCTGTCTGTGACAGGGTCAAAGAACTGTTTTTCATTGGGTAATTTACTCAAATAAAAAGCAGACTCTCTTTTTTTGTGGTCTTGCAGCAAACATGATTTTAGTCACGTTTCCCCTGTTACTGGTGGTGATGCTGTTCCTGTGGTAATTCACCACTGCACAGCAATGTGGGAAACATTTTCCACTTTTGCCTCAGGATCAGTAATTTAGGGCAGTGACGGGAGGATGTCAGTAAGCCATGAGGTGTAGCGAACACACTCAGGCTGTGCCACTTGGCTATTTTCATAGCAGTGAGTCAACAGCTTGTGTAGGGACAGCCACAGAGCCAAGACAACAGCTGAGGCTTAGGAGTGTGTGTGTGTGTGTGTGTGTGTGTGTGTGTGTGTGTGTGTGTGTGTGTGTGTGTGTGTGCATATTCACCATACAGTACCATGTGTAATTACAGTTGGTGTGCTTTCACAAATATCTTGCAGTGACCTCTCGCCTACTGGAAATCAAAACTGACTTTTTAAATTCCCTCTTCTTTCCTCTGCTATCTCGCTACATCTGGTTTTAAGTATGTTAGATCGTCTCATCTGTTTTAATGGTGGAATTCTTGTAAGTAATACAGAGGAGGAAAGAGGCTTGTTTGTACCTTGAGAGGCTACACACCCACACTTACAAATAGGAAGTTGCTCAATAGATCACATTTGGCAATAAACAATAACCTCGCCCCAATGGCCTCAGATTTTGCAAGTGAAATTAATTCATCAAATGTTGAAATTTCTGAATCTTAGTGCAGAAATGCATGTTGCTTTGCAGAAGCCAAATGTACAGTATGCAGCACAAGATATTTTACATGATTGCATTCTGCAGCTCTGGGCTCAGGCTTACATTAGCAGGCTTTAATTTCAACAAACTTCCCATCTGAATACCCATCTTTGCAGAAAATCTTGCGGGATCTTGCAAGATAGTGGTTGGGTGAAAAAGTAGACTCAGCATAGTGCTGTGATAATTGGCATGACAAGATTGTATTGATACAAAAATGAAGTGTACCAAGGCCATACACTGTAGTCTGTATATTTGCAATTCTTTATACAAATAACTGAGTTTGTAATCAGATGTATACACAATTAAATACAGTTTAATGAAATTCAATTAATTGTCTATACAATGTCAAAAAGAAGTAAAATTAATGCCCCTCACAACTTCCCATACCCCAAGATGATGTCTTGATGTGTTCACTCACAAATCCAAAACTCATGGATATTCTGTTTACAATGATGTTTAACAAATACAGCAGCAACCCCTTCGTTTAAGAAGATAGAATCAGAGAATGTTTTTCAGTGTTTTGCTTGAAAATGATTCAAATTAATTGATTCATCAAAATAGTTAAATTATTTTTCTGACAATCAATTAATCAACAAATCTTTTCAGCTTTAGGATATAGCCTTTCTTTTTGGACTGCTGATGATTCCCAGTGCTGGTGTTGGGTACCCAGCCTTCGACATACACAAGTCAGTGTATGTGATGTTTCTTAATAATCCTTTTCCGCAAGTATTTTCTTTTTCCTATGGTGCTGGTCCTTTGTGTCACAAAGTATGCCCACCTCTGGTCTTTAGTCCACTGTGTAAAAACACAGAGTGGCCCGGAAGGAGGACGGATGACCCACTTACTGACTCAGTCTGCGTATGTGTGCTATAGTGCACACACACACATTCCCTTACCGCTTCGACTCTTTCAGCAATGCCTTTTTCCATTGGCCCGGATCCCTGCTTCGTTGTGTTGAAGCATGTTGTCGTCCACAAAACAGCACCTGTAACACAGCAACTGACGCACACAGTAAGACTGCAGCTTTTAAGAGGAATGCAGTGCGGGCTCTGTTATTTCTGTAAGAGCCTGAGAGATGAGAAGAGTGAACTGAGCTCTAACTTGGCGACCTTGAGTTATATTCAAAGGCGTGATCACATCACAGTTCAAGCTTAATGTGCCAACTGTTTCAGCTCGTCATGTCTGTAAAAGGTACATTAAACTGATTCTTGGAAAGAGACGCTATAATATTTTTACATGGGTCTAAACAATCTCTCAGTCCTATCACTAACAGAGTGGTAAAGTGTGACGGCAAACCTTGTACACGAACCAACCACGTGCACAGAAATAGCTGGAACAGACAACAGCCAACAGCTCTCCAACTCCTCCCTCTTAGTTTCCAGTGACATTTGCAGATCCAGTCCTGGACCACATACACATATCATCACAGCACACATGCATGCACAGCATTCACTATTTCCTTTCTTGTGCGCGTGTGCATGAACACAGGGAATGGAGGTCACAAGTATTTTTAGACTAAGTATTAAAGTTATCTCAAGATGTGACAGCTGTGTGTGTTTGCAAGTGTGCATGTGCAGGAGAGAGTGTGTTGACAACAGGTTTTTATCTCCACTTCCATTTCACTTCTTGTCCATCTGAATTTCTTTGTCTCTGTCTCTGTGTTCCTCTCCCCTTTCCTGACAGGTTGATGATACACATTCAAGATATCTCATTTTGTCTTTCTCTTTATTGTCAATGAACCATAAGTACTTCTTTACTACCAGGCCTGCTAAGTATGGATGGAGATGAAGTATAACTAATGTTGATATTCACCATACATTTCTTTGTATTTCTTCTCTTTTTTTCTTAATTTCCTGTCCTCCTCTCTGTCTCTGTCTTTAGTCCATCATGGCAGGTGACATGATGTTACTGATGCGAGGCTTGGCTAAGCTGAGCCAGGCGGTTGTAGAGACTCAGACCAGTGCCATGCGCAATGGGACAGGTGTGTTGAACATACATTTGAAAAGCACTCTGACACATAGTCACATTATAGAATGAAACGTTTCAGACATTGTCTTGGCTTTAGCCATAAATGCCTTGTTAGCATTCACAGTAACTTTTAGCTAGCTTGCTCACAAATTGTCCTCGTTTAAATGATGATAGGCTAGCTTGTGATTAGCTTGACACATTGTTTTAATTGTAATATTTTCTACATTGTTGCCTGCTTATACAAATAAAAGACTTTAACAAAAAGGGTTAACGTTATAATGAACTATTAACTTTTGAAAAGGAGTGGTGGACTGCATTAAAACTAGCAGGTTACCAACCAAGTTTAATATGCTAATTTGTGGCTAGCTTTGAAATGATAGCAAAAATTCTAGCAAGCTATAGTTAATATGATAATGCAGTTTCTACATTATAGCCTTCTATAAAAATGAAATACAGTAAATTAAAACAGAAATGTCACATTGTACACTTGGGATTTAAAAGACCTGGTCACAGTGTCAGTGTATAGAAATTGTAATACAACATTTGCCTCTGCATTATGGGAATTTGCTAGTAGATGGCAAGCTAGTTTAAACAAAATACAGTACAGTTAAAATTCTGGACCTTGGAGCTAATAAAGCTATAAATTTTCTTCTTTGTTGTTTGTAACGCAGGAGTTGGTGCTGCTGTCCAGAGTGTCCAGTCCGCTGCAGAGCAAGGCCTCTCTGCGGCCATGATGAAGATGCAGGTGTGTGGTTGTTTATATGTGTAAATACTGTTGAGAGAATTGGTAGCATAGAACGTTCTCTGTCATTCATAGAAAACTGTATATTGCATTAACTGTGTAAGAAAGTGCTGAGAATGTTTTACTTGTGTAAAAGTGCATATGTATGTATATCTGTCTTTATAGGAGCTGTCTGGCCAGCAGCAAACAACTTCTTCAGAGTCAGAATTTGATTTTCCTCAGGATGACGGTGCGTTCGCAGATTCACAATTGAGGGAGGAAGGTGTAGACTTTACAGAGGATCACTCAGGAAGTAGTGCTGATGCAGCCCACCACAGTGCAGCAGCAGGGGCGAGCCATGTCAGTGGGAAAAAGTCTCTGTTTGAGGGATATAAAGATCCCAGCAAACAGTTTAGTGGAGACACCAGATCTTACCACCAAGATGCCAGGTATTAACAGTCTCCTTCAGTTACAATTTACAATACACAAGTTTTTGATACTGTTTGGAGGATAAAAGTAATCTCATCTGTTTTGTTTGTGGCAGATATTTTATTAGACACCATCATCTCTACAGCCAAAGTCTGAACAGGCATGTGTGGGAACAGCTTTACTGTCAGCATCAGGTCACTCAGGTCAGGAGCTACCATCAGGACCCATCCACGGTTGGAGGGCTGACGGCCGAAGACATTGAGAAAGCAAGACAGAGCAAGAGGGCTGAGACCAAACCACACAAACAAATGGTGATATTTATTCCTCGGTTCCTATCCCTAAACACAAATACACATAGATATTAACACTTACTTTCCATATACACTTTAACAGAAAATTATTTTTACTGTTCTGTCTTCTTTAGTTGAGTGAGAGAGCAAGAGAGAGGAAAGTGCCTGTGACTCGGCTCGGCCGATTGGCCAACTTTGGAGGTAATACAACCCTTTGTTACTAATCTTGGCTGATTCACTGGCTTTTTGTCTGACTGTATCTGTTGATGTGAGTCCGCATGCAAGTCTGCAGGTACACCATTCTGATTTCCTGTCTGTCTGTGGATACACTGTGTAATCAGTATAATAAAGCACTGTGTGATTGTAATGCTCATTGTAGTGTAGGCCAGAGCCTACCCATGATTTAAACAAGAGAACATCAAACGTTATGTGGTTTCTCTCTGGTTAGTTAAGCAATCACAAAGCAAAATACGTATTTATACATGATAGTTTCTGCAGTCTCTGGAAACCTTTTAATTTTTAGTCTAACTAACATCCCTGCAATCCCCTGCTATAAGTTGGGGTCACCCAGTACAGGGCAGTCGGTGTTATTATGTCATCCCATGACTTTCTCAAGGGCTGTACAGTGGTAAACATCAAGACAGTATCATTGAATACACATATGTGGACATATTTAAGTCTAAGTGAAAAACAAAGTAGGATAAGAACAAAGAGCAAAATAACTAACATGAGTGTTTGTCAAGTGTCACACCCCAGAGCTACAGTTAAACGAACACTAAAAATGAGGTCGAGCTGAATGGTAATAAAACCAAAGTTTTGGCAGATGTAGCCATTATCTTTTAGGTTAGTCTTGATGATGAAGTGTTAATGCCTTGCATTTTCTAATTATTTTTGGTTTGATTTATGCGTCAAAATATTGACTGTAATATCGACATGTTGGCAGATAAAGGCAGGTACAGAAACTTTTCTAATCTTCAAGTCATATCTAGACAGGATGTTTTTTTCAGTGATAAGCTGATTCAAAGGCTAAAATGTTCACAGAGGTATGGTGAAAAGCTCATAACTAGCCTCGGGTGTAATTTCATGTGACAGATCAGCTTTTGTAGATCAGCAGCTCGTAGCTTCATCACAGACAGATGAAGGATAAGTTAGCAGGTGCTAAAAAGTTGGACAGGGACGCGTGAAGCACAGAGTGAAGGAGAGTGTGTATAAAACAGAGTCGGCCTGCCAACACAAATACATGCAGCAGAATTTAGCCTCAGTTCACCAGCTGTTACACAGGTTACAAGGAGTCGCAAGGCAAGTCGAGCCAAGTGATTCAGCATGTTGTTAGTGGTAACATGTAGAAGGTGATGAAAAGGGGTGGGGAGGTGGTGGAGGAATGTGGCCTCGGTCTGCCCTTCACTCTCCTGCATCATCTATTGACAAAGTTACTCAAGTTAGTCTTTTTTACATCTGGTCATGTTTTGTTCATAGTTGAGATTCGGATAAAAAAAAAAAAGATTTGAGGCAGTTTAGGTTGGTAACAAGCAGCAAAATGATTCATAAATGTTTTGGCAAGTTTCCTAGCAGCAGTACAGCTGCGTTGCTTAGTTGGCTTCTTGCCACCGCTTTGCATTTCACAACTTTCAATGGTTTTGCTGAGGTTTGTGGGGAACCAGGACTATGTCTTTCATTTTTTCTGGTTTTGAATATCAAATAAAGGAACTGGCGTTATCTTGTAAAGCTTGTGGTGCAGATGTAGTGCGCAGCAGACATTATGTAAACACACAGATCACTGAAATGATGGACAGACACTTGTGCTTGGTCTAGAAAGATTTCTGTCACTGAGAGTAATGCTGCAGGAAATGCTGATCTGTTTGGCAGGGAGTTGCACACATTGAGATTAAACAGATATAGTCATACATTGACATGATGTTGGTTCATCTGCCTCTGCTGTGTATTTATGTGATCAAATTTAGATTTACTTCTGCATTCACAAGTGAACACACACATGTATACAGTACAAAGCTGCATATTCATTTCCTCTGAAAGTGGATACTGCTTGGCCAGCCAGTCTCCAACAATAGAGCTGATGACATGTTTTGCCTTGATTTGTCCATCCACTGTTCATCTCAGCTTTGTCACTCCAGAGACCGCTGACTAACTGATTATGTAATGCTGAGTTATGTAAGGTGAGGGCTAAGCTTGGAGGAACTCACTCACAAACAGTTCCCTACTTGTGCAGTCTTGTTTTTTCTTCTTTTCTTCATCAGCCAAAATAAGCCCTGAACATTTCAGAGGGTTAAGTATTCGGGCAGATTTATTTTTTATATGATTAAGATGATTGATTTAACCTCCTTGTACTGTACAGCTCTGTAATTGCACACTGCTTAGTCATCAAAATGCTTATCTGCTTATCATGTTGTGTTGCATATCTTTTTTTGATGGGAATATCATTATTCAGAGGCAACAGACAGCTTCATGTAGACAGTTGTTTTACACATACAGAAGCACCACTGGTGAAGTATGGTGAAGCTGCCTGTTGGTAAACTGATAAAAGGATGGTTTAACAGCTGCCGCGTGACTCTGCTTTTCACTTATGTGTTTTGTTATGTTGATGAACAACTTCAGTTTGTCTGACATAATTTACAGTGTTTTATATTGTGTTACATACCGAGCAGCGCATTGATACATTTGGCGTGTGTGTAACGGGCTGGTCCACTCTGTCTGTGTCTTGTCTGTGCGTTTCCACCAGGTCTAGCTGTAGGGTTGGGTATTGGAGCTCTGGCAGAAGTTGCCAAGAAGACCATCAGACACGGTGCTGAATCAGGTAACGCACAAACCGGAACACACTGACTCACAGAATGAATGGGTTTAACAAGAGAAGAAATTTATTCGAACAGCAATGCTTTATTTTGCATTATTATTAAGATATTTTTTGATACTCTGATATTCAGTTTTTATCTTGGAATTATGAAATATTCAGGTCTCATAGCAGCTATAAGTCATTACTGAATCATATGTGTCAGTTTCACCATGGTCGTGCTGAGAGTAAAATCGCTTTTGCTGAATTTATTGTAATATAGATTTGTGTATACAGACAAATTCTACGTATTTATGTTCTGACAAAGTCATTAATAAGCCATTGTCTGAGGGTTTTGTGCGTGTAAAGACAGGCACAAAAAAAAAAGGTGTTTTGTTTTCAGTACCTGTCCTTCATGCACGTTCTTATGTGCTACAGACTTTTGGAAAGCCAACAGAGCGCACATAAAAATAATAAAATGCAATTACGCCATCTCACACACCAATTCACCATTACAGAGTACAAATTCCTGCTCTGCACCATGATCCAGCTAATCCTGAAACATAGCTAACCTGAAACTGAGCATACGGGCGTAAATCTGTGGCGTGTGTGTGTGTGTGTGTGTGTGTGTGTGTGTGTGTGTGTGTGTGTGTGTGTGTGTGTGTGTGTGTGTGTGTGTGTGTGTTAATCTCTATAAGGGACTCACTTGTGTGTGGTAAATCTGTCTAAAGCCTCTGAAGGCAGCTTCAGACCCACTGAAACACACTGCCTGACGACCTACTGACACATATTCACACAGACTCACACCTCTGCTGGGGCATATATGCAAACACATGCACGTATGAGCCTGAATCTAAAACTTTTCGTGTGGATTTTGATTAATGCCAAGACTTCACCTGTACATGAAACAACAAATGTTAAGTAGTTAATTAACACCTTTTAGAGAGAAATATTGGCTTTAGAGCCATTGTGTCACCTGTTTTTTGACGAAAATTTTCTCTGGTTTGTGCTTCTGCAGGTGAAAATAAGAAATCAGTCCTGGAATCCAGCCCCTTCCTGTCCGAGGCAAACGCCGAACGCATCGTCAGAACCCTCTGCAAAGTCAGAGGAGCTGCATTAAAACTGGGACAGATGCTCAGTATTCAAGGTGGGCAGCAAACAAATACATTCACAGGTAGAGATAAAGAGAGGCATGCAAGTCAGTGCAGGGAAAAATGAAAAGGAGAAAGGATGGACGACAGAAGGAAGACAGAGGAATAACAGGGTGCTTCCTCACAGTACGGTTTGTACCCTAGTGTGATGGTGAATGCGTGTTCACGTTTCCATTAACTCAGCTGCTGAATCTCTTGCTTTGATATTGTGCAGCAACAGAGAAACGCACAATTGTATGGTGAGGAAACCACTAACAAACATACAGACTGTTGTTGTTTACACCAGCTACGGAGGCCACAGATCACCATCCATATATAGGAAGTACTAATCCTGTAGTTTTCAAGGTAGAATTATATGACAAGAAACCCTGGATCACTTCCACTGCCATCAAAGAACACTGGCACAGACATCTGGCTGTTGTTGATCAGTGACTGCCAAGAGTCCACTTTAGGTCACATTTTCTCTGCCAGTATGTAAACTAATGCTTGTTTGTCTTACTACTCATAAGTCTGATAATACAAGAGTGGAAGGCCAGAGGCAGTAAGCATCCTGGCACTGAGTTAGTCCAGCCGGGTCGGATTACAGCAGTAAACACACCATTAATTTTGTTTGCTGTTGTTGCCCCCCACTGCCTGACATTGGCTGGTGACCTTTGTCCTTTGGCATTCATGTACTGAGTTCCGAATATGTTATATGCAAACTTAACACAGACATCACGGTGTAGTGGATGTAATAAACCACAAAAACAGTATTAGGAGAGAAAAAGAGGACACTGGCTGTCCGGTGTTTGCTAATCAGACAGTCGACCTTGTGTGCAGGTATGTGGTTAGACCAGGCACAGCTTTACTGTCTCTCTGAAGCGGTGACAAGTTGGACACATAAAGACACAACCTTACGTCTTTTCCCACAGAGAATGGAAAAGGTTGAAATTGACTTAAAGAGACTTAGTACTTGAATTATAGTCGACTGACTGGAGTCTAATAAATCTGGAGGATAAAAATCATTTCAGTGGTCTTAACACACTGCTGACATTTACGTGTCATGGTAGGAATGTGGCTGTGGCCGGATGATTGTGCATCCAACCATTGTAGCCTTTAGTGCCAGTCCAAAATAGTGTCAACCTTTAGGGGTCTAAAAACTATTTTAAAACTGATAATACATTTTGTAAAACTCATTTCCTCACATCAGTGTCAGCCAAAACTAATCCTAGAAGCTGCCAAAAAGTATAAGCTTTTATTCTGATAGTAATTATTCCTCTGATTTTAGTAATTTCCCTTGATTTAGATCCAAGACTTAAATTGGTCAAGTCTGGTTTAACTCAGCAAAATTGTGTCATGATGTTTTTGGTTGGAAAATGTACAGCAATGTAATTGCTTGGCAGCTGGTTGCTGTATGAGCTCCTAAATGATTGGATACTTGCATTAGCATCAAAGTCCTCACTTTATTGTTAATGTATTGATTAGGTATGTATTACGTATTAACTGTTTTTTGAACCCATTTAGTTTGTACATTATGTAATGTATAGCAGGTGTGTTTTTACAGGCATCTCATTGCAAGTGTGTCTTGCTTCTTACCTCTAATGACCACACCTGGACTTATATACTGATATTTAACTTGTGCAGCTATATTTGACAAACGCAACAAATTCAGGTTTTCAGGTCAGCCTGTGCCTCCAGTCCTGTCTTTCTGTCCAGTTTAAACACACCAGGCGTGTTTCTGTGTTTCAGATGATGCATTCATCAACCCTCAGCTTGCCAAGATCTTTGAACGTGTAAGACAGAGTGCTGACTTCATGCCAATCAAACAAATGACAGTAAGGGTCTTTTCTTTTCTTTTTTCTTTTTTTTTTTTTACTTTAGTTGGCTATCAGACTTTTTAAATTGATGATATAATAAATATTAACAAAATCAGTTCTACATCTGGTAGTATTACATTATTATCATTAATATCAAGCCCACTGTAAATTTACTTTTAACTCCACCTGTGAAAAAGAAAAACCGCAAACTGTAAATCTTTCACTAAATATGGACCATTTTAATTACAATGATAATATATTAGATAATATATTAAGCTAAATATGACAAGCAAATATATCAACTGTTGGTGTCTGTCTATAGAAAGCGTTGAACAGTGACCTGGGTCATAACTGGAGAGACAAGCTGGAATCATTTGAGGAGCGTCCGTTTGCGGCAGCGTCCATTGGCCAAGTTCACTTGGCGAGGATGAAGGATGGCAGGGAGGTGGCCATGAAAATACAGGTACGCTCTGAACATGTGTGTTGACAGCACATCTCCATGTTATTAAGATAAACACTGTCGCTGACTGACTTTGTATTTGTTTCCCTCAAGCACTCATACATAGAGAAACCACAATCTAATCTCCCTGGTGTGTTTACAGATTTGTTTACAGATCAGATCAGAGTCAGTATAAAAAGTGTAAAAATAAGATGCATGATTTCTTTCTGGAAAACATCTGAGCTAAGGTTATTTTATCCCTTTACAGCATTCAGGCATTATCTGATTTATATATTCCTAATCGTTGAAAACAAATGCTTTTAGAATTTATGGAAGATATGCCAGTAATAATTAAATGTAATGGTATTATTATTATTATTAATATCTCATTATTAAAGTAATTGCAATCTCAGTGAAAGCTGTAATTACATTATACTATAAAGATACTTTTTAAAATAATAGTCATCGAAATCATGATACAGGGGCATTACAGTATTTTAAGCTGAGATTATGAATAAAAACACTGCTGACTTTAAAGATGGTGTTTAGGCTCTACCCCTAACTTTACGATCACATTAAAATGAGTAATTTTTTGACTTTCTTCCTCTGTGTCTCTCTTTGTTTGTTGCCAGTACCCTGGTGTAGCTCAGAGCATCAACAGTGACGTCAACAACCTAATGACGGTGCTGAATATGAGCAATGCCCTGCCTGAAGGTATACAAACAAAGAAACTTTCAGGCGCATGCTCGCACAAGCATACTCATCTTCTTCATGCACAGACACCACACACGTACACTTTTGCCCTCAACTTTACTCTGCTTGTTTCTCTTTATTCATTCACCTCTAGTCTCATATACATTTTCCTCTGTCTCCTTGTATGTACCTCTGTCTTCCACCTGTTTCTCTGAGTTACTGTATATAGAATTGCTTAGTCCTGTAATAGCTTGTCTTACATTTTCTCCCCTCTTGTTTGTGTCTTTGTGCCTCTCTAGGTCTGTTTCCAGAGCATCTGATAGACGTAATGAGAAGAGAGCTAGCACTGGAGTGCGACTATATTAGAGAAGCGCAGTGTGCAAAGAAATTCAGGTGTTATGTAGCAAATGTCATGAGTGTTTATATGTTACAGTCCAGATTGTAAGTAGATAAGTACAGCCTTTTCAAATGTTCCAGTGAAAGAAGAGAATGTAACTCAATATTTTTTGTAGTTCATTCCATTTGTCTGCAGCGTCGTATTTGAAACCAGTTTTTCTGCGTTAAGTGTGAACAAGAATTACAGCCAAAGTTAAAATGTCTTGTGACCTGACATTGTAATTACTGTATTTAAATGTAACCAGAGAGCATAGGAAACTAGGCAGTTAGTGACTTTCTTAATTCCAGGGCATTCTAGCAGGTGTGTGCTGGGTTAGTTACAGTACATTATAAAACTGACTGCCTGACACACTGAACAAGTATTTGAACTGTACTCTGGTTTGTATCCTTGTTAGAACCATGACTTAATATGACTCTCGCACCATAGCTACGGCGACTGCACTGTGCAGTCTCTCTGTCTCTCTCTCACAGAATACATCACAATACAGAGACTTGTGTTACACTCAAATTACATACACGAAGATAGGTTCATATCTACAGAACTATAGTTAGCAAATTCCAGTCCCTGGTTCAAGGTCAAAACAACTACAACTGCCAGCCAACTAAACTTAGATTTAATACTCAATACGGACTGCCTACCTACTTAACCTGTGTGTGTGTTTTTCTATCTATTCATGTCTGACTCAGGGAGCTGCTGAAGGACCATCCATTCTTCTATGTGCCAGAGGTGATAGAGGAGCTGAGCAGCAGCCATGTCCTGACCACAGAGCTTGTTCCTGGGTTTCCCCTGGACCAGGCTGAGAGCCTCACGCAGGAGCTGAAGAATGAGGTAATGCAGTCACCAGGCAATAAGTATTTAGCTGACTAATGAGGATGATCACATTAGGTGATGTGTTCTGACTGATAAAGAGATAAGTAGATGAACGGGTCCAACTGCTTCTGCCTCCACCTGTTTTCCCTTTTGCCCAGTTTTTTTCCCCTCACTCCTTTCATCTCATCCCACAAATCCCTGCTCTCCACCGCTGTTTACATTTCTCTCCATTAGTGCTGAGTGCAGTGAACTTCACGGGCAAGACACACCCAGGTGTTAACAGAAAAATGAGAAAAATGTTTAATTTGCTTTATCAGTGAATAACAGTAAGATCTTTCTGTCTTTGTTTGCGCCTCAGATCTGTGAGAACATCTTGACTTTGTGCCTCAGAGAGCTGTTTGAGTGGAGATACATGCAAACCGACCCGAACTGGTCCAACTTCTTCTATGATCCACAGACACACAGAGTGAGTCTGTCTACAGTCTAAACAGTACTGTTATTAGAGTTACTTCTACTTCACTAAATAATAACAATATGGCAGTTGCAGTTTGAAAATAATGATGATGCTGTAAGGGATGATTGGATTGTTTCTCTCTAGGTGGCGCTCTTAGACTTTGGAGCCACAAGAGGATTTGATCAGAGTTTCACAGATGTCTACATAGAGGTAATACCAGTCAGCCTCATTATTTCACTGTTATTAACATGTTGTTTCCTTTTTATTGCAGCTGCATAAAATTAATATTTTTTGGACGATACAAACAGTTGAGCTACTAACGGTGAAAGTGTTACATTACAAACCAAAGGATTGCTCTGAGTTTGATATTTCTAATAAGGATTAACATGATTCTTCTAAATGTTTTTCATAGACTAGATCATACTCTTTATCCAGTTGCTGTATATCACAGACACTGAACACACTTGTCTCATCTTTACTGCGTTTGGTTGTGTTTTGATCTGTTGCAGGAAAGTCACTCACATGTCCCATAGTTTGATTGGAGTGAATCATCACTTATGAAAAGCTTACTCCCATAAACTTCATGTCACAGTATAACTTGTGAAAAATATACATAGTAAAATTCATTCTGGATAAGAAATTAAAATGTAATGTAAATGTCATTAAGGCGACAGTCGTAACATTTGTGACCCGTTTGTGATTGCAGGTAATCCGTTCTGCTTCCGAGGGCGACAGTGAGGGAGTTCTGAAGAAATCTATCGAGATGAAGTTTCTAACGGGGTATGAGTCCAAGGTAATTATCTTTTTATCCATCTTTCTTCCTGTTATTATTATTATTATTATTGTTATTGATATACTCAAGGAATTACTTGCTGAACACAGAAAAAAAGACTTGGGACACTGATATTAATAAACATCTGTTTACTTGCTTTGGCTTTGTTTCATTTGTTTAAACACTCCGTAACAGTGAAAATCAAAGTGGCAGTCATAACCCGGGGAAATGGGACAAAGACGTTACAAAAACTCTGAAAAACATCAGAGGCAGAAGTAATGGAAGAGAAAGCAGCTGAGGGAAGATTTCACTTTAGAAGCTGTTTGATGCTTGAAGTGCAAACTTCCTCTAAAAGGCTCTGAGTCTCAAATTGACTCTTTAACATGTTTGCTTGGCCTGAAGACCGTGACTAAAATTCATGTGTGAGGTTCTTCCTCTGGGGCGCATATCCCGTTACTGTTTAGAAAAGTGACAGCAGTGTCGGTGGTATACAGGTTGTGACTGAGTATGCGGTTTTCTTATCTTTTTAACTCTCTGTGTCCAGGCGATGGTGAACGCCCATGTGGATGCGGTGATGATTCTTGGTGAGGCCTTCGCCTCCACAGACCCTTTCAACTTCGGTTCTCAGTCCACCACGGAGAGAATCCACAACCTCATCCCCGTGATGCTCAAACACCGTCTCACTCCGCCTCCAGAGGAAACCTACTCACTGCACCGCAAGATGGGCGGCTCTTTCCTTATCTGCTCTCGACTGAATGCAAAGCTCCCGTGTAAGGAGATGTTCCAAACGGCGTATCAGAAGTACTGGGAAGGCCGCACACCGCCTTCTAACTAAGCCTAAGCCAGACTGAAGTGTCAGGTGTTTTGATGGACAGATCCTGGGGCCAACAGCAAAGTGCCCGTCGATGTGAGGCCAGGGTGAGAAGATGCAGAACTGCTGAGCGGAGGCCATGTTACCTGCCCCTTAACTGGTGACTGAGCACCAGCTTATCTTTCCCATTTTAGGGAGCCCACCACAATGATGTTTTGAGAGACACTTATACATATTTACAGCCACCATTTCTCAAAGGTAAAGGGAGCAGCAACATGGCATCTGGAGTGCTTTAACTCTTGCCTATATATGGCCCTGAAAGACAGGACTGAAAAGAGGTGGATGTATGGAAGGAGAGAGGAAAACAACCTTGTTTTGGTGTAAAATGTTGGCATTCTCTCTCCTTATGTTTTCATCAATAGGATTCATGTTTTGTTTTTGTTTTTTTGTTTGTTTTGTATTGCCGTGTTTTCTTGAACTTTTGGAAAATCACAATCAAGTGTCCAAGTGTTTGCCATCTGCCAGAAATGTCATGGTTGGTAACATTAAATATATATTATGGTAGAAGACTGAACTTGTATTGTGAAATCAGTCACAAAAGAATAGGGTTACACAGTATGTGGTCAGTACAAGTCACAGTGTTGACCAGGACCAACTTGTCTGGCTATTATTGCTTCTATTATTTTTCAAGGAGGTTCGATTAGATTGTCTGGAGGCTTTAGTGTAAATTTAGACAGCAAAGTAAATGCCACAGTTTTGATACAAACAAAATAGTTTAGAAACAAATTCAGTGTTCAAATTTAGGTTTGTTGCCAAGTGATCAAGTTTCAAGTTAGATGTAGGCATCTGCAGAAAAGGTGACAAAGTGGAGTTTGTCAAGATTAATTTAACTCATGCAGAGAATATATAGTATACAGAATAATCTGTATCATTCAGCCATCCAGATTTACGGCACTGAATGATGCTTTTGATTTGATTTAGGTTGCTATTTATAGCTTTTAGCTTTGAGGGCATACCATTGATTAAAACTGTCAGTCTGTTTCAAATGACATCCAGCATCTGTATGTTTTTAATGAATGATTTAGATCCATTTGTGTCTGGGGATGAAGGTGCAGAGCTCCTGCTAGAAAAAACATCTAGAAAATGAACCCACATGGATCCATGTTGCTCTCTCTTAAGATGAGGCCCATATCAACACTTCACCTGTGCTCTGTCATGAATGTTAATGTGGAGGAGTGGAAGAAGCTCATCTTGATATCGCACAAGCTCAGCTCATGGGCTCACCTTGGTTCAAATACAGTAATCTCTCCACGCCTTCTCGGGTGTGAAATCCTCCGTCACCTGGTTGGTGTGTGACTGTGAAAGTTCTTTCTTCTCTGCTGTGTGAATACAGTTAAAATGGTCTCCGGTGTGAAGATGGAAAAATCATTCAAAATATATTAAAAAAAAAAACAAGGTGCCTGTAGTTTCCAGTGGAAAGTTTTTAGCTAGAAATCTCTGTATTTCATGTCAAGAAAAGATGGTTTAAATTTTCTAATCAAAATGCGTTCTTAACTGAAAGTTGTGATAAAGATATCCCACAAAAAGAGTAAATGTTTGATCTACTGAATTGGCTCTGGGTGCTTTTGTGTGTGTGTGTGTGTGTGTGTGTGTGTGTGTGTGTGTGTGTGTGTGTGTGTGTGCGGTCTTATACTTTCAGTCCATTTAAGGACTGTAGCTCTTACGAGAAACATCAAATAGTGTGTCAGTGCCTTTTGAAAAAATGTAGATCTAAATGTATATGTAATGTGTCCTGGCTTGGTTAAGAGACTGTAATGAGTTCAGAAGAGGGGGAAAAAAAAAAAACCCAGTGGAAATACAGTAGACAGACACAGACTTTGTCTTCCTTATTTAGCAATGTCTTGGCCAGTGGTGGAGGAACTGGCACAGAGCCTGGGAAATGAGCACACACACGCACAAACACTCACAGAAAATACACATGCATACACTTAGACATCTGGGCAAATGAATCATGCCAGTGCTCATGTACAGGAAATCTAGTGGGTAAAAGCGGATACATGTAGATACACACGTAGGCACCCTCCTCTATAAGTCTTCCTCTCTTTTGATACTTGTCATCCTCGCTGGGAAAATGTACACACACTTTTTTTCCAAATAATCCAGGGCTGCGGTCTTTCAGTATTAAACTCAAAGGATGCTGTAACTCATCTCGGTGTCCAGCACACGGCGCTGTTGTGTTACTTGTTGTGTTACACAGTTGCTCGGGTCGTGTTGAGTAGAGCTCCTGCAGTTCCTGAAATACCCAATAAAAGAACAACGCACAAGCAGCCTGAAGCTAGGCAGGTAATTATATGAAACTCACACTTGATATGTCATATCTGCTTTATTACACAATATCCTGTGAGCAGGGGTCAGAGAAATTAGAGTAAAAGATGATTACACAAAGCAACAGTGGTCATTAGATGCATTTTTTTGGCTGACAAGCTAATATCCTAAAGCACTTATTAAGTCAGTTTTATCCAGTGGGAGTTCAACAGTCTCATGGAAGCGTGGAAGTTTCATGTATTGTCATTAATTCCAGTCAAATACCATTTGTTGTTTCCCAGAATATATTTTCTAAAGCTGTATTCTAGAAACCACATTTGACTCCCAGCCAGATGAAAAGGGTGAAACACTGACTGCCCCCAGAGTATCTTAATCACAAGGTCATTACCCAAGAAGGCCAGTGTCCTGTAAATACTTTGCGATTAGAAAACTGGTTGGTTTTCAAGAGGCTTGGATATTGAGTGACTGGCTGAATTAAATCCAGTTTGTGTCCAGTTTTTGGAAAAGGTTGTCACTGTGTTACATCTCGGTGACCTGAATGTGTTTTGACATTGCAACTTGTCGAGCTGAGCTGAGATGGAAACATCTCAACTGTGGTTGTGTTTACACTACGCGGAGGATGGGGGGGTGGGGTGGGGGGGATGTTGTGCACCCTAGTTGTCTGGTCAGAAAGTACGAGTGGTGTGAAATCCTTATTTGGTGACAGAGGACACTCAGCTGTCTGGGCTCAGTCCTTACAGGCAAACAAACTCACAGCCAAAAACTTTGCCAGGTTTCTTCACTGTGATTTTGCATCTTAGTTATCCTCAACACCAGCACATTACTGTACAGATGGTTAATGAAACTATTTTTATTATCGCCATGGAAACAGAGTTCATACAGTTTTAGTGTGGAGTACTCAAGAAGTGCTCTGAGCCTTTAAGCTTAATCAGATAAACTCACTTCCTGCCTGGAAGAAACCTGCAGCAGAGTTGTGTATTTGTCAAGATATGACACTTTTTCTTGTCACCAAATACAATTTTCCTCTTCCTTCTGCTTCATTACTAATTTGAGATTCGCACATTTTACTGATTGTACCTGAAATGTGTTACCTCTGTGTTCTGTTACCTTTGCCGCCCTTGTGTACTTAAGTCTCTGTCTTTCCCTTTGTCAGTCTGTCTGTTCCATCTACTGTTGTCAATGTGTTACCTCGTGGATTATTGTTCTGTTGTTGGCATTCATGTTAGCCCATCATCGTGCTCCAGTGTTTAGTTCTGGTCTTGTAAGTTTCTGTTTTGTCATTAACCTTTGTTTTTCACCTACCCCTTATTGATTGTCGGCATTTTGGGTTCAGCTTGGGTTCAGAGTTTACAATTTAGTCCAGTGTGTTAGCATGCTAGCAATAGCTCTAAACAGGCACTGCTGCTAATGGGAGTTGGTTTGTTTGTAAACCAAAGTATCGGCAGATTAAAAGTTTGAACTGATGATGGTGCTGGAAGAAAAACTAAGGGATCATTAAAAGTCATTACATTTCATCCTTAAGGGAACAGGAATGTCACAAATGTCATGGCAGTTGTTGAAACCTTTCAAACCACAAATGTCAACTTCATGGTGACGCTAGATAGAAACCCAAAACAGAGGGGATCACCAAAGTCATCAGGATTTATTCTCTGGGGACCATGGCAGTCCGTATAGAGTCACACCACTAATAATGATGTTTAAACAAATAAATGCATCAGTGATGCTCAAGAAGAAAAAGTGCTCTGCACACTCACTGAAAAGTTAGTGTAGTTTCTGTCAGAGAAATTAATTAATAATTAATTAATAAAAAACAAACTGTGAAAAATTGAATTTAGAGCAAACTGTGCAGCAAAAAAAAAAAACATTCAAAGTGTCAAAGACACCACAGCCACCACCACAGAGACAACCGTTTTCATGTCAAGGTCTGTTGCAAGCTCAGCCATATTCATAGAGGAATGTTTATTCATGAGTTAGATGTGAAGAGACACTTCATTTATTTCCATGAAAATGTGCACATGCTGATAGTGTACCTGCAAGGGTAAGTGCTACTCTCTGAATACACAATATTTTGCCAGTGACTGCAGAATTTCTCAGATCCTCATCTCTCAGAGCAGGATGAGACCCTCAACCAGCTGGAACGCAGGAAACAGGAAATACTTCCAAAAACAAAAAAACACATTCATCACAGGTATTCAGTAAGTAGAACCAAAACTGTTTTTAATCGAAAGAATTTGTATCAGTCACCTTAAAGGGCTTAAAATAAAATCAATATTGCAAAGTCACAGAATAAAGCTACAATCTTAAAATAGTTAAGTTAGTCTGTGTGTGCATGTGTATGTTACTCTGTACAGTCGTTTAACACCAAAGATATGCATGCAGAAAACTGTACACGGCAGTATGTTCATTCCACAATCGAAAAGCGAACACAACACCATCGTCATGGAAAACTTACATTACAATTTGCTATTATTGACCCTGAAACAGAATCAGTGTTTAGGGCTGAAAGGTTGATTATAATAAAGTGTTTAAATGACAATATTTCAAATCTCTAAACTGCGCCCAACCCAAACAAGGTAAAGAAACTCCAGCACCACTGCTACAGAAACACTTATGGGAGAACACTGGTCATTTGTAAGGCATAAAATATCAGAAGTACAGACGTCTTCTTTCTCGCACACAAAAACTGTACAACACACACACAGTCAAAACTTAAAAACATTAGTGTTGTCATCCAAAAATAGAGTAGAGCTCTCAGAAAGGCATTTGGCTAAGATAATGAATGAAACCGTACAAAGTTAACTGAGGGAAAAAAAATCGAAGATAAACATCACCAGTAATAAAGCAGATGAAGAGGAGGGAAAAATCACAGCATGAATTAAGGTTTGATTTCTATTGAGGCACAAACACTTTTGAGTTTTTACTATGAATGAATTTATCTCAACTTTTACCCAGAAATGCTGCCCTACATTTGCAGAATCTGTCCAATATATCAATGTGCTGTGGGGCAGTAACTGAGCTGAGCACTCATTTCCTGCAAACGCACTTGCAGTGATTTTGATTTACTGCTTTCCATCAGTGTTATGGCTCACGCTAACTGTTTTGATTCTTTTCATTTTAAGGCTGTTTGACTTTTGATACTCTTGGATATTTTTCAGGGAAATAAGCCAATGATACAGTATCTTAGAAAGCTAATGTGGCATCATGGGAAAAGCTTTGTTTGGATCAACACTTCCAAGGCAGTTGTTGTGTTAAATATTACAACTTTATGAGTTTAGAACATCATTTATGACCTACAGACCCTCCCACATAGTAATACTGAGCCCACACCATATATAGTAATCCCCAGTCTCCATATTACACACAATCAGTCATACACACAAACACACATCGATATATAGATAATTTACACATTTTGGTTTTGTACTCGACACAACTGTGAATCCAACAACCTTAAGATTTTATTATATTACTATTTCTACTGGAGTTTCTTATGGGAGCTGATGACTCTTAGTGACTCTCATCAATCAATGTAAATGAGCCCAAACTAGCCATTCAAACACTGCACCCCAGTCACATGCCTCAGTGACATTACTGTAACTGAATCTTAATGTCGTGATGTGACAGACAGGGAGGTTACTATAGTTCCCCAGTGAGGCCAGTAATGAGAGGTGATATTTTGAAACCTGCTATTTAGATACAACGTTAATAATGTGTGATATCGTTCTGACACTGATTTACACATTAGAGAGGTACGACAGTTCAAATCTAGTAATTATCAGGAAGGATGAGTCATTTTTACACACAGCCCTGACATTTCAGGATACCATGCATCTTGTGACCAACAGTGAGATACAGCAGGCTGAAGATGTGATTGCTATTGAAACACTGTGTTGTACCTACTGTTAAGACTAATGGAAGGGTTGCTAACACCTTCATCATAATCAAGTTATCATTTAAACTGTCTACACTGAATATTGAGTATCAGAGACATTTATACTTTGATTATATGTTTGTTCCACACTCATCACTTGAATAAATGCTGATTCTGTGCGCAGTAAACACCGTTTTCCTCACCGTTTAGAGAAGATGCAACATGTTTAAGAATGAGAACCTCGAACCCCCTTAAAGTTCAATATATTGTACCTTTTCAGACCAGCAAAATGGTGTCGATATCACAATAGAAAGGCCACTAAAACACACTAGAGGCTAATGCTAAAGTCAGTTTTTGAAACAGTAAACTCTCCAATAAACGTTTAACACTGAAATAAACTGCTTTAAGCAGAGTGGCAGCTGCACCAGGCAGCCAATTCAGGGGCAGTGGAAACTCTGTTTGTGTTTTGAGCCCAATGACATATGATTCATCACTGAGCCAAATACACCTGTCACAGCAACATTGTTATGGATGGATATCATTTGCTGAAGTAGTTTTTTCTCTATATTTTGTTCAACTGGGTTCTGGCAAAAATGCACAAGCCAAAAACACAAAGCTGGCAAATCAGTGTCTTAATTATCTCACGTCCTCATGCTAATGGTTCGTCTTTTGTTCTTCATTTATTCCATCATGTCCTGTAGGAAATATGTTGGTGACCTACAGCTTTTACAGATTTGTGGTTTCAGTCAAATTGATCAAATAAAAAATATCGAAAGACAGAATTCAAAAATCACGACTAGAATCACTCAACAAAACACATTGTTATTCATATCCACTGTATTTCTTGTGACTGTACAGTTGAAGTCTCTTCCTCCCATCTTGTTTCTTTTAATCGTAAATGTAAATGTGGCCTGGTGTTGACCAATCACCAGCCAGCAATCAAATACTTTCACAAAGGGCAGTCTCTCTGATTCACTTTGACTAAACCATTTTCATCATGTCTCTTCCTCTCTCTGTTGTCAGCTACAGGTCATCACGAAGGTAAAGGTCGCTGTCAGGCTTCAGGGAAGTTAAAGTGGTCCTGATCCATCAGGTAACATGAGAGCGACGTCTCTCAGACATCTTGGGGAACACCCTGGTCTCTACAGCCTGAGGAAGAGGAAGGTGAGTTGCAGACAGAGGGAGGGGGAAAGAAAAAGATGTTTGACTGCTTGTAGAAATAATCATTGTAAACTATTATCTGGCTTTTATGTCCCCAGTTAAGAGGGGGTTTAAAGTGCTACATGCAATTACAAAACATTTATTTTGAACTTTTGACAGTAATTGCCTTTCTCCATTTCATTTAATTGAGCAAAATGAAAGCAGAGAGGTTGGCAACAGCAACAGGAGGTAGGCTGAAGCATTAAGAGCTAAAGCTTTATAAAGCATTGTTTGGCAGGTTTAGCTATTATCTCAACTTCCCCAAAGTGGCAAACAATACTAGTCTGGCTTGCATTATGTTTTCAGATCAATTAGAAACTCCATGAGTGATGACTTATTAATGAGCCAACATTTCTACAATCAGGAGCGTGACAGCCTCACTAAGCACACAGTTTGTGCGTCACTCATTGTGATCTGGAAAGAATCAACACACATTTGGTCAGGAACGTGTGTCATTTCAAGTAAATGATGGAAAGGTCCTCGTGTAACTGAAACATCAAAAAGAATCCCCACCATTAATCTTCACCTCCTGTTTTTAAAGCCGCCATGTTGAATTTTACCAACTACTAGTAGCACTGCAGAGGAATGTTTTGAAGAGTGATGTTTGTTAGCATGTTAGCATCTGTGATGTGCAGTCCTGCTGACAGTTTCATACTGTTCCTCTGATCAACAGTTGGTGGCAGTTCGTCTCTAAGAAACTGAGCAATGCAGGGAAGAAGAAGAAGACTGCTAGCAAGCAAGCATGGATGTAAACAATGTAGGTTTCAAATTCTTCAAAAAATTGGTTTTGCAAATATTTTATGAGGATGGAAACATAGTTCTTTAGGTCTCATAGATACAGACTAAAAACTATGAACACGTCTTGGCAGCTATTTTGGAAATTTCTTATCAATTATCAGATGAAGCAGATGAAGTTTGCTCATTTGTGATAAGACTTTAAACTGCATCACATGCTCCTCATCACGGGATGGGATAACTTGACTGTAAGACTGTGTGATCTGAAGTGTACCTTTGACAGGTTTTTTTCATCAAACCATTATTTTTATGGTCAAGAACGAACTTCGATATTTTATATAAGGAAACATGGACAAGGAGTCTGGGAAGAGCTCATGTTTCAACAGAGCTCCATGACAACTCAGCAAACTCTCTCCACTGATGACCATGTTGAAAACTTGTGAAATAGTGAGTGGAAGTGAACTTCGATGCTTAAACTCATGAGGTTTGGGTCGTCTCTGTGAGGATACCAAACATACTTTGTAATTTCTTTGTACAGCTCAGATGAAAGGTCGTGAGAAAGTCCTGAAAAGATGTTATTTCTAAGCCTGGGATATGTGGTTATTTGTTTTGGCATGCTTGATATCTGTGTTAATTTTAGTCCAGCTGACTATTCATCTTGTGATATGCTTCTAAATCGCAATTTTATCAACTCACTGGGGAAACTCTCGATAGTGAGTGAAGGAAAAAAGAAACACCTACCATCAGAAACTTTTGTTCATGAAGATGGAGAGCAGAGGGAGGAGAGAAGAAACAAGACAGATTCGGTTAGTCATGATTTGTTTTTGCTAACACTATGTATTTGTGAAGTTGACTGTCTCGGAGTAACACTAAACAGGTGAAACAATGCACTCTAGGAACTTTCAAGGAGAAAAGAAAACCTGATCTGACCTTGTTTGATTCAGATACATTACATGACCAAATGTACACAAGTACAGCAACACTACCCCGGTTTACTGGATCGATGAACAGAGAGAGATGGAGACGGGAAAAGAGGGAGATGGAGCAAGTGAAAAACAAAAACTGAAGAAGAAACTGAGGCAGAGAGGGAGACAGGGAGACTGGGAGGGTGGGCAGAGAGTGGGAGGAATAATGTGAGAGAAAAAGAGAGGGAGCAGGGATATGGCTTGATCAAATAGGAGCAATCATTAGATAGAGAGGAAGGTGATCAGTGGGAGGAAGATAATGCCATGATCATTAGATGGAGAAAGAGAAAAGAGGGAGGGGAGTTCGTAGAGATGGAGGTATGGAAATAAAGAATACATTGATCATATCTAACACAGGCTCATTGGAGAGGAATAGAAAGACAGAGAGGGCAGAAGAAAATTGATAAATATGCCACATTATCAGAGTGATTCATTGCACGGAGGAAGAAAGAGGGAATATCTTAATAAGAGCCTAAAGCTCGTGTATTGTGGTGATGAGTAGCTGAATAATAATTCATCTTAGCAGGAAAGAGCATGCATGTTTTCAGCATGACGATGTGACCTTCGCTGCTAACAAGAAAAGGATTTTTATATTCAATATAAATATTCGATACACTGCTAGCTGTGAGCGTTAACAGGAGTATAGATGTTAGCAGCAACACTTGAATACAATGTGAGCCCAGAGGCCTGAAAAACAGCAGGGAGCAGTGAACAAAAACACAGCGGGGGGGCTGCTCACTCCCACACAATTACTACCTCACACACTCACACACACACACACACACACACACACACACACACACACACACACACACACACACACACACACACACACACACACACACACATACACACACACACACACACACACACACACACAAACACATATACACATAAACACACACAGACTCTTGCAGGTATGTACACATTTGGATGCACATACACATCCTCATACATACAGAAAGATAGAAGCAGAAAGACAGTACTATGGTAATACAAAGGCTGCCTTGGCAGTGCGAGAGAATAGTGACTCTGTGTGTGTGTGTGTGTGTGTGTGTGTCGGCACTTGTTCATGCATCAATGCCTCAGGAGAAGACACTACTTTCTTTTATTCTTATATCAGATGTTTCTGCAAGAAAAATATAAGACCTTCGAAAAAAATTTGTGCTGCCCAGAGCTGCTAATTGTCTCATGTTGTGAACACAAGACTTAAAGGATAAGGCTGTCAGTACTCAATATTTTTGTTGTTGTCAACAAATCCTATAAAAAATGAAAAGACCTGAACCAATAGTAAGTTAGTCTGTTACTGCTTTCTGAGTTCCCCGGACAGACTGTGGCACCTGAGCTATTGCTTTCTGAAGATTAATTATCTTTTTTAAAATGCGTAAATAGTTTTCTAAAACAGCTGGACACTAGTTTTCAGCAAACATTAATCAAACAGGAGTAAATAGTAAATTTGTTGGGTCTATTTTCAGCTGTGGATTAATAATCATTTGATGTATAGTGAGTACTTAAAGCAACTGGACAGTGTGCTGTATTCGGGAGTCTAAACTACACTGCCCATACACATCATGATTCAGAAATGTGCCACCCAGTGCAACAGTGTGGCTCACTGGTGCGAAAAAGTGCTGCACACCTGAATATATGACAGATGCATCAGATACACTGTTTCTTACTACTGGTATTATTATATGACATTTCAGTCTGTAATCTACAGTGCCACTACTTCGAACTACCTGTAAATGAAAAAATATTACCGTAGTTTCAACAATTATAAAGATCTATGACACATACTGTATATCACGTTTTGGCTACATGGACAATGTTTGCTGGTAGGATCAATTCATTGCTGGTTTTGTTTGTTATTGAATAATTAAAAAATATCACCAGACTTATCCTTTAAATTATTAATAAAATATCCTTGAAAACTCAACTTAACACATTTGTGAGAAAATCACTGAATCCGACAAAGATTTAATTGCTCTACCCCTGACCTTTTTCACGACACCGAACAGACTGATTTCTTACAAACTGCAAGTATTATCTTTTTTTTTTTCCAGATGTAAAAATGTTGTAATTCTTAAGTTGGACTTTATAGACCAAACTAAGCCGCCTACTACATGTTACATGTGACACAGACAAAAGAAAAAGGAGACGAGACTTAAAATAAAAGGCGAAGAGAACAGACAACAAGACTGTCAGAAAGATAAACAGATCGACAGCTACTGACTCGCGAGGATGACCATGTCCATTCCCCAGAAGATGCTCATGATCCATCCAACCATGATAACGGCCGTCAGTATCTGGATCAGGGCTGCTGCCACATTGAGCCAGAACACACAGCACACACCTTTCTCGGAGATCAGCTCACTGCGAGCTCCACACAGCACCGTGAACGCTGAGATGAAGGTACCTGTGGGACAAACCCAGAAAGACATCTCGTTACATCAGTGCATTTTACTCCATTAAAGTTTTGCCAAACATGATAAAAGACTTTGAAAGACATTTCCACTCCGCTTCATTTCCAGTGACATGCACCAGACTCCAGACTTTCCAATTTAATAAACTGGGAGACATGTGCTGTCCTCCACTGAAAAAATGACACAGTGTAATTCACAGCAGTGCTTACTCATACTAACATCCTCCTTGCTAACAAGCTGATGCTTTGCAGGTTTTTTTTTTGTTACCCTGTTTACTTTAGCATGTTAGCATGGTAACACTTGCTGATTATCGCTACACACAATGACTGATGTGTGATTATTGATTAATGAGGCAATGTGATAAGTAGAGCAGGTACCGGATCACCAAAGGTTCACTTTATCAACACCATATGCTGTATATCTGTACTAGATTTCATGATAATCCATACTGTAGCCTAATTGTTAAGATATTTCAGTAGAAAAGTCAGAGGATCAGCAAAGTTTTGGGACTTGAATGCTCCCAAAACTCCATCTAATAGCTGCAGAGATATTTCCAGCAAGTCTTCCAACCTTAATGACCATAAAATATAGGTCAAATAAACTGTAAGCATTAGTTTTGTATACTTAGCCCTAGGTACTATCACATACAGTACTGTGGACAGACTTAAACCGCTCAATACAGTTATCTCACACAGACCACTCAACGTCCCTGAGTAAGTGAGTCAATATTTAAGAGGCTGCTCTTGGTGAGTATCTTTTAAGTACTATGGTTCCAGTGGATCTATGCCTTGGAAAATAGTACAGAAAGAAGCACACACATTGATGCTCACATCCGCTGTTGCTGAGATGAAACAGGATTATCTCTGTGGACAACCCTTGTCTGCCTGAATGAAATCCAATACCACCCCTCATCCTGTTATCTGGAGACCTGGAACTTCCCAGAACCTGTTCATTGTACAGTAAATCCACTGTAACTGTGTGTGTGTGACAAACACAGAGGCAAGTGTAAACCTCAGTGCTCACAAATCAGATTATTTCATCACAGAATGTTTCCATAACAACACCCCCTCAGGAAAAGGACACACACACACACACACACACACACACACACACACACACACACACACACACACAAACACACACACACACACACACACACACACACACACACACACACACAAACTCTGTATATAAACTATGATTTTTACTCTGTGTCTCAGATCTACCTCATATTATCAATGGCATATTTATATTTGCATACTTAGCAATCATTTTAGCAGTGTGCAGTGTATTTTATTTTTTATGACTTGCTATTTTTATTTTGAAGTATAACATCAGTTCTATAATAGGAACTTCAAATAGTACTGTCAGTCTGAGAGAAGTATGATTATACTAAAGCATAATTCTCACATGGAAATCAGTGCCACCCATGTGCTTCCACCTCATCTCAGAAATATACACGCCCCACTTAAGAAAATATTTGTGTCACTCATCCTTTATGAAATTCTTTAATATGCAGCAGCTTTTCTCCCTCAAGTCGGTTCCTGACTATAATTCACCATCCAGTATTTATTGCCACCTGGGTCCAGTCTTTCAGTGATTGCAGAAAAACAAACAGTAGCTCCTTAAATATTATTCAACATTTTGGATAGCATAAAAACAAACACAAAAATGCACATTTTCTCAAATATGATAGTAAATCTTCATCCAGAGCCGATGGGTTTTTGGGCAAAGTGCATGTAGTAGAATTCCCTCATTTCCCCTACATTTCCAAATGGCTACACACTCCTTTAAACCAAGGCTATTTAGTAACCTACTCATTTTTACATTACCTTTGAATCAGGAGATGCGGCTTAATAACTGTGTAACTGTGATGAGTAATTTGTCCACTGATCATAGGGTTTGTTTAATTGCACATATTTTTGATTCTAAACATTTATGAGTCACGCATAAATGTTCAACATTCTCAATGTGATTGTGTATTTCAGTGGTGGTTGTTGATGAAGTGTCAGTGAACAGACAAGGTCGAGAATTTCCGCTGTTTCATTTGCTCAGTATTTACTCAGAAAGGGTCACTGAGCGTGAAAAGTCTTTTGTGAAACTGTGTGACTGTGAGCTGCTTTCATTTTGGTCTAAGAAATGTTTTCAATAAATACAAAAGCACAAATTATTCAGAGAATCATCTGATGTTTAGACTCTCTCTCTCTCCCTCTGCAGTGTTTATGTACCTTTTCATAAATCCTTGACTGAATGCTGTGAAAGCTGAACGCGACACAAGAAATGCCTGAGTGTGCATCGTGGCCTTGGCCCTTCTCTTTCTGCTAGCTCCATTTCTTGTCACATTGGAGGAATTCAAAGAACAGTGCAAGCCAAGCAGGTGTGTGTGTGTCTGTGTGTGTGTGTGTGTGTGTGGGGGGGGGGGGGGGCTGCCAGTTGCATCGTGTGAGGAAAGGCCAAAGTATGTAGAAGTTAGCATCTTACTCTTACTTTTTCTTTTCCTCTGTTTTATTCTTTTTCCACTTCCTTATTTCCACGTCTCTTTCTAATTAGCTATAAATTAGCTGGGGAATAAAAAACTCATAATGACTCTATCTATACAAACACAGACATACCAGATATACTCTGTGTGTCCCATAATATCTGACAAATCTGAATGAGAACCATAATATTTACTTTCACATGGCCTACAATGGCCTTATCTGGAACGGTTTCCAGAAGGCACAATCCCAGAATAGTAAGCAGCTGCAGAAAAGAAAAAAATCAAAACAAAATAAATTCAACATATCAACATATACATGTGGAGAAAGATGTTTCCTTTCAAGCTTCTTAGCTGATGCTCATTTCAAAGTCTCTCGCAGAAAGAGCAACAGTGGGCTAGAATGAGCTTCCAACCAGAGCCGATATGGTCTGATCCGACAGAGAAATGTTCAGGTCGCGGAGGCCACACCCACCAGCAGATGCTCTGGCTGCTGGTGGAGCTGCCCACCTCCATCCAGACATGAGCCGTGACAGGCAGCAAGCTGGTGGCTGAGTGGTTACACATCATCCATCTGAGTTTTTGGCATGAAAAACAGGATCTATACGGTCTGGTGGCTTTTTCTGTGTGGCTTCCAGCTTCTGTAGTCTCAGTCATGTGACAGTCATGTGTTAATGATACATGGATATTTGGTGATAAACATGTACATTAGGGCTGCAAATAGGGTTTATTTGCTGATTATTTTAATGACTATGTCCTCATTTGGTTTAAAAAAATGTTGAGAAGCAACTGAGGCCAAACTGACATCTTCAAAGTGCTTGCAGTCCAAAGCATTACAGACATTCAAGAAACTTAGCAAAAGGTCACATCTAAGAAACTGGAGCCAAGGAATATTTTCTACTTTTGCTTTATGAATGCCTTAAACGGCAATATCTGATCATTCGGCCACATGGGCGCAGCAGAAACAAGCCGTAAACACTGATATTATATTATTGATATATATTATCACCTTTTAGCTGATATGGCAGATGTGTTAGCAAAGAGTTTCCTTCTCATATATTCATTTGAGGTGTTTGAAAGTGTGTTTCTGGCCACCTGATGACTGTAAGAACTATTTTCTTTGCCTTTTGGTGCCAGACAGATAGCTACAAAACCTTCTCAGCTGGAAATAGCTGCTTGCTGCGGCTAAAACGGACACAAGAGCGAATCAAAATACTAATGTTGCAGGTTGTAAAAACCAAAAACAATGAACTGAAAGATGCTGAGGCCTTTTAAAGAATTGAGGGGAACTGCAGCGTTGGATGATAATTCTCTGTGGTTTCATTACTACAATGAAGTGAATGTAATCATTTCATCCATTGTTAATATTAAATTTTTAATTAGAGCAGCTTTAATTCATTGTCAGATTTATTTTTGCTATTATGGGCCACTGGCAGCATCGGCATCAGATTTCTGTGCGTTCCCATTTTACTCCCAGCGTCTCTTTGTTCTCCGGACAGCAGTTATGAAATATCCAAGATCACCACATGTAATCCTTTATCAGTGCAAGAGTCATTCTGCACCACAGGCAATATCAAAATGGTAAAATGATTTAATTTGTTCCACACTTTGTAGCAGCTGACCTCTCACAGAGCGTTTCAAACCGCCCATAACTGAGAAACGCCAACGATCCAGGAAGTACCTTTATAACCTATATATGTGCTCAACAATTCTCCACTGCAGTAATAAAAGTTTAATAAATCTTTAATACATCTTTAAACCCCTCTCTTACAAATCTACTTTAACATTCCTCCATGTGTGAAAAGCTCTTGGATCCTCTGGATGCTGCATGTGGGAGATTTGAGAGTGTGTGCATGTGTGTGTGTGTGTGTGTGTGTCTGTGTGTGAGTGTGTGTGTGTGTTCGCCAGTGTGTCTGTGTCTAGATATTACCCAGACTAATGACTATAATTACACAGAGAACTCTACAGAGCACCCACTGGTAGTGTGGGAGGTTAATGATGGAGTGTAAGGGTGTGAAAGACAGAAAGAGAAGGATAGAAAAAGGAGAGATGAAGGGAGAGAGGAAAAAAACAGGGAAGAAGACAAAGAAAGGGAACAATTTAAGGAGGAAGTGTTAGGGAAGTTATTTGAAAAGATATCACCGGTTAAAAACATTACTATAGTTATTAATCGACAGCAAAAGTAATCAGTTACATTACTCATTACATCAGCACAGCTCAGTCACAGAAGCTTTTAAAGAAATCCAAAACCAGAATTACTTTATTAAAAGAACTGGATATCACTCCTTCAATTTCTTACACTGTACACTGAAAAAGTTCTTCAGGGTTTCTCAAGCCTCCCTGTTTTTGTGCCCACAGAACATGAGCATTACAGACTTCCTCCGGCTGAGCTGGCTGCCTCTGAAGACTCCTGAGTGCCAAGAAAATTACTTACCAATACAGGCCTTTGAGACTTTTCATATTTTTATTGGAGCCTTCTGATATTTGCAAGCAGGAACTGGTGTAAGATCAGTTTATCAGAAAAAAGATTCATCTATATAAAAGTTGAAAATACAGCCTAGGATTGAAACTACATCAGGAGCATGGGCAATGTCACAGAACAGAGACATCAAACCACCCTGACATCACACAGGAATGCTTGTGCATGATTACATCCCTCTGTAACATTTCTCTGCAGCAGCAGTTTAATAAAAAATATAAGTCTTGTTGTGCCATTTATAAGCTTTACATGCATTCACAATATGTGCACCTGATTCTAAGTGTTAATGAGAATTAAAGTTCAATACACAATGTGTGTGGGGATGTGGGGTGTACCATAAAATAAGGGTCAAGTTAGAGCGAAACTGCACACACACAACCATACACACAGGCGAGATCTCAACACGACCCAGTAAACTGATGCAGTGTCTCAAATATCCTAACCATCAATCACACACACATGCACACACACACACACACACACACACACACACACACACACACACACACACACACACACACACACACCCACACCACACACACACGCTACCTCTGCCTCCCACGCACTCACACTGAGGGCTAAATCATATATTCAGTTTAGCTGTCTGTGGCAAAGCCTCTCCCTTTCCAGTCCTCTTATGGCAAAGATCACAACACAGCTAGTGAGCTGTAGTTTGCTTCACAATAAGTATGTGTAATTATTTACAAGCTGACAGCTCATTGATCAGTTTACACTGCACTGACTAACAGCCTCTGTGTTTATCACCAATAGATTTTAACTCATTACATTGCAGGGACAATCTAAGGCTCTGGCAACATAACGTCAGGCAGGATTAATGTGTCGTTAAAACAAGCGCGCCCGAGAGAAGGAGGTTGTCAGTTTGAATTCTCCAACTTGATGTAGAGCTCTGGATGGAACATCTCTCAGCGCTGGATGTGGAAACATACTTTTTTTCCTCATGTTTGATGTTCAGTTAGCTTGACTTTCAACACTGAGAATCACCAATCAACATTTGTTTCTCTCATAAGCAAAATCTTTTCTGCACCATAATGAAGTTCTGTTAGTCGCCTAAACTTAAATAATTCAACATTCTGTGGCACATTCTTGTTCGCTGTCTTTCCGAGAGTTTGACAAGATGATTGATGCCACGCTCATGTCTCTCACGCCTTACGTATGGAGCTAGAGCTAAGAGTTGATTTAGCTTAGCGTTGAGAGTGGAAGCAGGGAAAACAGCAAGCATCCATCCATGCACCTCTGTGGTTCACCTCTCCACCGGTAGCCTTAATATGAGAATGATATCGATCTTCTCATCTAGCTCTCAGCATGAAGGTAAACATGTAGATTTCCCAAAGTGTTGAATAATTAATTTAACGAAACTGCAGGGGCAGGTTTCATAAAGCCTTCATTCTGCTATTAGATTAGTCTCCTCCAAATTATACAGTTTCCCAAAAATAAAGACTGACTTCTTTTAGGCCTAAAAAGTTCACCACCTGACCCCCACGCTAATTTTCAACTAAGAGTCATGTGTCCACGGTAACAATCAGTGAAAATCTGCTGACCAATCGCATCAAATGACAAAAAAATAATAATTTGTGGTTTTCTAATTTTTACAAAACGTCAGGTTTGTCAGAAAGAGACAGGAATCACATGTTTGGAGAAATTTACATCCCCACGAAAAAGACAACACGTACTGCATTGTTTAAAAGCCTATAATAAATATTGATAAGATTGATTTCTTTTATTGAAACAGTGCTCCATTTGCAAAATCAGACCAGTTAACCAGGCTAACTTACAAGTGTGTGGCATGTTTCCATGGTAACAGTTAGTGATACCTGCTGACCAGTGGCACATAACAATTAATTATTTTAACCCAAATCATGATCTTCCACTAACCCCAACCCCAGTCATGTCTGCGCCTAAACCTAACCAAACCTTAAACATGACATTTTAGGATTAGAAAATGGTTTTATATTTTAAATGGCAATGTTGTCTTGATTGTGGTGTCAGATCCTGTACTTTGTCATTTCATTTGGAGGACTTGTTGGCACATACTGGACAAATGGACAAAAGGATAAATGTACAGAAATCTGAAAAATGAATCAGTTATATTACAGACAAACTATGTCATCTTAACAGTGTTATCTTCAGAAAATGTGACTTGCGTTTCGACAGCCCAGTATTTCCAGTTCAGGTGAGTATTTATGTTTCAGTGATCCAGTAACTGTTGCTCTGCACACAGGCCCTTTCCACTGCGGTGTTGCAGACATAAAGCAATACCAAGGACCCAGGTGCTATCTGTTGTGCTATAAAAGTGTCCTACATTACTTGCCATTGTGCGTGTACTCTTTGTGCATGTGCATGTTTGTGTGTGTTTATTCATACACCTGTGTGTCTGCATGTCTGCAGGATATGTTGTTCTGCTCCGACAAGAGTCAGAGCCATATCCCACCGTATCCCGCATGCATTGTGTTCATTTCAGTCAGCGTTGTCATGGCAACTGGCTGCAGCTATTCAATGAAATGTCAAGGCATTCAGGCAAACCTACACACACATTCACACTGTACACACACGCACACACTTGAATGAGCCATAGCGCTTTTCATACGTATTGGGGACAATTTTTAAGAGAGGGCAACATTTCAGTCAAAAGGGAGTAAACAGAGTATTTGGGGGTATGTGTTTGATGACCCTGTTTTATTATAAAGCTGTTTGTGATATTTTCAAACAGTTAATAATTTGACATTTATTTTGAAACGGTTGCAGCAAGTAAAAAGGATGAATGTGTGTGAAGGTGAGAGAAAGAAAAAAATATTGATAAGAGAAAAGATCAGAGAATTTGGAAACCTTCTTCAGCGGTGAAACATAACAGAGAAAGCACAAAGAGAGAGAGAATAGGGACGAGATGAAGACGAGAGGACACACACACAAACACACACACATAATGACTCCCTGGAGAGTAATGACCAACAGATCAGAGTCGAAGGGCGGAGAGGACACATCATAGGTTATTTGGTGATGGACTCAGCTCTGAGTGATTGCTATGGAGACGTTCGCCTTCCATCAGAGAACAACATCTGAGATTGTTTGATTTCTGTTCTCTGTATCTCTGTGTTTCTCTTTTGCTTCTTTGCCTGACATGATCTTAACTGCTGCGTGTTCTGCTGTTTGCAAAATAAACTGCACATTGTGTTATCATTTTATGTCCTGCTGCTTTCGCCTTAGAAACACTGAACTAATCTAGATGACAGTGCGGGCGCCTGCGTGTGTCTTAGTGTGTGCACTAACCCGATGTGAGTGGGTATAACTCAAGATTTATGTTTATATGCGCTTATGTAGCAATATTGTTTTAGTGTGAACAGGATTTGTCAACAGTGGATACAGTACATTATACAGTGTGTATGTCTTTAGCCACCAGATGTTACATAATCTTACTATACACAGACATCCAGCCGAGTGGAAACACAAACAGTCCGACTTGAAGGAAGACATGTCCTAATATTAGAAAATGATTTTCATCTGGATTCGTATCTGCACCAAAATACACACAGTGAGACAATCAGATGGATTTTGAGAGAGTCACTAAATTCTTTCTACACGGGGAACTGTGCATAATGTGAATGAGTCAGACTTGGCACTAATGAGTTACAGCCATCTGAATTCATCATGCTGCTCCAATACCACAATAAGTCAAATTGCATTGAGGGATTGTTTAGAGTTGTGCAAAGTGTTCAAGACTTATGACAAATTATTTAAAACCGGCAACAACAATTCAGTTAGTCATACAAAAACAAAATGAAATACCCAACAACAAACTATTTTTCAGGGTCATCAAAATATGTGCTATGACTAAAGATTTTATTTATGAAAAATCGAAAAAAAAATTGATTTATAAACGGTAACATGGTACTAATTAATGCTTCCTGTCTACTGCGTATTACTGTATATCTTTGAACAGTTTTTGGGATAATCTGCTAAATATCTGACAAGCGAGACAATGTTGGACAGAAACATAACTTCGTTCACAGAGGTAATAATTACAGTTTTACACTGAGTAGATGATACTATTCAAATTTGCATCTGGATGACATTGTGTATCTTGTGTGTTGTATATGTTGATCTTGAGCATAAAAACTACAACTATTGCAGGGATTAGCTGGGGAGGTGCCTAGTCAAATCAACCTGTGTCTTTGCTGCAGAGTGGATCATCTTCTGCGATCCTCTTGGAGGCAACACAGAGGACATCAGTTTCTCCTTGCAAACTGGGAAATAACTAATTTTGTGTTCCATCTAAGTGCTACCAAGGGTGATGACTGTTTGTTATTAGTAAAACACATGGATGACTGTGTACAGTTTTTTAGGTGCCTTCCTGATATTGCTTCAGTGTCTTCTACAATGAACTACAAGCTGCCAGGTTTGCAACATAACACAACAATATCAGGTTTTCCACCCATAATAATAATGGAAAAATGTGGAGCCTACCCACAGCGATGATGCCTCTGCCTGCTGTGATAATGCTGCTGCCCATAATGATGACACCTGTGATGGATTTTTATACCCAGAGTGACATTTCTACCTGCTGTGATGACATCCAGACACCACATTTACTGTGCATTAGCACCTGCCAGACTGAGGCTGCGTGTATTTACACCCTGACGCTCTTATTTTAACACTGAGGGGTCTCACTATCTTTCTTACCTCTTTTCTCACTCGTGTATACAGGCATACAGGAAAATATACAAATGTAAATATATTTATATACCCACATAGGCAGATTGAGACTGTCCTCTACAGTTATAGTAGTAGCTTTTTCCAGGATGAGTAAAAATAACTCCCTTTAGTGGCCTGTGGATTTTTTTTTTTATCAAACTCATTGTAACTTATCAGTGCCTGCAAACTTTCCATGCAGCTTCTATGGTCACTCTTCAGTCCTCTATGTTATTTATTTAATTTTTTCTCCTTCATGTTTGTTTAAGTTGTTGTTTGCTGGTACGCCTGCTTGCATCATGTCTATAAACTCCTCATGTCCATGTGGGTCTTCCAGTTTCATGACCACTCAGTGTCTCATTTCACTGTTTTCAACTCTGCATGTTTACTTCCTCTCACAGATGCTCTCTTTGATTTTTACTGAGTAACTTTATTCATGTGTTTTTCTTTCTTTAATACAGAGAAACACAGAAAGTCTAAGGTGTTATAAATCAGGAGGAGGAGACAGATGGCCCCTCATTTCCCAGCCACCTTACACACACACACACACACACACAAAAAAAAGATGAATTCATGATGAACTACACATGAAGAGAAGAAGAAAGCCTGATTCTCAACTTACCTAGTCCAGGTATGAAGGTGTTCAGAAACAGACAGATGACAGCAAGAGGGAAAGGCATTGTAGGTATTGCAGCCCGCAGAGGTCCCTTCTTCTCCCTGACCTCCACCACCACTCCTCCGCCTGCAATAGGGGCCCCGGCCATGGCTTTGGCCCCCAGATTGTCCCCTGTCTTAACACG